>NC_056736.1:671634259-671934259 GCF_019279795.1 Protopterus annectens
CTACACAGTGCTAGTCAAGAGTTCAGAGATCACAGAGAAATACTTAAAATAATACAGTAGAAAAGTTCTGACATCAATACAAAAAAAACTAATCTAATCTTCCCAGTTCCTAGCTATATCTAAGAGAAAACACAGAAGTCCAAGATCCTACTTACGTACAGAACACAGGCAGATATTGCTAAGTTGGATGTTCTCAAGACAAATGCTTAATGACCTCATTCTTTCTGTCCTTAAATTGAAAGCACAGTACCACTGATTCATTACAGATTACATCATTTCTTTCTGATTCCCAGGATAACAAAATCAAGAAGTTAATAGCCCCTTTGATCTTGCAGCTGGTCAGGAAGCCAGAGCAATAAAAGAAATTATACATGCAAATTCTAGCAATTAACTCTGGTCTCAAAACAATAGGCAGAATTCCTTCATCCAGACATCTCGGCTCCGAGCCCTGAGATCAAAGACAGTCACAAAATACTTAACGTATCCGCTTTCTTACAGCAAAGTGGACTGTGGTTGCATTGTTTTCAGTTCAACATCCAATACAGTCTTTTCACATTTAAGAGAAAAAGCCTGTGGCTTACAGTAATATTTACAAATGACAGAATTATCTACAAAATTCTATCTAGCTAGGCTGGCAGCCTTTACATATCTTCACAGTTATTACCCTTGTCACTGAAATAAACAACTCATGAGCTTAATAAAATAAAACCAAAGCCAAGTTTGAGGCTAAACTAGCTACCCAAGCCAAAGACAATCACAAGGCATGTTTTAGTTATGTTCGTAGTCTTAAAAGCACAATGCAGCAATGCACTGAGCCGATTGTGAATGATTTAATAACTTTCTTGGGTGGCGTAAGCAATGGAAACTTGATGGGTAGGCTTACGTAGGCCCTTGGGTCGATAGCCTAGCACCTACCTATGAACCTATGTTACCTACACTCAGACTGAAGATATAGTGAACCTACTGGCAGATAAATGTAGTTCTAACTTTACCACTCTCTCCTTTCAATCTGCCCTTAAGATATATCTGAAACTTTCTTGCCTCCAGTTATCACACAAGACTAAATCCTAAAAGTGCTAGCAAAAGCTACAAATACTGCATTGATGGGTCCCAATAATATTCCTGGATGCATCTTAAACAACATGAAACATAATTTAGCCACACCCCCAACAACACTGTTCAGTTTCCATGCAGGTTTTGTACCAACAGAATGGAGAACAGCTACAGTCATTCCCATGTATAAGGGAGGACTTTCTCTTGCAATTACAAAAGCCACGGAAAGACTAATTATGGAACTAATTAAATGAGAGACAGGGAACTACCCAACACTGGACCTATCTCAGTTTGAAGTCATCAAGGGCAGGTCATGCTCACTTAACATGATGGATTTTTTTTTAAAGGTTGGCAAAGCAATGAATGAAGCAAAATGGTACACACCATACACCTCAACCTGGCCAAAGCTTCTGACACAATTCCCCACTCAGACACACTAGACAAACTAAATAAACCGGGAATAAATAACCCATGTCACCTGGTGGATAGCCAACTGGCTCAATGATAGGATGCAGGAAACCAAAACAAGGGAAGTTACCACCACAAAAAGACCAGTCACCAGTGGTGTCACCCATAGCTCTGTGTTGAGACCTCTCCTGCTTGGCCTCTATTTTTCTGAAGAAAAAGCAAATACCAAACGCTCTGTCTGACTAACTGTATATATGGCTGCAAGCTAGGAGTACTCACTGAATCCCCAAATGACTGCCATCTTGCAGGAAGGGTTATCCCAAATAAATAATTGCTGCCAAAAACACACATCAAAACTAAATGTCAAAAATGCATTATTTGGAAAGTCATATATCCCAGGGAACTGCCACATTAACAATACACCCACAACAGTTGACCCAGCTGTCTGGAATTTGGGAAATTATGTGGACAGTGATCTGAGTTTTGACCAACATTTGTCCATTGCAGTAAGAAAGTCCTTCTGTAATGCACAGCTTATAAACAAAGGGATTGTGTCTAGATCTAAGGACGTCACTGTCCCCCTTTACTCGGCACTCATTAGGCCAGTCATTGAATATAATGCTCCCACACACATTTAGCAACTGGAAAGCCTGCAGAGGTACCTTACTAAAAGGATATAAAGCCTAAATAACATGTCTTACATGGACTGACTCAGAGGCCTGCCATTATACTTGATATGCTACAGACTGCTACGAGGTGACCTGTGTCTGGCATCTTTCAACTCACAATAATGATGGACTTACTGCACATCAGCAAGTCATGTGGCATCAGAAATACTCAAGAATAAGGATATAAACCTCTTCTGTGACATCAACAGAACAGATCGGAGAGGCAGGAATATCTTGTAGAGGATACTGCTGCTCTGGCACAGACTTCCCATCCACATAAAACAAATTTCATCCTTGTCCATATTCAAGATCAACTTGGGTCTATGGATGGGAAGCAAAATTTACCCCAGGACTGCCTCCTGTACTACTAATGGTCAGAGTCAGCTCCTAAATGCTTTATCTCATGGATATGTCTCCTCATATTACTTATTTACTTGACATTTGTTTACCAGGAATGTCCGAATGTGCCAAAAAGTGCCTCTTTTCATTGGAGGCCTGAGGAGAAAAGCTCCACAATCACAATGTATCAAAAATCAACTGAAGATATTTAAAATCACAAAGTATCAAGTAATACTACAAAACAAAGGAGTGAGAAAACATAATGAGAAAAACATAGAATATATGTTTCATAGTAGAGTGCAATGAAAAACAACAAAAGTTGGAGAAAGTATGAGGAAAAGTCATTAGTTATCATCCATAACAGTGGGGTTTGGATCTCTGTCTAATCATGACAAAAATAGGTTACAAGGAATAGTAAGGTCTGCCGAAAATATCATTGGTGCTAGTTTGCCCTCTTTACAGGACCGGTACTATTCCAGAGTCATGAAAAAGGCAGGGAAAATCATCATATCCAGGCCACCATCTTTTTGGACTATTATCATCGGTCAGGTGTTACAGATTAATATGCACCAAAACAAGCAGATATAAGAACATTTTTTTTCAAAGGCCATCAAGTTCATCAATAGTTAACTCAGCTTATTAGGCTAGGTTATTCTTTTTCCAAAGCCTCTAAGTACCGTTAATACTTGTTTCTTTCAGAGTTTATTTCAGTATTTCTTGCACTGACTTGCACTTTGCACCCTGTATGTACACATATAAGTATATTTACATTTTTTTGGCTTGTTCTTAACAGTTGTATGCATGTCGTTTGTCTTGTTCTTTATAGCTGTATGTCGTTTATGTAATTCATATTTGGAGAGTCACTGAAATGGGAGTCAAATTCCCTTTGTGTGCACGTACTTGGCCAATAAATGTGAGCCTGATTTGTTACATAGATTAATATGTAATAATTGAGACCTGAACAATTCTAATAAGATATTTAGGAGATATTAGAGATTATGTGATAAGAGAAAGTGAGGGGAAATTTAGTGATGTGTTAGTATGAGAAGGTGTGCTCATATTAGAGTTATAGAAGGAAGAAAGGATGAAGAGAAAAGATTAAAAGAAGACTGCAAGATAGGGTGTCTTCGGGTAGCTTAGCTAAGTAAGGAGAAAAGAGAAGGAGATAGAAAAAAATGTGGATATGGTAAGGCAGTGGAAAAAAAAAAAGAAAGGAGTGGAATAGAAGGTTGGAGAGGGCTATAACGTGCGACTTAGGTTGAAGTGGGGTGAGTGAAGCATAGCTATTAAGTTTAGCTAAAACTGGTACTGCAGCAGGTCCATGATTTTTTTGTGAAGTATTTTTAGGGAGCATTTAAAGGTGGATAGGTTAAAATAGTTCTAGTGATTAGAAATACGGAGTTACATTTTTTGCTGCTATGAGTACAGGCTTTGTCCAAAGGATTTAGTTGGTTTATTTATGGTGATACGTTGTCTGTCTTTGGATCCGAGTGTGATTTTAGGGAAATACATGCTGATTAAAGGAATAAAGATGGGCAGGCTAATGGTTTGTGTATGATTTTATGTACTATGTCAAGCACTCAAAAACCAAACAACAAAATGCAAAAGACCTAGAAACCTTGACCGGAGGAAATACTGTGCAGCCACAACAAATGTAGTGTAAAAAATTGCTGGTGTATGATCCAGCTAAGCCAAACTGTCAGTCGGTGCAAATAAATAGACCAAAATAGAATCCAAAGAAAACGATTTTAATCCACAATTCTTCAAAACACGAGCGCTTTCACCCGGTACTACCAGGCTTTATCAAGTGTTGATAAAGCCTGGTAGTACCGGGTGAAAGCGCTCGTGTTTTGAAGAATTGTGGATTAAAATCGTTTTCTTTGGATTCTATTTTGGTCTATTTATTTGTACCGACTGACAGTTTGGCTTAGCTGGATCATACACCAGCAATTTTTTACACTACATTTGTTGTGGCTGCACAGTATTTCCTCCGGTCAAGGTTTCTAGGTCTTTTGCATTTTGTTGTTTGATTTTATGTACTGTTACAAGCTGAATGTAGGAGAGGTGGTGGGGGGGTTCCAGCCAGCTATTGGTATACAGAGCATTACAATGATGGGTAAAGAAGGTTGAATTAGTAACAAACTTGGTAATTTTGCTGGAGCAGGTTAAGTTTTTTTTTTTTTTTTTTTAGATGACTACAGATTGGTTTGAACTGGGGCTCCTTTGAGCAGGGAGGGCAGAAGGTATGTCTTGGCTAGAGTAATTTTTTGTGGGTGTGCTCAGAAAGGTTTGTTTCTGTATAGCATGGATAGTTTTTGATGGGCTTTCTTGATAATGCTTTGGATGTGAAGGTCATATTTAATATTATCATCTCTTATGACTCCTAATAATTTGGTATGGTGAACTAATTCAATTTCAGTGCCATTTGCTGAAAAGATTTTGGAAGATTTGTTGTTAGGGCTGTGAGCTTTTGGAGTAAACAGGAGGAGTTTATTTCTGGGGGGGCTGATAAAGAGTTTGGCTTGTGTAAGCAAGATTTCAATGAGATGAAAGCTTGTTGAGTGATTTCTTATAGGTTCATAGGTTAGAACAAGGCTAATTGCCCTTGTGAGCCATTTCAAACCTAGCCAATTACCCCACGTGAGAATCAAACTCTGCACCTTGCGTCTGTAAGGAAAACACCTTAAACATTATGCCATCCTTGTTTTGTGTTTTGATGAGCAAATGATGGTAGTCATCTGCATACTGAATCAGGGTGCCTTCACAAGAAGATGAATGTAGGTTATTGATAAAAAGTTTGAATAGTAGAGGGAAAAGGATGAATCCTTGTGATGCTCCTGTGAAAGTGGGAATTTATGCAAAGATGGATCATTGCTATTTTACAGTTTGTTGCCTGTTGGCAAAGTGGCTGGGAACCAGATGGAAATGACAGACCCAAGGTGAAAAGATGACTGAGGAGTTTAATGCAAGAGACCATATCAAAGGCTTTTGATAGCTCTAGAAACACTGCAGATACAAATTTATTAGTATCACGAGCTTTAATGACGGTGTCTATGTAAATGACAGCAATGGAGTGGAAGTGCTGTGGTCTGGCTGAAATCTATGTTGCATACTGGTGATTAGCTCATTTTCTAAGTGAAAGTTGAGAAATTATCGATAGTACGATCCCATTTTTTCTCGTTAGAGGTAATATATAATTATTGACCATGGGGTGGGTACGGCCAATTTCTAACCAAATGGGATAGGTTAATTTAAGAACAAAAAAAGAAACTAGCTAGATTTAAAATGACCTCAAAGGACAGCTAGTCTAATTCTTACCTATGAACCTGGAAAAACAATTTTAGTAAAACCATCCTATGCACACATTCTTATCCCTGTTTCTCTAGCAATGGCATCATAACAGCCAAAGTTGCAGTGGTGGGAGATGTTGGCAATTCATGGAAGTTGTGGAAAGGGTCTCATGAAGCAGCCTCTATGACCCTGACTCACTGAGGTCATCAGTTTTATGCAAAGCGTTCTTTACATTATGGGTCTGAAACTCATAAAGGGGAGGAAACACAGTAGTAGTAGTAGATTCTCCTGTCACACAAAGTAGGAGATACAGGACATCTGCCTTTTTTTTTTTTTTTTTTTAGGAAAAAGGGCAGCGTGAGAGGTCTGACAGCATTCCTAAGTACTTGTTACAAGTGTGGAAGACTTCTTAGGATCCTTAAAAAACTCAATTGGTGGGAGGGAATACAGGCTCCAGATTAGTATAAGCTGTTTCTAATTAGTTTGATACATACGTCAATAGAAGGATCATCAGGAGGAAAAGCAGAAAGGGAGGGACAAACTCATTTGCCTTATGTACGAGACACTGCCCCCCAAACTTCTCGGTCTTCCTAGTACTGAAGGGTGACAGATTATCCAAATCTCTTTAACTGAAGATAGGAACTCATGCAAAAAAAGAGCAGGAAAAAGCACTGAACAGCACCCTACCAAGAAAAGTTCAGGGATGCGGACACCCTCAGACAAAATATCATAATGCAGCATCACACTGCACTCTCAACTGACTGGCCCTACCAGATAAACATCTGAATTACATCCCAGTTCCGATATGAGAGCACAGAACAAGGAAGACAAGATGGACCATCCAGAACCAATGTGGCCTCCTGGCCACAGAAGTAAAGTCCCCTATTTTAAGTACACCAAAATCCACAACCAGATGGACCTTAGGGACTTGAATAAGCCTGATTGCTCACAGGTTCATGCTGGCAATTTGAAGAAAGCATGAAGAGATTACCTACAGAAAGAACCCACCCACCTTCAAAGGTGAGAGCAGAGGACATGTCTTCCCTGATCACAAGGTTCTATCCATGGCCAGTGACTAGCTATGGCTTGACCCCCATGTTAGGCAAAGGAAACACTCACTACCTCTATGTTTCAGGAGGGTAGCTGAACAATGGACTTATCTTAAGGAGGTTCAGTCCTTGCCTTCTCTGCTGGATACTTGTTCATGTAGCAATGCTATGATTCATGCTACAAGCAGTAAAAAAGTAAGATGCTCCATCTGCTGTCACCTCTTCAAAATAGACTGATAAATGTTCCTGCTTTCAGCTACTAGTGTCATCTGCAACAGCTGTCAATGCCATACTTTTACATGAGGCAGTATAGACAAGCATGCAAGCCTGCTGCAGGCCTTGACAGGTACCTGTCAGACACAGACAGCTGTTGTGATGTACAGGCATACAAATGCAGGGCTCCATCTTAGAATCCAAGAAAAAGAAGCTATGTCTTACCATAACGTTCCATCTGAGTTTTTGATCTTCTTCCAGTCATCACTGATGGGTTTGGTTCCGAGCCCTCGGAACCGAGTCGGCCTTATACCAAGCTTGCGTGCACCAAAAACTCTCGAGCTAAGGTGGTACCCACAATGCCCTTTACTCAGTTACCTCAGATCGAGTTTGCATGCAACATATAGAAGAAGAAAGAAGTCAGAGGCCATCTCTGCGCAGAAACCCTAATACACCACAAAGACCCAGAAGATCTGCCAGGAACCTTTGGAGGGGGTTGGTGGGAGGATGTGATGACTGGAAGAAGATCAACAATTCAGATGGAATATTATGGTAAGACATAACTTCTTTATCAGAAGTTGTTAATCTTCTTCCTATTCATCACTGATGGGACCGAGTCTCCAGCTACTTGTAGAACCTGGGTGGCCCTTATGGAAGAACATTCCTGAGAACCATTGAACCAAAGGCCATTCTTCCCCTGGATATCAGATTTAATTTGTAATGTTTGATAAAAGTGTGGGGCTTAACCCAAATGTCAGCTGTACAAATGTCATCCATGGAGGCCCTAGAGTGGAAGGCAACAGATGCTGCAACAGCCCTAGTTGAATGAGCTTTGATTTGGCCAAGCTTAGGGCCCTCCATAAGTGAATATGTGAAGCCAATGCAATCCCTGAGCCATTTAGACAAAGTAACTTTCGATACTGCGCCTCCCATTCCAGGGACCACAAAGGGGATGAAAAGCTGGTCCGACTTGCAAAAGGATTCAATTCTGTCCAGATAGAAACTTAATTGTCTATGAACATCCAAGGAATGTAGGTAGTATTCTCCCTTGTTAGAGAAATTTGGGAAAAACTCAGGGAGCTCAATGGACTGGTTAATCAAAAAGTCAGAAACCACTTCGGGGAGAAATGATTTGTTACTACGAAGTGATACTCTGTCCTTATGAAAGATCAGGTAAGGGCTCTTGATACATAATGCTTGTAATTCAGAAATTCGTCTGGCTGAGGTTATAGCCACTAGAAATAAGGATTTCTATGACAGGAATTTCTGTCTCTGGAGCCTCATAAAATGTCGCAGCTGGCTCAAAAGGGGACAGAGAAAGAGACTGTAGAACCCAGGACAGATTCCATGCCTCCATCGGCTGCCTGATGGGAGGCCTGCTATGGAAAATACCCTTGAGGAAAGCCTTGCAAAGGTGAGAGGAAATGAGCGGGACTCCATCTGACCCGTTATGGAAGTAGGAAACATCTGCTAGATGGACTCGAATGGTGGAAGCTGAGGCCCCACTGTTGAACAGTTCAGCCAGATAATGAAGAATAGTGGCTACGGGGGCTGAGAATGGGTCTAGCTTCTAATTATGTGACCAAATAGAGAATCTTTTCCATTTGTCCTTGTAAAGTTTCCTGGTGGATGGTTTTGAGAGGACAAGATAATATCACATACGGGTGAAGACAGGATTTCCTGCCTGGCAACTAACGGAAGTGGAGAAACCAAGTTATCAGCTTGAGAGTGGACAGATACTGGGGAGTCGGCCCTTGTGGGTGAGATAGCAGGTCAGGACAAGTGTCTAAGATCCAAGGAGGTTGTAACAGATGAGGTCGAAGGAAGGGAAACCATACCTGACGAGGCCAGAACGGGGCAATGAAGATCATTTTGCTTCTCAACCGAATAGCTTTCCTTAGAACAAGGGGGATCAGAGGGATTGGAGGATAAGCATACCCGTGGGCCAATTGTGAATCAAAGCAGCTTTTGGTGACTCCCCGAGAGGGGGAAAGAGAGCAAAATAGCTGCTGCATTTTTTGTTTGAGGGGGGAAGCGAAAAGGTCGCAGCATGGCTGGCCCAACGACTGAAAATTTCTTCTGCCACACTCTGGTTGAGAGACCACTCGTGAGGATGGAAAATGCATCTGCTCAGCCTGTCGCCAATCACGCTGGAGCTCCCCGGGATATGCGTTGCTATCAGAAAATGGTTGGAAGCTATCGCCCACTGCCAGATTCTCATGGCTTCGCAAAATAGGGGGTAGGATTTGGTCTCTCCCTGTTTGTTTATGTACCAGACCATGGACATGTTGTCCGACTGGACAGCAATCACTCCGGATGGAAGGAGTGGATGAAAAGCTTGCAATGCCAATAGCACTGCTCTTAACTCCAGAACACTGATGTGCAAGTTGACCTCTACGTCAGACCATGTGCCTTGGACCGACTTTCCCTGGAAGTGCCCCCCCCCCCCCCCCCCATCAGGGAAGCATCCGTGGTCACCACTGTGCTGGGTTGGGGAGACTGGAAGGGACGACACCAAAGATTTTCGTCTGCACTCATCCACCAGAGGAGATCTAGTTTGCAAGTGTTGGCGATGAGAATCTATGAGCTCAAGGGGTGAAAACTGGGTATCCACTGAGCCTGAAGGAGCCATTGCAGTAATCTTGTGAAGTCTGGCTAAGGGAACAATAGAGACGGCTGCAGCCACAGACCCTAACGCTTGGAGAACTTCCCTTGCAGACACCTTTCTTCGACAGAGTATCACTTGAACTTGTGCCCTTAGTCTCTGAAGCCTGTGAAGTGAGATCAGGCTTGACTAGGTATTGAATATTGCCCCTATAAATTCCAGTTGTTGTGAGGGTTGAAGGTTGGATTTCTCCCAATGTACGGTGATGCCCCAGTGACTCTGCTAGAACCAGGGTGTAGCAGAGTGCCCTGACCAAAAGATGCTTGGTGGAGACGGAGAGGAGCCAATCGAATAGGTATGGAAACACCTGGAATCCCTGAAGTCTCAGATGAGCTGTTACCACTGCAAGACATTTTGTGAACACTTTGGGGGCTGTCGAGACAACGAAAGACAGGGCTCTGAATTGGTAGTGATTGGCTCCCAACCGGAAGCGAAGGAGGCTCCTGGAGCGCTTGTCCATCTTGATATGGTAATACGCATCCAGGAGATCTAATGAGCACATCCACACACCCTCCCGCAGAAAGGGAAGGATAGTTTGAATTGTGACCATGCGGAATTTGGTCTGAACTACTGATTTGTTTAGTTGGCTGAGATCCAGAATGGGCCTCCAGTCCCGTTTTCTTTGGCACCAAAAAGAAACTTGAGTAGAACCCTGATCCGCACTGATCTTGGGGGACCTGTTGGATGGCTCATTTTTGCCATAGCTTTCGTATTTTGGAAGCTGCCTCCTCCCTTTGACCAAGTGGAACACTGGGAAGGGATTTTGGAGGCCTTGGATAAGATATTAGGGGAATATGGTAGCCTCTGGGAATGATTCTCTGCAGGCACTGATCGTTTGCAATCGAGAGCCAGGCAGCTTGGTGCAGAGAAAAACATGCTCCGATTGCTTCCAGAGGAAAGCAATCGGGCAGCGCCTCAGGAGTGCTGATCTGGTCTACCCGAGAAGGAATCTCTGGAGACCTGGTTCCGGGAACCCCCTCTGCCCCGAAAGGGGTGTCTTCCATTATTGGAACCCCCTCTGCCACTGGAGGAGTCCTCACCATGTGCGTCTCAGAAAGGACCTTGAGGCTTCTTGTGCCACATCTTCCCGCTCCTCTGATTACTGGAGAAGGTATGCTGAGGTTTGGAAAAGCGTAGACCAACGGCAGACAAGGTCTTCCCATCTTGCTCACACCTGGCTAATGTATCCTTGACCTTAGCACCAAACAGAGCTGCTGGTTTGATAGCGACATTTAAAAAGTAAGACTTGGGAGTCCGCGAGGTCACAAATGCGTATCCAGGCATGGCGTCTCATGACTACGCCCGCAGCTCCAGCTGCTCCTTCGGTTGCGTGCGACAGCAACCTCATGGATGAATTGGATATTGACACTAGGGTGGCAAGTTGGGTAGTAACTTTATCTCGTGGTCCATCCGATACCTGACCTGCGAGGGTTCTGGAGAGTTCGGAGATAAGTTCATTCTGGAGCCTCATAAAATGTGCCAAAAAGTTCAGGGACCTAACTGCAAAGGTCGCTGATGCAAAAACCCACTTCCCTAACTTGTGCATTGCCCGGGACACTCAGCTGGAGAGGTGAACAGCAGGACTCTCTTCAGCAAGGTCCTTCTTCGAGGCTGCTGCCGCCACCACCATAGCGTCCACTGGCAAACCTCTAGTCCAATGGGGTTGTTCCTCTGGAGGGGAGAGTACCTTGTCTGATCTCCTGGGGATGGCCTCAACAAAGTCCGGGTTCTTCCATGCCCGCTGCACGACGAGCTTAACCAACTCATTAGCAGGGGGGGGTCACCCAAGAAGTAGAGGGCCGAGAGCGAAAGGCCTGCAGGAATATGGATTCCTCCAAGGAAGCATTGGAGGGCTTCCAGTCACCCCTGTTTCAAGATTTCCATGATGTCTCCAAAGGAGACATCGTCAGGGGGTGACCGTGGGGGATCCTTCCCCATCATCGTAGTCCATATCTTCCGAGGGACTCCTCTGGGGAGTCCATGTCTTTTCTCTTACACACCCATTTCTGAGGGGGTTCTTCGGTGGGAGCATCCGAAGAAGACTCAGTAAGGGAAATACACTAGGCAGGGGGGTTTCCTGGGCCTTGTGCTCCCGGAGCCTTGGTGGGGTGGCCCTTTGACAGCTGCAGCTCAGAAGCAACTGGGGGAATAACCAACGTAGGAGGATTGCTAGAAGCAAGCACCCTCTCCATCACCCGGAAAGCGGGCCAGCCCGAAGAGGAGTAGGAGCCCGGAACTAAAGAAGACAAAATCGGAACTGGGGTCACACCCCGCTCCACACGGTCCGCCCCTGGGGACGGAGCCTCAGGAAACTTGAAGCAGTAGTCACCCTCGGATCCAAAGTCAGGACCAACAACACAGTTGGAACCGATACCGGAACTGAAGTTTCCACCCCGCAAGCATGAGATTGCGGGAGGGTGGGTTCCAACGGAACCGACACCAAAAGGGGCCTCAGACACTGTCGTTGTCGGCGCCGAGGAAGGGGGCCCTCTAGAAAACGTTGGATATATGAGCCTTGGAACCAAGGGATCCAAGGGAGGAGAGTATGTAGGGGTCGCTGGAGTAAAAGACCCAAAGCCTGGAGTGGGATAGGGTCTAGGCAAATTTGAAATTCCCCTGGCGGTCAGCAGCTGGTCAAAACAGGCACGCCACATCCAATTCTGAAAGGCTCCTGGTGGATCTCACCGATGCCCCTGAGGGGGAATCAGGCTGGTCCAAAAAGGGGCTGCAGGCTTGTCCGGCAAACGGGTCCACAGTGGACGAGTACTGGGTCCGTGGTGCATCACAGAACGGCACCGACTATTCCAATTTAGAAACCGGCAACAATGGTATATGGTTGGAGCCGAGAGCGGGCTCGGAGCCGAAGTAACAACAGGGGTGGATGTCAAAAATGGCTCCGAAGTTGTTGTCGGAACTGATATTGGAGTGGAAATGGGTGATGTCGGTGGCCAGACAGGGACAGACAAGCTGATCAGAAGCGACGTAGTAGATGGCACAGACGAGGCGACCTCGATAAGCTTCGCTAGAGACGAGCTCGGTACCAATGTAGTCAGAACCAAGGAGGCAAGACGGTGGTCTGAGGAAGACTTTTGGGCCTTGTGCTTATGGTTTTTACCTCTGACACCGACTGGTGAAGAGGGGTCTGAGTGAGGACGTTTCTTGTCCACAGGAGGAGGGGAATGAGACCTCCGTCGCAGAAATAGCCTCTGAAAAAGGTGAAGCAAGCAGGCCCTGTAAAATCAGTTTATTTTGGCGTTCATTCAGCGTTCGCTGACTGAAGCTAGCACAAATATCACATGCGGGTTTCGCCGACAAATGCCTAACCCCCAAACAGTACACACACTCTTCATGGAGGTCGCTATTCGGGAGTTTACCACTGCAAGAAGAGCAGTGTTTAAACCCCGTAGTTCCCTTCTTTTCAAACATAACAGAACATACTCTCACGCAAAAGGGAAAGAGTGAGGAAAGTGAAGGAAATTAAGTAGAGAGAGAGAGAGAGAGGAAATACCAGCAATGGTAATAAGATAC
The DNA here is from genome assembly GCF_019279795.1 of Protopterus annectens. Taxonomy (NCBI): domain Eukaryota; kingdom Metazoa; phylum Chordata; order Ceratodontiformes; family Protopteridae; genus Protopterus; species Protopterus annectens. The sequence continues at coordinate 671,647,474 of NC_056736.1, forward strand.
CACAAGGGAAGCAAGTTCAAAAAATACCAACAATGGTAAGAAAGAGATACCTGTGGGTAGAGCTGAGAAAATAGAAATTTCAAAGAAAGTACAGTTTTGTACCTACCATAAATGTAGATGTTCAAGTGTTCACACAGCTGCAGTCATCACACTTGGGTTATCCTGCCGTCAGGCGGTCCCCGCAGTCGGCCAGAGTTCCAAAGTCTTGGTCCGGCGTCAGTTGCTGTCGCTTCTTCCCTGACGTCAGTGTGTCAGGGGTATATAAGAGGCATCCAACGCCATTTTCTTCAGTTTTTCTTGCCCCAGATGTCAGGTGCCCCCAAGTAGGTAGGCAATACATACTGCTAATAAAACATATAAAAGGAATAAAAGGAATGCCTTCAGTTACAAGCAAATACACCACAAAGGTTGTACAGGACAGAAAGGTATAGAAAAGTTCAGCTAGGTCAGAGGGGAAGGAGGGAGGGTAACCTGGGCTGCAGCAGTGTGAACACTCTAACATCTACATTTATGGTAGGTACAAAACTGTACTATGTTCATCGTGTTACACTGCTGCAGTTATCACACTTGGGCTGAATCCCAAAGCTAAGGATGGGCAGTGGAACTAAACAGGGTTTGGAGAAGCTAGTAGGCCCTGCAGAACTGTAGTGGCAAAGCCAGCTCTGATTTTAGAGTACAGAGGTAAGTGATAGTGCTTGGTGAAGGTGTGCACTGAACTCCAAGTTGCAGCCTTCAAAATATCCTTGGTTGGTACCCCTCTGAGAAAGGTTGTTGATGTTGCTGTAGCCCTGGTGGAATGGGGCCTAATGTTACCAGGTACAGGTTTCCCATGGTGTGTGTAGCAGAAACGGATACAATGTCCTATCCATTTTGAAATGGTCTGTTTTGAGATAGCTTTTCCTTGTGATCCTGCAGCATAGGATACAAAGAGCTGGTCAGATTTTCTGAAAGCCTTAGTTTTATCCAAGTGGTAGCGTAATTGCCTGTGAATGTCCAAAGAGTGTTGGAGCCTTTCCCCTTTGTTCTGGGGGTCTGGATAAAAGGTGGGCAAATGAATGGTTTGGTTTAGGGACGCACTGGATACCACCTTTGGCATAAAGGAAGGGTTAGTTCGTAAAGCGACTCTGTCATGATGAAAAATGATGAAAGGCTCCACTGCCATTAGGGCCTGTAGCTCTGAGACTCTTCATGCTGAAGTTATTGCTAGCAGCAGGGCAGTTTTCCATGATAGAAACTGTAAATCAGCTGTAAAAGCGGGTTCAAAGGGCGGTAGTGTAAGTTCTTCCAAAAAAAAGTTGAGATCCCAAGTTGGTGTTGGTGCTCTCCGGGGCGGTCTTATGTTCTTAGGCCCTCTGAGGTACTGTCTTAGTAATGGATGTGAAAATATAGGAGGATCCGTGTTGTACTGAGCTGAAATAGCTGAGGCGTGGATCTTGATAGATGAAAAGGAAAGTCCTTCATGCAACATCTCAGTTAAATATTGTAGAATCTGAGGAATATTTGGGACAAGGGGATTTTGGCCTTTATCCTGGTTCCAAGTGCAAAATCTTTTCCATTTGTCTGAATAGGCTTTCCTGGTGCTGGGCCTCCTGGCCTCCAGAATGACATCCATAACAGCTTTAGAGAGAAGTGTTGACTGGTTGTTTAGGTAATTTGCCATGCAGCCAGCTTTAAAGTCTTGAGCTGGCTGTGTAGAATCTGATTATTTTGCTGAGTGAGCAGGTGAGGAATTTGAGGTAAAATCCATGGTGGGCCTTGAGCCATGTTCCTTAGTACTGGATACCAGTGCTGGCATTGCCAGTCTGGACCAATGAGCATCATTTGTGGCCTCTCTAATCTGGCTTTCAGCAGCACCTTTGCCAGAAGAGGCAGTGGAGGAAAGGCATACACTGCTAATGTTTTCCAACTGAATGAGAATGCGTCCACTTTCCAAGCTAGTGTGTGGTATGTCCTTGTGCAAAATTTCCGTAGTTGGTAGTTTTGGGGGGAGGCAAACAGATCTATGTCTGGGCTCCCCCATTTTTGAGTTATCATTGCGAATACTTGTGGATCTAGTTTACACTCGTGAGGATCTATGATGTTTCTGCTCAGATAGTTTGCCAATGTGTTTTTCTTTCCTGGCAGGAATTGTGCTTGTAGTTGAACTTGGTAGGTCAGTGCTGTGTTCCACAAGGTCATTGCTTGCCTGCATAGGGGGTAGGAATGTGTGCCCCCTTGCTTGTTTATGTACCACATCACTGTGGTGTTGTCCGTCTTTATTAGGAGTTGTCCTGGATGTAGGAGGTCCTTGAAAGCTGTTGGGGCATCTTGTACAGCTAGCATCTCTTTTTGATTGATATGTAGATGCCTTTGATCTGCAGACCATTTGCCCTGAATACACTGTCCTGCCATGTGTGCTCCCCAGGCATAATCCGATGCATCTGTTGTTATAGTTTGCCTGGCTGTGGGTAAGGTAAAAGGCTGACCCTTGTTGAGGTGACATGCCTGAGCCCACCATAGAAACTCCTGTTGAAGGCAGGGAATGAGTGGTATTATTGTTTCCAAGCTGTGGCTGTGTTGAGTCCATACGCTTTTCAGGTACCATTGTAATTTCCTCATATGCAGTTTTGCATATGGTATTAGTAGTATGCAAGATGCCATTGCAGAGAGTTGGGTCTTTGTTGCCATCATTTTGAAGTATTGAGTCAGTTGTCCTTGCTTGTCTGGCGTGAGATAAGCCATCTGAGCCGTTGTATTTAAGCTGGCACCCAGGAATATTATGTCTTGCGAGGGCACTAGTTTTGACTTCTTTACGTTTACTGTGTACCCTAGGCAACTTAATAGGTTTTTGACAAACGCCAGATGCTTTAAAAGAATGTCCTTGCTTTCTGCTTGAATAAGGCCGTCGTCCAGGTAGGGATATATTTGAATTCCTCTTTGTCTACAGTATGCAATTACTGGTGCCAGGCATTTTGTGAAGACCCTGGGTGCAGTAGATAAGCCAAAGGGCAGTGCAGAGAATTGGTAATTGGTTGAACCTGCTATAAATCGGAGGTATCTTCTGCAATTTTCTCTGATAGGGACATGCAGGTATGCCTCCTTGAGGTCCAACGTTACTAGCCAAGCCTTCTTGCTCAGCATGGGAAGAGGTTGCTATAGTGTTAGCATCTTGAATTTGGGTACTTACAGATATGTGTTTAGAACTGAGAGGTCCAGAATGGGTCTCCAGACTTTGTCCTTTCGGGGGACTAGAAAGAGTCTTGAGTAAAATCCTTGTCCTTGCTCCTGTGTAGGAACCTGTTGAATGGCTCTCATGTCTATGAGAGCTGTAATTTGTTTTTGAGCCTCTGATCAATGATTTGGTGGCAGGTTTGGCATTCCTTTTATCCTTGGTAAAGTGTGAGTGGAATCTGTATCCCTGAGATACAATATTTAGGACCCATTTGTCTTTTGTGATGATGTGCCAGTTGTCTGCAAAAAGTGCTAGTTTTCCTCCCAAGGGAGCTGCCAAGAGGGATTTGCTTGGCAGTCTGAGTGGTAAGTCATTGTGTTTGTCTTCTGATAGTTTGAGACCTGTCTTCTCCTCCTTTCTGGGTTGTGGCACCCCATTGTTGAGTCTTGTAAGAGCCTTGTGACTGACCTCTGCCCCTTGGGCATCTGTATTTGCCCCTCTGTGGTCTGTCAGAAGCTGGAAAGGACCAATTTTTGGTTGGCCAATTTCTGCTGAAACGAGGGGGTTGAACCTGTAAAAAATCCTTGACCGTCTGCATAGATTTTGCCTTATCCTCCATTTTCTTTAAAACCTCTTCTGCTTTTACACCAAATAAAACATCCTGCTGTAAAGGTGCATCCAATAATTTTGCTTTAATATGATCAGGTAAAGATTGTTCCTTTAACCAGGCATGCCTACGTATGACAGACCCGGTCACTGCTGCTCTACAAGAAGCTTCCAATGAATCAAATCCACATTGCAAAGTATGTTTTCCCACTTGTTCAGCTGCATGCAACAAATCTTGCATTTCCATGTAATCAAGCTGCTCTGTATGTGTGATCATTTTTTGTTTTAATTAAGACATCAAATATTGTTGATATTTCAGCTAAAGTAGCTGAGGTATATACTTTCTTTCCCCATCTGTCTAGTGCACTAGAATCCCTTTCAGATGGTACAGGATTTTTAGCAATAGAGGCCTTAACCCCTTTGGGACCCTGGGAAATGGTTTCTGGGTCAGCAACAGGGCTTTTATATAGGAATTTGTGTGAGTCAGGGACTCTGTAGTATCTGTCTGATTTGGCTGGTACAGGAGGTAGTGAATCTGGGTTAAGGCTAGATTCTAAATAAACATCATCCACAATGTCTAACATGGGCGGAATAGCAAGTGGTCTGTGCTGGGGTAGTAAAAGGAACTCTCGGAGCCTTTTCTTAGAATCAGAGTAATCCTGGCCTTCCCAGTGGAAATGTTCCCTCATGATATGTAAAGTTTCCCCAAAAGAGTAGTCTTCTGGGGGGGATGCTGAAGGAATAGACTCTTCAGCATCAGAGTCTTCATAAGGGGGAAAAGAGTATTCCTGTTCCTCAGAAGAATCTGAGGAAATTGAAACTTGGTCAGCGGAAGCGTAGTCCTCCTCCTGTCTAGGCCTTTTTTCAGGAGGGGGATGGGAACCCCTGATTAGGGTAATTAAGTCTTCAGCCATCTTAAGCATCTGTTTCTTAGGCATGGAGCCTTGTACTGGAGACTGCTGTACAGTCTTCTTTGCTTTTAAAGGAGTTTTCAGCTTTGCATAGGATTTAACAGTGAGTGTAGTCGGTCTGAAGACACCTTCTGCAACTGAAGGCGTTTCAACTGCACCGGAATCTCCTTCAGCCATGGAGTCGGAAGGGCCTAAAGATAAAGGCTGTGGAGGCCTAGCAATCTCCGCTTGGGAATCGGATGCCGCCTGGGGTTCTAAATCAGCGGTCGTCAGGGGCTGCGTAGGCGCCTCACTGAAAACTGGAGAACCGGCGACTGGCCCAGCAGAGACCTCGGAGTCTGGTTTGGGTCTCGGCTGCCTGTCCTTATCTTTGCGTTTTTTGTGCATTCCGGTCGTCGGTTGGTCCGATGGCATGGTATAATTAATTTTCCTACCAAAATAATGTCGGGCGAAATCAAACCGACGTTTAATAGTTCGTTTGTTAAACCTAGCACAAAACCGACAACCTGTGACGTCGTGGTCTGGGCCTAGCAAGGAATACAATAAGAATGAAAGTCCTTATGAGGTATTTGCTTCCCACAAGTAATGCAATTGTTAACTTTTTCTGACATCGGACTGAGGCAAGAAAAGGTTCCCCAGCGAGGTACTTAGCTTTATTTAAGACTTCGGTCTGAAATTCGATTTGAAGATCTCAGGAGTCGGCCGACCGGCACTTGCGAACTGCTTCTGCTTTGGGCACCGCGCGGCAAGAAAGACTGAAGAAAATACCGACGGATGCCTCATATACCCCTGGTGCACTGCCATCAGGGAAGAAGCGACAGCAACCGACGCCGGACCAAGACTTTGGAACTCTGGTCGACTGCGGGACCGGGCAGGATAACCCAAGTGTGATGACTGCAGCAGTGTAACACGATGAACATCAAACTATAAACAGGAAAAAACTTTTATAAAAACTTGTAAATGTATAATATAAATCACTTAGCTGTGCGGCACACGAGATCTGAGGTAACTGAGTAAAGGGCATTGTAGGTAGCAGCTTAGCTCGAGAGTTTTTGGTGCATGCAAGCTTGGTATAAGGCGACTCGGTTCCGAGGGCTCGGAACCGAACCCATCAGTGATAAATAGGAAGAAGATTAACAACTTCAGATGATACGTTATCAGAAATTTTTGATATCTCAAAAGTTACCACCTGTAAGGGGCTCCTTAAAGTGAAATAATTATCAGTCACTCAAATTTTAGTAAAGAAAATACCTCAAATTAGGTCCTTCGGGCATTTTACTTAATAAAACCACCACAGCATATGGAGACTTACCAATGACAGTACATTTCACTACCTGGTCCATAGTGAGCTCTCTGAGCATTTTGATTGCTTCAGTACACCATCCAGTATTACTGTCAGATGGTCTAATGAATGCAAGTTGACAAGGTACTGCCTAATTTAAAAAAATGGAAAAAAAAGGAGTTTTAATTTGTGAAAAACAGCTTAAATGACAACATACAAATTACATTTATTATTTAAACACATTTAGTGCAAAAATTGATTAAAACTAGCAATCTAAAATTTAAACAAGCAATGTGGGTAGATAAAATTTTGCCTAAAGTTTAAGCCATTGCAATCAACAGCCATTTATAATAAAAGTATGCAAAAATGAACAAATCTCTCAACATTATTTTGTATAAAGAACTATAATCAATTCTAGGAAAGCAAAAAGAAGTTATGTTCTTACCATAACCTTCCATCTGTGTTGTTGATCTTCATTCATTACTGATGGGGTGTTGGTTCCATCTTCGTAACAGAGTCGGCCGTTAAAACAAGCTTGCACCAGCCAAAAGAACTCTCGAGCTAAGTCTAACCCATATTGCCCCTCTCTATATTACCTCATATCGAGTTTGTTCGTAAGGAAAAAAAAGAAAGAAAGAAGGAGGAGGTTTTATCTGAACTACTTCCCTAACATAGGCTAGGACCCTATCCGAACCTCCAGGAGTCTTTCGGAGGGGGGTGGTGGGTGGGTTGTAATGAATGAAGATCAACACCATAGATGGAACATTATAGAAAGAACATAACTTCTTTATCTGATGTTGTTAATCTTCATTCATTCCTTACTGATGGGACAAAGTCCCTAGCTGCTTTTTTTTCCTGGGAGGCCCTATGGAAGAATATTCCTGAGTACCACTGAACCAAAGGAAGCTCTCCCCCCGGAGACCATATCCAATTTGTAATGAGTGACGAAAGTATGAGGGGTAGACCATTTCGCTGCTGCACAAATGTCATCCATAGAAGCTCTTGCATGGAAATCAAAAGACATTGCAACTGATTCTTGTGGAATGTGCTTTGACTTTAGATAGTAATGAGGCTTTGTTCGGTCGGTAAATGAAGCAAGAAGCGTCTCTCAAACATTTAGGCAATGCAACTTTGGAAACAGGTCTCCCCAGTCTTGGTCCTGAGAATGATGCAAATAACTGGTCAGATTTTTGTAATGACTTAGTTCTGTCTAGATAAAAACGCAATTGCCTATGCACGTCAAGCAAATGTAGTGCATATTCTCTTTTGTTAGAAAAATACGGAAAGAAAACTGGTAGATTTATGGTCTGATTAATAGTAAAGTCTGAAATAACTTTGGGTAAATAGGAGGGATTAGTCCGGAGTGATACTCTTGTCCTTATGGAACACTATGCAAGGATGTTTTGTGCACAAAGCTTGCAACTCTGAAATTTGTCGTGCTGAGGTAATGGCCATCAAGAGCAAAGTCTTCCAGGATAAAAATTTCAGATCGCAGCTGGCAGCAGATTCAAAGGGAGGAGGACTCAAGGATTGTAGAACTAAAGTTCAATTCCAGGGCTCAGTCGGTGGTTTGAAGGGGGGCCTAATGAGTGCAACTCCTTTCAAAATTTTTTTACAGAGATTGTGTCTAATCAAGGAAGAGTCCTCAAAAACCATTATGAAAACTGGAGATTGGTGCCAAATGTACCTGAATAGGTGAAACTGCAGCTCCTAAATGGAGAAGGTTAGATAAGTAATGTAGCACTGTAGAAAGCGAGACCAAAAAAGGATCAACTCCATTTTTACGAGACCAAAAAATGAATCTTTTCCATTTACTTAGAAACAGTTTCCTGGTGGATGGTTTATGGGAAGCCAGAAGAATATGGCGTACAGGGAAGGACAGGTTGTTTTGCTTGGCAATTACTGGAAGTGGAGGAGCCAAGCTGTCAGCCTGAGGCTCGATACGTTCAGATGAATCAATCCCTGTGGGTATGACAGCGGTTCCGGAGCTGGATCCAGAATCACTGGTTGAGGTACTAGGCGAGGCCGAAGAAAGGGAACCCAAATTTGTCAAGGCCAGTAGGGTGCAATGAGGATTACTTCACTTTTCAACCGGAGCACTTTCTTCAAACATTGTGGGATCAGAGAAAGGGGAAGGTATGCAAAAAAAGTCCCATGTGCCAATCGTGCACCACGGCGACCCTCGGGGACTCCACCTGTGGGGGAATTAGGGCAAAATAGCTGCTGCATTTGTGATTTGCAAGGGATGGAAACAGATCGCAGCAAGGCTGGCTTCCAGCAACTGAAGATCACTGCCACTACGACAGGATTGAGGAACCACTCGTGAGGCCGCAGAATGCATCTGCTAAATTTGTCTGCAATTATGTTGGAACCCTCGGGAATGTGTGTTGGTAACAAAGTGGGTGGAAGTCATCGCACACTGCCAAATTCTCATGGCCTCTTGACAACGGGTAGAACTTGGTTCCCCCTTTGTTTGTTGATGTATCAGACTGCTGACATGTTGTTGGACTGGATGGCAATCATTCTTGAAGGGAGAACAGGTTGAAATGCTTGCAAAGCTAGAAGCACTGCCCTCAGTTCTAGAACACTGATATGTAACTTGGCCTCCAAGGGTGACCAAGTGCATTGGAATGCCCCCCCCCCCCACCCAATCAGGGAGGCGTCCATGGTCACTATGGCTCTAGGCTGAGAGGGGGGGAGAAAGGGAGACTCCAGAGGTGCTTTTCTGGCTTCATCCACCAAATTAAATCTTGTTTGCACCAATTTGTTATCCTGATTTGAAAGGACATAGGATGAGTCAAAGGGGTCCACTGCATTAGTAAAAGCCACTGTAAGAGTCTCATGTGTAGTCTTGCCAGTAGAACTATTGTTATCGAAGCTGCCAATGACCCTAGTAGTTGGAAGATTGCCCTAGTCGGAGCTTTGTCCTGACAGAGTATCACCAAGTTGAGATACGAGTCTTTCCAACCTGTGAAGTGGGAGGAAGACTAGGCAAGATTGACTATCGAAATTTGCTCCTATAAACTCTATTCTTTGAAAAGGAGTCAAGTTGCACTTGTCCTTGTTTACTGTTATCCTTAAGTGTTCCAGTAGTTGTAGAGTGTAGTGAGTGTCTGAAACCAGTAGAAGCTTGGTTGGGGTGGTAAGGAGCCAATCCTCTACGTATGGAAACACCCGGAATCCTTGCAGTCTCAAGTGAGCTATTACCTCTGCCATGCAGTTGGTGAACACTCTGGGGACCATAGAGAGACCTAAGGACAGCACTCAGAATTGGTAGTGATTGGCTCCCAGCCAGAAGCAGAGGAATCTTCTGGAGTATTTGTCCATTTTTATGTGGTAATATGCATCCTGAAGATCTATTGAGCACACCCAATCGTCTTTCTTCAGAAAAGGAAGTTTAGACTAAACCCTGACCATCCGGAATTTCGTTTGTTTGACAAATTTGTTTAGGATGCTGAGGTCCAGAAATGGCCTCCAGTCCCCTGTCTTTTTTGGCACTAAAAAGAACCTAGAGTAGAATCTGGATCCTATCTGGCCTGGTGGGATGATTTGGATGACCCCTTTTTGAAACAGCTTTCGGATTTCTTATGCTGCTACTTCCTTTTGACTGGGTGGAACACCAGGAATATGCATCAACTGACTTGAGTAAAGGTCGAAAGGGATGTGGTAACCTCCCGGCAATTATTGTCTGCACCCAAAGATCTGCAGGCGTTTGCCAGGCAAGGTGGTGCAGAGAAAGTCGTCCCCTGACTGCTTCCAGAGGTAAGCAATCAGGCCGCACTTCAGGTGCGCTGACAGGGTTGTCTGTCTCACACCTGGCTAAAGTGCCTTTTAATTTAGGGCCAAAAAGAGAAGAGGCCTCTATGGGGGCATTCAGGAAGGAAGACTTAAAGGGATCCGCAAAATCACATAGGTGCATCTTGTGACAACGCCTGCACCACCTGCTCTAGCTGCCCCCTCGATAGAATGAGAAATTAACCGCATAGAGGAGCTAGAAATAGATTCCAGGGTGGCAAGCTGTGAGGCAACTTTGTCATGTACCCAGCAGCGACCATTCCTGCAAGATTTTCTGAGGGTTCTGAGATTTGATCTCTCTGAAGCCGGGTGACGTGTGCCAGATAGTTCAGGGACCAAATGGCAAAGGTCACGGAAGAGAAATAGAAGTTATGTCCTTACCATAACGTTCCATGTGGAGTGTTCATCTCGCCTTTGTTCTTACACATGGGTTCGGAGCCGATCCTCGGCTCCGTGTCGGCCGGTTGCAAGCTCTGCATCGAGAAGAAGCTCGAGACAATCTAACACCCACAATCCCCCTCTGCCTTTACCTCAGATCTAGTTTGCAAGCAAACCAGTCTCTAGAGAGAGCACACTCATGCTTACATCACATATGCACAGAACTAAGAGTCTATATATATATATATATATAGACACATACACATATATATACATGCCAACTATGTACACAACAACTGCAAAGCAGAAGCAGAATGCCCCAGGCCAGGCACCAAAACTGAACGTTCTTCCTAAGGGCGGGAGGGTGGGAATGTAAGAACAAAGGCGAGATGAACACTCCACATGGAACGTTATGGTAAGGACATAACTTCTATATGTGATAGTGTTCAATCTCGCCGTTTGTTCTTACACATGGGTAGCGTCCCTAGCTCCTTGTTCCTGAGGAACTCACGGAAGGACGTTCTTGAGCACAGTGGAACCAAAGGTTGCCCTGTCCCTAGAAACCTTGTCTACCTTATAATGAGAAATGAATGTATGTGGCTTAGACCAAGTAGCAGCCGCACAAATAGCGTCTAGTGGTAGGCGGGCTGCATGAGCCAGGGATGTAGAGACTGACCTTGTGGAATGTCCTTTGGGTTTGTGCAAAAGAGTTTGATTTGAAGAATCATAGACATAGATTATACAATCCGTTAACCACTTAGAAAGAGTTCTTTTGGTAACCGCTAATCCTTTCCTGTTATCAGCAAAGGCCACAAAAAGTTGATCAGTTTTCCTGTGATCTTTTGTTCTATCCAAGTAAAATCTTAGCTGTCTGTGAACATCTAATTTGTGCAACATATACTCCATTTTGTTGGAGTGATTCTTGAAGAAGGTGGGTAATTCAATGGACTGATTAATATTGTTAATAGAACAAACTTTAGGGAGGAAGGATGAATTAGTTCGAAGAGAAACTCTGTCAGAGTGGAAGATCAGATAAGGGTGCTTGATGGAGAGAGCTTGAAGTTCAGATACTCGCCTAGCGGATGTAATGGCTACCAAAAAGAGAGTCTTCCAAGACAAAAATTTTAATGGGCAAGAGGAGGCTGGTTCAAAGGGGGGCAACATTAATTTAGATAACAAGTTTAGACTCCAAGGTGACGTAGGAGATCTAATTGGTGGTCTAATATGAAAAACTCCTTTTAAAAAGGCTTTGCAAAGTCTGTGGGCCATAACAGGAGCCCCACATTCTTCCACATGGAAATTAGAGATGGCAGCCAATTGAACTCTTAGTGTGGCTGGAGAAGCACCCTGATGGAACAAGTCTGTTAAAAACTCTAATATTTTATTCAAAGGAGCTATAAAAGGATCCACTTGCTGTGTATTCGCCCAGAATACAAATCGCTTCCATTTACTAGAATATGTTTTAGTAGTGGAAGCTTTATGAGAAGCCACCAATATATTCTGAATTGCCGGCGAAAGAAGATCAGACCTGGCTAAGTTGGGAATTGGAGCAGCCAAGCTGCTAGATGGAGGGACAAGAGCGGGATGGGGAGCCCCTGACGAGTGAGTCAATAGATCTGGCTCTGGGTCCAGGATCCAGGGTCCCCGAATGCAGTGTGTCTTCAGGAAGGGAAACCAAATTTGACGAGGCCAGAATGGGGCAATGAGGATTATTGTCCTGTGTAGGTTTCTGGCTTTCTGGAGAAACTTTGATATCAGGGGAAATGGAGGAAATGCGCAGGAGTCCCGGGGCCAATCGTGAATCAGTGCGTCCCTGGGGACTTCCCCTGGAGGAGGTAATAGGGCAAAGTAGCTCCTGCATTTGGCGTTCATTGGAGACGCAAACAGATCGCAGGAAGGCTGGCCCCACGTGCGAAAAATCTTTTTCGCCACTGACTGTTTTAGGGACCACTCGTGTGGTAACAGAATTGCTCTGCTCAGCCTGTCGGCTATGACGTTGGATGACCCCTGGATGTGCGTTGCTATTAGAAAGCGACCCGTGGACTCCGCCCATTGCCAGATTCTCATGGCCTCTCTGCATAGCTGATGGGACTTGGTTCCCCCTTGCTTGTTTATGTACCAGACTACCGACATGTTGTCCGTCTGAACTGCAATAGTTCCCAGAGGAAGAAGGGGAGCAAAGTGTTGCAACGCTAGAAACACTGCCCTCAACTCTAGAACATTGATGTGCAGATTGTACTCCAAATTGGTCCATTCGCCTTGGACTGTCTGTCCCTGAAAGATGCCCCCCCACCCTATCAGGGAAGCGTCCGTGGTCACCGTAACTGTAGGCGTGGGTAGCACAAATGGTCTCCCCTTGGAAAGGTTGCACGTGAAGCCACCAGTTTAGGTGTGTTTTGCATGTGTTCGTTATAAGAATCTCGTGTGTTAGAGGTAGTTGTTGGAACGACCATTGTGCAAACAGTAGCCATTGTAGGACTCTCATGTGCAGCCTTCCCAAGGGTATTGCAATAAGAGAAGCTGACATTAGTCCCAAAACCTTCAGTACCAGTTTTGCTGGGGATTTCCTGGACAAGAGAAGAAGACGTATGTGAGTCTGAAGTGAAAGTATCCTTTCTGGAGGGAGTCTTAGAATTAACTGATGTGTGTTTAATTCCGCTCCTATGAACGAGATACTCTGTGATGGCTGAAGTAAGGATTTTCCGAAGTTTACGGAAATTCCTAGGTGAACACACAGTTGAAGAGTATAGTCTCTGGCCTGTACTAGCTGACGCTGGGTGGTGGCAGAAAGGAGCCAGTCGTCCAGATACGGAAACATCTGGAATCCTTGGCGTCTCAAGTGAGACGCTACCACTGCCATGCATTTGGTGAAGACCCTGGGGGCTGAGGTCAGACCAAAGGGCAGGGCTCGAAATTGAAAGTGACTGGCCCCCAGCCGGAAGCGCAAATGATCTCTGGATGCCCTGGCCATTTTGATGTGGTAGTATGCATCCTTCAGATCTATTGAGCACATCCAGTCGTCCTTCTGTAAGAATGGAAGGATCGATTGAAGCGTGACCATTCGGAACTTTTCTTTCTTGACGAAGGTGTTGAGGTCGCTTAGGTCCAGAATGGGCCTCCAGTCCCCTGTTTTCTTTGGAACTAAGAAGAACCTTGAGTAAGTCCCGAATCCTTGCTGGTCCGCTGGGACTGGTTGGATGACTCTTTTTTCTAGCAGCTTTGAAATTTCTATAGCTGCTGGCTCTCGCAGATGGGGCGGTTCATCTGGGAGTCTTTTCTTTGGAATGGGATGGGATAGAAAGGGTATGTTGTAACCTCTGGTAACCACGCTTTTTACCCACTTGTCTGTAGTTATGTTTTGCCAGGCCTGAGGGTATAAAGCTAAGCGACCCCGGACCGCCTCCAGAGCAGGACAGTCGGGCCTCCTCTCAGGAGTGCTGGAAAGGTTTACCAGGAGTGTATCCCTGTCACCTTGATGTTGCGGACCCCTCTGCCACCAGGGCGGCGTCTTCCACCTCTGCCCCCTCCTCTGCCTCTAGAAGGGGCATCACCCTGTGTGCCTGGGAAAGATCCTTGGGGTTTTCGAAACCACATTTTTCCACCACGTTGCCCTTTGGGGTACGGTCTGGTTGGGGTGGAAAAACAGACTCCGACAGCAGACAGAGTCTTTCCCTCCTGTTCACACCGGGTAAGGGTCTCCTTTACTTTGGGGCCAAAGAGAGTGGCACCGTCAAATGGGGCGTTAGTAAAGGAAGACTTGAAGGCTTCCGCAAATGAACATAAGCGCATCCAGGATTGTCTGCGAAGAGCAATCGCTGAAGCTGCTGCCCTACTCGAACCTTCGGCTGCGTAAGAAATCAGCCTCATGGACGAGTTCACAATGGATGTAAGGGTATTAAGTTGCGCTGTCACTTTCTTTGAGACAGCAGCATCTGTAGTACCCTGGAGGGTATCTCCCAACTCTTTGACTAGATCCCTCTGTAGTCGTGTAAAATGGGTCAAATAGTTCAGGGATCGCATGGAAAAAGCCGCTGAACTAAAAATGCGCTTCCCGTACCTGTCCATAGTTCTAGAATCTTTATTAGGGGGATGGACAGATGAGGAAGATTCCGACATCTCCTTTTTCGTGGCCGCTGCCACCACCATAGCGTCCACTGGAACTCCTTTTGTTAAGTAGGTCTTGTCCTGAGGTGCAGTTATATACTTATTGGGTTTCCTTGGGACTGGTTCCACTGTGTCAGGAGCCTCCACCCTTGAGCAATAAGTTCCATTAATTCGAAGGGCAGAGTGACCCAGGAGGAAGAAGGGCGAGCACCGAATGCCTTCAGCAAAACTGACTCATCCTCAGAAGGGGGAAGGGAGTGCCAGTCACCTCTCTGTTTCAGGATCTCCAATATGTCCGAAAAGAGACATCTTCTGAAGGTGACTTAGGGGACCCTTCTGACTCATCTAAGTCAGTATCGGATGTCAAGGATTCTTGTGGAGAATCCAAGTGTCTCCTCTTACACAATCTTTTCCTAGGGACTTCTTCGTGGGGAGCATCCGAAGAAGCCTCCGAGGAAGAGGGGGCACCCTCCAGGGGTGGCTGAGACACTGGTGCTCGACGCTTGGATGTGGCCGTGGGTGCAGAGGAGGATAACGGCCCTTTATGGGGAGGAGAGGTTGCTTCCACTGATGTGGTTGTCTGGGTAGACAACACCTTCCTCATTAGGTCGAACGCCCCGGGTCCCGAATCGAAGAATCTCCCGGTTCCGAAGAAATGGGAAGAATCCCCGAAACAGGCACCGAAGGCATCAACCCCGAGGACGGAGCCGAATCGATCCGTGCCGAGGCCCCGAGGGGAAGAGTCGGAACCGAAACATCGGTTCGACTCTCGGCCCCGGAACCAAGGACAGATCGTCGGCTCCGAGACTCCGGTACCGGGTCCGACGGAGTCGAGGTGAGAGGAACAGACCGAGAAAAGGACGGTTCTGGACCCGAGGGCTCCACAATCAGAAGATCAACCTCTTCCGGCTCCAAAGACTGGACAGGTCTCGGAGGAGGAATGGATGGAGACAATGGGAGGCCTTCAAGTTTCGACACCAACTGGGTGGAAACTGAAATAAGTGTGGACAGGGCCGAATGCTCCAATAACTTCTGCACCACACGATCCACATCGACATCGGAGAGTTTGGACGAAGAACAGGTCGAAGGAACCGAAGACGGAGCCGACCTCAATAAAGTCGATGGAGGAGCTCCATCACGGTTCCAAGACTCGAGGCTCAGGAACCGACACCAGTTGAACACTCGGCCCCGAAGTCTGTGGAACCGGTGATCTAACTTTACTCGAAGAGCTCGGAGCCGATGACTTGGGCTCCGACGTCTTCGATTCCTTCGAGGATTTCGATGCCTGGTCTGAAGCATCCAGAGCCTCCTGAAAGGAAGGTTTTAATAATCCTCTGTCCATGAGTTTCCTGCGCCTATCTGTCATGACCCTCCCACTAAAAGAGTGACAGATTGAACAGTCCTCTTGTAAGTGGAGAGGGCCAAGGCAGTAGACACAGGAACTATGGTTGTCAGTCACTGACATTTTTTTTCACTTTATCAGACATTTTACAAGTAAGATAAGAGTCAAGTCCAGTATAAGAGTCAAATCCGGTGAAAAAAAGTCAAATCCAATTTAAATGTCAAGTCCGGTTGTCAAATTTAAGTAGGGTTGGTAGGCCCCGAAAAACTCTAACCAATTAATAAACTTAACGGTACCGAGAAATCAACCTACTCATACACACATACAGTCAGTATATCAAAAATTACTATTAGAACAAATTTTCCAATAAAATATAACAAATTAAGCTATATCTTATCTCAAGATGCTCGAGCTAGCTCCCAGCGATGCGAACGCAGCAGCGGCAAACTAGATCTGAGGTAAAGGCAGAGGGGGATTGTGGGTATTAGATTGTCTCGAGCTTCTTCTCGATGCAGAGCTTGCAACCGGCCGACACGGAGCCGAGGATCGGCTCCGAACCCATGTGTAAGAACAAACGGCGAGATTGAACACTATCACATCACTTGCTTTCCAAGTCTGTCTATAGCTCGAGACTCCCTGTTAGGGGGATGGACAGTAGAGCTCTCCTTGGACAGCTCTTTCTTAGTGGCTGCCACCACAACCACAGCATCTACTGGCAGGCACTTGGACCAGTGTGGACTGTCTTCTGGAGGAGAAATAATTGTATCTGGTCTCCAGGGGATAGTTTCAATGGCATCCAGATTCTTCCAGGCGCACTTCACTATGAGCTGTACCAGGTCATCTGCAGGCAGGGTCACCCAGGAAGTAAAGGGCTGGGCATGGAAAGCCTGCAAGAATACAGACTCCTCTGTGGAAGGGGTGGTGGACTTCCAGCCCCCCTACTGCTTTAGGATCTCCAGTACATCTACAAAGGAAACATCGTCAGGGGGCGACCGTGGGGACCCTTCCCCTTCATTGTAGTCTGCATCTTTGGTGAGGGATTTTTCAGGGGAATCCAAGTGCTTCCTCTTGCATGATCTCTTGCAAGGTACCTCCTCAGGGGGGGCATCTGAGGAGGACTCTGCAGAGTGGGTACCTTGTGGAAGGATGTCTAGAGGTTCCTGTGCCCGGTGTCCTTGAGTAGTGGGCTGTGTCAACTACACTCTGAGGAAAGGAAGATATGGGTCTCCGCCACCGAAGGTACCAGCTGAGAGACTGCTGAGGCAAGCACCCTCTCCATCACCTGGAAAGCAGGTCTGCCCAAAGAGGGATGGGAACCCGGAACCAAGAAAGACAACCTCAGGACTGGTGTCATACCCCACTCCGACGAACCCACTCCCAGAGAAGGAGCCACAGGATGACCTGGTTCCATCAAAGCAACCGGAATTGTTGCAGACTGCGCTGAGGAAACAACAAGCACCGCACTAGGGATCACGGTACAGACAGACCAGTATCGATCCCAAGGATGGTCCAGCTCCGAATGAGTCGAAGGCCAAAGGGTAGACTCCAAAGCCATGGTAAGGTCTACCAATGGAGCTGAAGAAGCTGAAACCGGGGTTGGAGTCGGTGTCTAAGGCTCCAATATCTTCAGGGAGGTCGAAGGAGGACAGTATGTAGGAGTCTGTGGAGAAAAATCCTCGGCTCCAGGTGGGAGGGAGGATTTGGAGGGTGTTGGAAAACCTCTGGCCGCCAGAAGCTGATCAACAATCCTCACTACGTCCAGTTCCAAAAGGCTCCTGGAGGGGTGGATATCCCCGACAGGGAGTCAGGACGCTCTAGTAAGGGGCTACATTGCTGACCAAGAAACGGATCCACCGAAGAGGAATATGGGGTCCGAGGGGTTACTTCACCTTTCGGCACAAAGGTCGAAAGCCTAGCATGAAGTACATGTAAGGGGGAAGTGACCGGTGTTGGGATGACTATTTTTGGTGCTGAAAGGAAAGTCAGTATTGCTGTCTAAAACAATGTTGAATTCTGAGGAACAGGTGCAGAGGGCAGTACCACAGTTGGCTGCTGAGGTGCTGGAACTGAACATGGCACCATGGAGGGGGTTTGAGGACCCGGTGCCGAGGATGTTGGTGCCAACTGAGAGATTTTTGCTTTCGGTTCCGACGATTTTGATTCATTTGTGTGAGAAGAGGAGAGTAAGGATTTGTTCCTCTTTTTATGCTCTTTCTTTGAAGGGGATGAACCCTCCGTCTCAGAGATTGCCTCTGCCAAATGAGATTTACGGACACCTTTTAACATGAGCTTACTTTTACATTCCGTCAGCATGCAGGAGCTAAAAGCTTTACAAATCTCACAAGGAGGTTTCACAGACAGGTGTGGCACCCTGAGACAGTAGACACTGGATGTACGGCTGTCCACATTAGGCATCTTCCTATCGCACTAATCACAGCGCTTAAACCCAGTTGTACCCTTTTTCTCAGACATAATGGCACAAAAAATGTATACAATTCAACCACAAAAAGATCAAACACAGAAGAGGAAGGTGTATATCAACAAATGTAATGGGAAATACCTTAGATGTAAGGGAGGGCCAGTACCAGCAACGGTACAAAGATTAGCAAACTTGGTAAAACGGAGAAAGAAAGAGAGGGACACACACAGATAAGCGAAAGTATGCGACTAACAATAGGCTAACAATGTATATAGAAATAATCAAAAAAAGTTTAACAAGAGACAATTTTTAAAAAAATTTAAAGCACTTAGCTGAGAGCTGGCTTGACACGTCTTGATTCGTATGCAGCAAACGAGATCTGGGGTAATATAGAGAGGGTCACTATGGGTAAGACTTACCTCATGAGTTTTTTTGGCTGGCCCGAGCTTGTTATAATGGCCGTCTCGGTTCCGTGGACTGACAGACACCCATCAGTAAGGAATGAATGGACGGCTCAGTTGTGCAGCTGTAGCATTGTCGCCTCACAGCAAGAGGTTCACCAGTTTGATTCTCGGCTGGGCTGCCTTCTGTGCTGAGTCTGCATGTCCTCCTGCATTCAAGTGGGTTTCCTCCAGGTGCTCTGGTTTCCTCCCACAATTCAAAGACATGCATCTGGAGCATTTCTCCCCGGACCTCTGCTGAAAATTGGCTTTGTACCAAGTCGGACTTTCCCGGTAAACAAATGTTAAATGTTAAATAAATAAAAAAATAAAATGAATTAAGATTAACATCAGATCACATGATTTACAAATAGAAAACTATCTTACTCAATGCAACTCATACAAATGTTTTATTCTAAAAATCTGAAGGGAATACTGTTGAGTACTACACAAGTGTAAACTTCCATTTACTAATATCACTATAAGATCTAAATACTAAACTTTCCAACAATCAGATGAAAAACAAGAGGCATTACAATTAAAACCTTATTCTGAAAAAGGGGTCATGAACAAAGATGAAAGTAGTTATGCAGAAAGCTTTCGCAAATGAAAGTTACGCAAAACGAATCATGACACATTTGCAAGATTATCCCTATTCGGCAACCAACAGGAATGATGCTTTCATGCATTAGAACAACTCAGGAAACAGTTTTCTAGGCATTAGAAAAGCTTCCTTCTTCTTACCATGTTACACTATCCAGTGCTTTTACTCTGAGTGCTCAGCACATAGAAAATGAGATAGAGAGACTTCTGAACAAACCACCGCGTTTGAGGTAAGATAAGCCCACATCCACAGTGCACAACGTGAATCCACGACTATGACCCAAAGGACCCAAGATCAATTAGTGGCTCAGAGACTGGAGGTGCCAGGTGGAGGGAGGATGGGATTGAGGAGCCAGAACTCTCACCCAAAGACAATCCACCCTACTGCAGTGCTGGCACCACTTGGAAAAAGACATGCACAGCATACATAGTATAGGCTTGGACAGTATAATTGCTGATGTTAAACTTCGTTCAGTTGGGCCTGCCTGCATGAGATGGGTACAGAAGCATCCACCCTTACAGGGGATGGTGTTGCAGACACTCCGCTATGAGCATGCAACAACCTTTGGAAGGGTTAAGGCATTGATAAGAAAAAAAAAACTCCTGGATGTCTGTTTGCATAAGAGCCATTGCAGTTGTCTCTTGTTCCAATGTGAATGACTGGTCCCAATGACTGCAAAAGAATGAAGACCGTCAGGCAGTCGGGATAAAAATAAATAAATAAATAATAACAAACGTAAAATGTGTTGGATGGAGGGAGAGTATACTACAGGAGGCAGACCAGGATTCTTATAGAGGTCTCCTTATGCTAAGTACACCAATCTTGCATCTGATATAATAATCTGTAACAAACAAAATAATCCACAGCTAAATCTACAAAATAGCCAACCTCATGGAAACCTACCATGGACAACTGTGGCTCCAAAGGAAAGACATGAGCAACTTGTGGTACCTTGAAAAGGTATCATGGGAATACCATTTTGAAGCTGTGAAAGTGCCAGTACAGCATTACAGAGCTCTTGGAACTACAAGCAAGGGCTTTCTATATGTAGCATTGCAAAATTAAATTAAAAAAGACTACCACATGGAAAGAGTCAGTGCAGAAGCTTTCTGACCCAATTTAGACTAATCCAAGAAAAACAGTTGACTTATCTTTGATAAAAAGATTAGGTCATAACAGCACCTTGACAAAGAAATAAGAGAGTCCAGAAAGTAGTAATTCACACAAATATTTAAGCACTGTTGGTACACAATCACTGGGTGGAACAGTGGTTATTGGCTAGGCAGCAACTAGAAAATCTTTTCCACTTGCCAATTTATGATTTCGTAGTAGTAAGTTTTCTCACCTCCTTTAATACTTGCTGCATGTAACCCATGAAAGAGGTTTTTTACAAGTAATCAGAATAAAATCATCCAGGCAGACAGATGAAGATATTTGAGACTTGGGGTGTACCAAAGTCCTCTTATGTGACTAGGACCAGTTTGTGAAGAAGCTTGCGATAACTGCCCTAGGCCAAACCTATAAGAAAGAAATTTTGTTTTTTCTGAGTCAAGATAGTGTTACCACAGTGATCTTTAAAGAGTCCTTCTGAATCTTAAGAATTATAAAGGGTATCAGTGGAAATGCATGAAGAAACATTTCTGACCACAGGAGAGAAACTAAATCTGTTTTCCATGCTTGTTTGAAGAAGTCCTGGAGCAGAATTTGTTCAATTGTTTGTTTTGAAAGGAGGCAATCACATCTTTTTGAGATGTTCCCCACAACTGACGACCCCTTTGCTCAATTTTCATTTGTTAAGTTCTGTCCTAGTCCTACTTGGCTTGCCTGCCATTACATTTTTCTCTGATGGTTGGAGGATTAAAGAGTGCTAAAGATCTACCTCATAAGCCATCAAGCCAGCCTACACAAAACGTACAACCTGGTGATCTTGACTGTTTATATCCCACATCACTGTAGAGTTGTCTGCAATCACCTGATGAGGTTCTGGGAACAGCAGATGAAGATATTTTAAACCATGAATCACAGCCAGCATCTCTGACATTTATGTGCTTTGGTCTGTCTGAAGAGTTCCATAGGCCTTGCACCTTTACCCCATAGAAAGTGTCCCCAGATAAAATCTGAGGCATCTGTAGTTACAGAGTGACTTGGAAGTAGAGCAGAAAATGGGAGACCTGGATTTGATTCTACCCCTGGTCTCCACCACTGCAGTACCTTTATGACAAAGCCCAAAACTGGAATCTGAAATTCCAGAGGATGCAAATGCTGGGTCTGTGTGCTGTTTTAGAAACCACTGAATCTTTCTCATGTGTAAATTAGCAAAAGGAGTCATGAGAATCACAGAAGGGATGATCCTCAAGATAACAAAGATACTTTTTGCTGAAGTCTGACACTGACTTGGAGAAGTTCAGGAAAGATTCCAGATAAAAATCTACCCACTCTTTTGTCTGCTCCGACACCCCAGAAAGACAAGCCTGTATGACAAGGTCAAAGACATTTGTCTGAAATCCCAGACTGGTCAGAAGAGAAAAAAACATTCTAATGATGTTTGTGATCTTGGAAAAGACTCTGCAAAGATGAGTCTGTCATCTAAATAAGATAAATGTATTCAGTCTGTAGTAAGCTATCACTGGAACCGAACACACTGTAAACACACTTGGAACGGTCGAGAACACAAACGGTAATGTAGAGAACGGATTATGTGATCTAGACACAGAAAAGCTGAGAAATTTTCTGAAGCCTGTGGCTATGACAAGATGATGATATGCATCTTTTAGATCTAATATTACTATAAAACTCTCTTGGAAGGTAACAGATTCATTACAGTCAACATTTTGAATTTTGGAATTCACATATAGATTTAGAAAGGAATGATCAAGAGCTGATCACCAAGAAAATATTTTCTTTGGCTTCAGAAGCACCCTGGAATAGAAATCTTGCCTTTTGATTTAATGGCATTAGGTCTCACCCCCCCCCCACGGGGAGATAACATTCTAGACTTGGTTCTCACCAACATGGGGGACCACTGCACCACCCCCATAGTAAGTTCTTCCCTCATGAGATCAGACCATCGGTTTGTCTCATTCAAAGTTTCTATCCTGTCCAACCCCCCCAGTGACCAGGCTAAAAAAAAAAAAAACTTCTTAAAAGCTGGCTACAACCTTCTAAGGGGGGGTATCAGTTGCTTCACACCACCACCCTCTAAGAGGATGCAGACAACTATGCTGAACACTAAGCCACTGCAGCAGTACACAAGCACCTGTACAACCGCAAGGATTACCCATACCCAAAATAACTAAAACCTGCTACTCAAGGAAATACAAAGCTATCTGGTGGACATCCTCTATCAACAGGCTTTACAACAAAAGGAAGAAACTGTTGTCCAAGGGTAAAAAGGCACAAATTCCCAATTGGAAAAACTCCCTCCTTAGCCTCGACAAGCAATTTAGATCACTAGTGAAAACCTCCACAGCCAATTATAAATCGAAACTAGCCTTCAAAACAAAGAGTAACAGAAAAGCCTTCTTCAGTTATGTCAGGAACCTCTATGGCAAAGCCCAGGTTTGTTCCAAATTAGTTCTTAACGGTACCACTTGCACTGATCCTGTTGACTTAGCCAACCTGCTAGCAGACAGGATCAGTGCAAACTTCACCCCCTGTCCCCTCCAAAGGCCCATTCGACATCCCTGATATTTGTCCCGCATCTCACATCTCCATAGGTCAAGTGTTAAAGGCCCTATCCCAAGGCAAAGAACACAGCTTCCATGGGACCTGACAATATCCCAGACTGTATTCTGTACCATCTTCAGCAAGAACACTGAGCACCCTATTCAACTATAGCCTAAGTGCAGGCTTCATTCCAGCAGAGTGGAGAACTGCCATTGTCATCCTCTTGCACATAGGTGGTGCCAGTACTGATCTTGGAAACTATTGCCCCATTAGCTTGACAAGTCTGATCTGTAAGCCCAAGGAGCATACAATTATGGACATCATAAACAAGGACACAGGCAACCTCCAAGCACTTGACCCCACCCAGTTCAGATTCGTCAAGGGCAGATCTTGCTTGTTGAACCTAGTCAACTTTTTTGAGACTGTCACCAAGGCCCTGGATGAGGGAATGTCAGAACATACAGCTTATCTTGACTTGGTCATGGAAAAGCTGCCACAACTTGGCATACATCCCTATGTCACCAGGTGGGTGGCCAACTGGCTCACAGATAGGACCCACAAGGTGAAAATAGCTGCCTCCACCTCTGACAGAAAACCTGTCACTAGTGGTGTTCCCAGGGATCTGTCCTGGGACCCCTACTGTTTGGCTTCTACTTCTCAGAGGTCCAGATAATGACAAAAGGCCTGCGGCTCACGAAGTTTGCGGACAACTGTAAGTTGGGTGCTGTCACGGACTCCCCAAATGATGTTAACATACTACAAGAGGGGTCTCACAGCAACAAATGAATAGTGCCCAAGTCATAGCCTTAAGTTAAACTAAAAGAAAAATGTATCATCTTACCACTGGCAAAAACACAGCCCATACTGATTACTACATCACCGGCAACCCCCTAAGCACACAACCTGTGGTGAGAGACCTGGGTACTCAGGTTGACAACAATCTCACATTCGACCATCATGTACTGACAGTGGTCAGAAAAGCCTTTTACTTGGTTCATCTCTTAAGTAAAGGAACTGCATCCAGAAAAAAGAAGGTTATTACTCCCCCTCTGTACTCTTCTCTCATTAGGCAAATAATTGAGCACAGTGCCCTATCTGGTATGTACCGCTCCAAACATCTGCACCAACTGGAAAGGCCACACAAATACCTCACAAAGAGAATCCATGGCCTGCAACACCTGTCCTACTTGGAAAGGCCCAAATCACTATCGCTCTACTCAGTATTGTACAGATTGCTCAGAAATTATCTGTCGCTCACCTACAAGGCAATCTCGGACCCTGCCCTACTAGAGATGCTCCATATCCATAAGTCTTAACTCCTCATACTTTACCCAATCAAAAGGCCTAATTCTAATATGTGACACTAACAAAACCTGCTGGAGAGACAGGTTTGTCTCTCAGAGGCTGCCCAGTCTCTGGAACAGACACCCCATACACGTCAAGCAGAGTACGTCTCTGACAGTCTTCAAGAGCAACCTTGATGAGTGGATGGGAAACCATAAATTTGTCCCAGGGGTTACACCTGTGTCCTTCACTGACAGGGGTGACAGGTGCTGACTGATGTTTCTTTTTTGGGGATAAACTCTTGGCTAGGCTTGTAAGGGCCCCAAGGCCACTGGCATAGTAACATCCTATGATTCCTAGGGTAAGTGCTGAATAACTTGAGAGGATGGGAAGGGGGAAAAATGCTGGTATAGTCATCCTGAAGTATTACAGTGTCCCTTTTTGGTTAAGATACCTGGCCTCTTGTTATTCCCTTCCTGCCATCTCTTTTTTGTTTCTTGATGGCTTGAGAAGACAGTGTGTGTTCTGTTTTTAAAAGGGAAACAGAATTTGACAGATTTGTAACAGAGGACCTGGAAAATCCTAGGAACTCCCTGTTTTTATTTCCTTCTCTCATCAAATTACTTGAGGACCAGAGAAGCAGGTTGGACAAACAAACCTTCCTTAAATAAAGCTGAATTTTAAATTTCACACCTTACTTTATTCAGGAAACTTCTGATTATGTATCTAGGCACATTTCAGCAACACTGTAGCAGAAGGAGTTGCCTAAGACACGTTATCTGCACAATCATACACATTCTTTAAGGCACAGTTTGACACTTGAGAAATGATAGAAACATTGGAATTCAGACAGGCACTACCTTCAGGAGGAAGTATAGCAGATATTTCTGTCAGACGTTATGCACAAAAAAAAAATAAACTTCCACACAAGTCTGACAGTTAAGAATTCTATACACAATATGCCAAAGGACCAAGCTTCCTCAAAATCAGAGATACAGGCTTGGGAATTTGCAAGAGAAGCCCTGTCTCCATCTATGTCAGAACCCCCTAACATTTTCCTCAGGAATCTTTCTGCAGATATTATTCTCAGTTAAGAATTTCAGAGTACAAGGATTAACAGCCTGTAACAACTGCCTGGCTAAGGTAAGAAAATCATCTTTTTTAATAGATATGTCTTCAGATGAACAATGTTTACCTTTTTGTTTCCTCTCTACAGGGAAAAGTATGGAAGAACACGACTCTGAAAAGGTATTTCTGCCCCACCTACTGGAACAGCTGAAGAGGGCATGTCTGACCCCTGGTTTAGGATGACCGAAAGGTATACACCAGAGGAAGCAGAAGAGGTAAGTTGATTAGCCTTAGAAATGAAACATGGCCAGTAGGGATTCACCCACTGTCGGCTGAGGAGTTGACTCAGCCACGGTGTCAGCAAGTGCTCTTTGTTAAGTTGTTTCTATGTGCAGCAGGAGGCAGAACAGCTGAAACAGGATAAGTATCCATGCTGTAACTGATGAGAATGTCTCAAAGGCAAATACATTGTGTAGGAATGAGTCACTCGGAAGACAAGTTTTCAAAACGTGTTCACAAACAGCATAAGCACACACACTCACTCCTCAACCACAGTAATGCATAAGCACTACACCACCATTCTGTCAGAAATATATTTTCCAAAAAAACGTGTGTGACATACAAAAGGACATGTACTTTGTCACAAAGCAAATACAAGCACCGACATACCCTGTTAGTAATCCATGTCTATATAAAACACTTCTCGATACTAAACTTTTAGTTAAATAAGGCAACATTTACATATCATTACACTGTCTCCAAAATCAGCCCCTAAACAAGTCAGAGCTAAAACAGCAGTCCCTGACAGGAAACTTCTGATATTTAAAAAAAATTCCATTTTTAAGGGGAAATACTGATTAAAAACCCTACTTAAATATTTTTATAAAAGACAATAAATGTGTGTGGAAGGATTCCCATCTGGGGACTTATCATCCAGAAATTAAAATAATAGCCAGTTGCTGTTCCTGTGAAGCCTCGTTGCTGCTGCTTCATCAGGTAGCAAGGAAGTACTGAAGAATTTTCCACTCGACTGCTATTTCCCTCCACAGGGATGCCCAATCAGCAGTCAGAGTGAAGATGTGGGAGGAGGCTAAAATTTTTGGAAGCTGTCTGTATTTTCTGTCCTGGGCAGGACACAACCCATACAGAATAAAAAGCTACTGCAACAGGGGAAATTATGGATATCTACTGCAACATTTGAAGACACTACCCAGGGAAGACTAACACACATCTCAGGAAAATTTTGTGGGAAAGGTTGACAAATGATTTCTGAAGGTTGATTTGAAAACTCAGAATGAGCAGGAAATGATGGACGTTTACTAAAGACTCTTGACAACTGGAAAGAGAGTCTGCAAAGATAAGACAGTTATCCAAATAAGGACAGATAGGAATGGCTTATAGCCTGCAATAAGCAATGGCTGCAGCAAGACACTGAGTAATGTTGGTGCTGTGGAAAGTCCAAAGGGCAAGACAGATAACTGAAAATGTAAACTAGACACAAGAACACAACAGACCTTTAAAAAATGCCTGAAATACTTGCTATTGGGAAGGTAATAAGTCTCCTTTAAATCTAGATTTATCAAATATAGGCTAGATGAAGGGTTAGAAGAAGAGACCAAATGGACAACATTTTGAACTTGACATATTCCTGAAGATTTAGAAAGGAAAAGACCAGCACAGGACTCCAGGAGCATTCCCTTTTTGAGCAAAACTGAACTTGGCAAGCTCTCTCACTGTTACAACCATATTGCCAGATTTGCCATAGGCTCAACATATAAGACATATCACTGTCAAAACCTCAGTCTTCTCAGGTGGCTAGAACTGCCTAGCCTACTTTTGTTCAATCAGCTTATAGTAGCACACAAAATTCTGTACCACCCTGAAAATACTCCGGCACTCAAAAATATCATAAAGCCATACAGTAATTCAAGGCAACTACAATCATCCAATAAACTGTTGGTTCAAACCCACAAAGCCATGAACTCAGCCGGCGACTCCCTGTTTTTGCCAAAGTTGTTGGTAAAACTTGGAATTCACTTCCATCTAACCTTACCCTCAAACCTTCTTTAAGTCTCTTCAAAAAAGGCCTCAAACAGTATTTTAAAGAGCACTGGCTTTGTCCCTGTACTAACCCTGATTAATCACTACTTATTCAATGCCTTATTTAAATTAATATTGTATGCATCTCTTGCTCATAATAGCTTGTTGCAACTTGTTGTTTTTGTATACTATTACACACTGTGTATATTGTGAGTACCTATTAGAGGGCTTTGTAAACATGTTTGACTCATATCTGTTATGTTCTATCTGTGTTATCTGGAGTTTTTTCCCCTGGGCCTCCGCTGAAAATGGACATATATCCAGCCGGACTATCCTGGTCAACAAATGTAAAATAAATAAATACATTTTCAGTACTACAGGAATTTAATTCTACTCCCACTGAAAAACACCTTCTTACATCTCAGATAAAGTTCCTGAAAAAGATAAATCACAAGAAGGATATGTGAAACCATACTTTCCTTAGAATTTGAACATTCAGACTGGGAATTAAGTCCAGAGGTACAACTCACTATATAATGCCAGCCTTTCTAAATGAAAAGCTGTGATAGAAAGAGACGGAATTCTTTCTTTTCTTGCCTGAGGAAACAGAAGGCAAGGAAAAAGCACCAATAAGTTCCTTAGCAAACACAAGTAGATCTTCCCAGACCAAAGAAATAGTAATAGGGGACTAGAAGATTTTCTCATATGTTCATTTTCCTGGGAAATTTCCAGGAAAATGAAAGACTCACAGCCAACATACTAATTGCAGAACCACATTCCCTATCCTGGCTAAGTTAAGAACCTTCACCTGTCCCTTTGCCTGAGACTGGCAAAAGTGTTCTTCCTTGCCTTCAAAGGCATCTCTACAGTCACAGAGGATGTCTTATCCTCTGGTTTCTGGTGGCTGCATAGCCTATACCAAGAGGAAGAGGACAATGGAAGGAAAAGATGAATAGTCTGAAGAATAAGATATGGCCAAAGCAGAGTCACCCACCAGTAGCTGAGGAGCAACAAGAGCCAGCCTGACACCCAAAAACTCCCTGACAACTATCTTCTTCTTGCAGGCAGGGGAAGATAAAACTGCAGAAACGGGAGGTTGCTACATCAGTAAGCCAAAAAAGAGACCTGAAACGTGGACAGCAGAGCCTAGATGAGTGGGTAAAGTAGACAATAAGTGCTTCTGAGTAAGTAAACCAGTGACAAGAACCCCACAAGCACAATATCCGGTTCTCAATACACAAAACTGAAGAATAAATTTCATTAAAAAAAGGACTTTTCACACAAAATGTTCATGTAAACATTTACACATTCTCCCCAAGAAACGCAATCATGACCCAAACGTAAGTAGTTTCCTAGTTAAGCCATATGTTTCATTCATATAAACACAGGTGTTCCTCAGAAAAACAAAAAGGTTTTCCTAACAGGGGACTTATCTGCCCATCTCTGAAGGAGCATTAGCCAAGACAGTTCTATTGGGCCCACTGAAGGAGAGCTCTTTGGCGACAAAAAGCTCTCCAGCTTTTTGCTCTCCAACTATCTTTAAATGGAGCTCCAGACACCTGGAAAAGTGGAAGGTGACCTTTAGCTTTGTAAGCAATCTGGCCACAGTGGCTATGACTCATTTAGCTTAGGATACGGTAATAGTGCTCTATACTTTGAACAATTCTGTATACTCAGGGACTATTCATGTGACAACAAAAAGGCAGACACTGAGGAGGACTGCTAAGAAACCGGACTTCATCAGAATGGAATTATGGGATTAGCAAGCAAAAACAGTTCTACTAACAGATTGCTGAGCTGCACGACCCTGAGCATCAGAAATGCTGAATGTGACGCTTAAAACACAGAAGGGTGAAAAGAACTACCCAAATATTTTTTGCAAGACCCCCCACACACACACACACACTCTTCAAACTTCTACATACTAACTCCACAGTCACATCAACTCAAAGAAGGGAGTAATCTTCCAAAAGAAGGAAATCATTGCAGGTAAGCCAGCAATGGTTTAATATGGAAAACAGAGATTGACATTATATTCCTTGGTAGCTTTTTCTTCAAGCAACTGATGCTTGAGGATTTCACCTTGACCCATCAAAAATGGCGAGACTTGAAAGGTCCACTGCGAGACTAACACAGCTGGTCAACAAGGTGGGCAGGACTGTATCCTTGTCATCTTAACTACTAGACAGAAGTCATGTTGTCAGAATTAATCATTTTTGAGTCCGTGAAGTAGGAAATCTTTGAAGGTCATCATCATCTGAACTCTCATGTTTAAGAAATGTATGTGGAGATGAGTATCCTTAGGTTACTAGCTATCCTAGACCACCAGCCCAATGCAGTGCCATACCACAACACTACTGCAGGCACATTTATGGTAACTGATAACTCTCAAGCTTCTCCCTCCACCCATAATGCCTACTCCATCCCCACTGCATCAGATCGAGTATGCTACCATATATCCCTACAGTTAAACAGAGACAGGTACAGAATGACAGAAAAAGGCAAGGCTCAAAACCAGAACTCTAGGTTCCAAATACAATCCAATAGGTCTCTCCAGAAATAGGATGTCGGTAGATGGGAGGGAAGTTGAGGAAGAATGAAAATGGACAACACAGATTTCTAGTTATGGTTTAAGTACATAATTTTTAAATCTGATGTTCTTTTCATTCTTCCTCAATGTATGGGACAGATTCCCCAACTATGTTGATCTTGGGTGGCCCTCAAGGAAGGACATTCTGGAGTACCACTGAACCAAAGGTAGCTCTGTTCTAGAAATGATATCCAATTTGTAATGAGAAACAAAAGTATGAGCACTGGATCA
The DNA here is from genome assembly GCF_019279795.1 of Protopterus annectens. NCBI lineage: Eukaryota > Metazoa > Chordata > Ceratodontiformes > Protopteridae > Protopterus > Protopterus annectens. The sequence continues at coordinate 671,677,385 of NC_056736.1, forward strand.
TTTAGTTGCACCACAAATATCAACAGATGTTCTTGACCATAAAGCAGATGATGTAGCCATGGATCTGGCTGAATGAACTTTGAGAGCTTTAGATAATGTCCAACCTTTCTGAAAATAAATCCAAGAAATACAGCCGTGTTTATCCATTTATTTTGCAAGAGTGATTTTAGGGACTGGACAACCCAGGCATTTTGGGGAAAAAGAAACAGATGATCAGATTTTCTAATTTGTTTTGTCCTGTGAAGATAAAAATGTAGTTGTCTGTGCACATCAGGGAGATGCAGCATACACTCTCCTTATTAGAAAAATTAGGAAAGAAAACTGGTAAGTGAATAGACTGGTTAATGTTATTTTCAGAAGCCACTTCAGGCAAAAAGGAAGAGTTAGTCTGTAAGGAAACCCTATCCTTAGGAAAAAAATTATGTAAGGAGTTCTTGAAGAAAGAACTGGAGTTCAAATATTCTCTTTGCAGACATAATGGCTACCAAGAAAAATGTTTTCCATAACAGGAGTTTTAGATCAGATTTATCTAATGGTTCAAAGTGTTGCTGTGTTAGATCCTCAAGTACAACTGTCAGATCCAAAGGTGGTGAGGGATCCTTTATCACAGGCCTTAGATGAAAAATGCCTTTCAGGAAAGCTTTACGCAATCTAGAGAAAGCCAGGGGAAAAAAGGTCCGTTCCCCATGTGAAAAGTGGAAATTGCTACCAGTTAAAGTTTAATTGTAGAGAAACTAGTTCCTTCCTTCAAAATAATTGTCAAAAAAAAGTTAAGTACTCACCATAACGTTCCAGCTGAGTAGTTTACTTCATTTGTCTTTAACCTGTGGGTATTTGGATCCGGATCAGATCCGAGACGGCTGCATCACCAACATCTGATCCGAGCTCCAAGCTCCTCCCTCTACCCATAATGCCCCTTCAACTCCTTCCCTCAGATCGAGTTTGCTGAATCAGAAAACATAAGCCCAACCCAAATAACCTTACACTAAAGGTTCACACAGTCTAAACCAAGTATAATCAGGAGACCCACAATGTCCACCTCTCCCATATACCAAAATAGGGCAATAGTGACAAGGTCAGGGGGAAGGAGGGAGGGATTGTTGAAGACAAATGAAGTACAACTACTCAAATGGAACGTTATGGTCAGTACAAAACTTTTTTATCTGAAGTAGTTTACTTCATTTGATATTCAACCTGTGGAACAGAGTACCCAGCTACCAACATCTGGGTGGCCCTCATGGAAAGATATTTCAGAGCACTGCGGAGCCAAATGATGCCCTACTTCTGGATACAATGTTCAGTTTGTAATGGGATATAAAAATATGAGATGAGGACCAAGTAGCTGCAGAACAGATATCATCCAGTGACATTATCGACCAGAAGGCTGCTGAAGTTGAAGTGGAATGGGCTTTGATTATACCCGGAGGTGAAATGCCTTTGTCAGAATATGCCCGGCTGATACATTGGGAAATCCATCTAGCAATGGTGACTTTGGAGACTGGTTTACCTAAAAACGGTTTGGAATAAGACACAAACAATTGGTCTGATTTAAGGAAAGACTTCATTCTGTGTAAATAAAACTTCATTTGCCTATGTACATCCAAGAAATGTAACTTGTATTCACCCTTGTTTTGGAAATTTGTGAAGAAAACTTGAAGATTGATAGTTTGCTAATACTGTTTTCAGAAGCCACTTTTTGAAGAAAAGAAGGGTTAGTGCGCAGGGAAACTCTGTCCTTATGAAAAAACATATGTAGAACTTTAATGGACAAGGCTTGAAGTTCCAATACCCTCCTGACTGAAGTGATGGCCACCAAAAAAGAAGTTATGTACTCACCATAACGTTCCATCAGAGTAGTTGTACTTCATTTGACTTCAACCTGTGGGTCTTTGGATCCGACATGGCTACACTGTCCACCTATGGCTCTGAGCTCCATGCTCCTCCCCTTACCCATAATGCCCCACTGTCTCCCTTCTCCCTTCAAATCGAGTTTGCTACCTAACATGCATCTGACACCCGACCCAATGACACCTTATCACCAGGATAACCAATACAAAAAACGCTTAGCCTGGACAGGACCATGGATCCCAACAATAACCATCTGTAAGAAAACATATCATAATCTGAATGATAAGGTTCGGGGGAAGGGGGGACGACAGCTGAAGACAAATTAAGTACAACTATTCAGATGAACGTTATGGTGAGTACATAACTTCTTTATCTGAAGTAGTTTACTTCATTTGATCTTCAACCTGTGGGACAGAGTCCCCAGCTACCAAACTCTTGGGTGGCCCTCATAGAAAGATGTTCTGGAGCACCACAGAGAAAAAATGCTCTACTCCTAGAGACAATGTCTAATTTATAATGCGAAAATAAAGGTATGCGATGAGGCCCAAGTGGCAGCTGAACAAATATCCAAAGATACCCTGGACCAAAAGGCCGCTGACATAGCCACAGATAGGGTCGAATGAGCTTTCACTTTCCCTGGCTGAGACAGACCTCTCTCCAAATAGGCTCAGCCAATGCATTGTAAAAATCAACGATCAACTGTCATTTTCGAAACTGGTTTACCGAAGAAAGGTTTGGCATAAGACACAAAAAGTTGATCAGATTTGCAGAAGGGTTTAGTCCTGTGTAGGTAAAACCTCAAGTGTCTATGCACATCCAATAAATGTAACCTATATTCCCCTTTGTTCTGGTAGTTAGGAAAAAAGACTGGCATGTTAATGGTCTGATTAATATTGGCTTCCGAAGCTGCCTTAGGAAGGAAAGACGGATTAGTGCGTAGCAACACCCTATTCTCTATGAAAAATCATGGGCATTTTGACAAAGAGCCTGAAGCTCCTACACCCTTCTGGCAGAAGTGATGGCGACCAAGAAGGCAGTTTTCCAGGTCAGAAATTGCAAACCCACTGAAGCCACAGGCTCAAAGAGGGGAGAAACCAATGCCTACAGCAGTAAGGTAAGGTCCCACGGTGGGATAGGATCCTTTACCAGGGGTCTAAAAAGAAAAGTATCTTTAAGAAAGGTCTTACAAAGTTTAGAGGAAGCCAATGAAGACATATTTACCTCCACATGAAAATTACAAATGGCTGTCAGTTGGACTTCAACCATAGAGGAACTGGTGCCCTGTTGAAAAATGCTAGCCAGAAAAACTAAGACTGCCGAAAAAGGTGAGGTAAAAGGGTCCAGGGACCGCTAAGCGGCCCATATTGAAAAACGTTTCCATTTACTACGATACAGTTTTCTGGTAGAAGATTTGTGAGCCGCTACCAGAATTGACTTAACAGGGGATGACAAACCGGGATTCCTAAATCATGGGAACCAGAGTCGAGGAGTGAGCTTCAGACTGTCCAGGTCTGGGTGCGGGATCCTCTAGGGATGCAAGTAAAGATCCGGATCCAAAGTCCATGGTGGAAAAACTAGATGAAACCTGAGTAAGGGAAACCAAACCTGTAAAGGCCATAATGGGACGATGAGGATCACAGCCTTCGGGCTTTCTGCAGAAACTTCGACATAAGGAGAACAGGAGGATATGCATAAAGAAGACTGGGAGGCCAAGCATGAATCAGAGCGTCTCTGGGAGTTTTCCCCGATGGGGGGTTCAGACAGAAAAACTCATTACATTTCCAGTTGGAAGGAGATGCGAACAGATCGCAGCAAGGATGACCCCACTCTAGAAAGATCTGTTCCGCTACTGAAGGATTCAGAGACCACTCGTAAGGCATCAGAATAGATCTGCTGAGCCAGTCCGCTAGAATGTTGGACCATACCGGAATGTGCGTTGCCGCCAGAGAACGGCCGGTGGAGAGTCCCACACTCTCATGGCTTCTCGACACAGGGGATAAGACCTGGTTCCCCCTTTTTTGTTGATATACCAGACCACTGACCTACTGTCCATCTGAATTGCAATCATTCCTACAGGAAGATGAGCATGAAGGGCCTGCAACGCAAGAAGAACTGCTCTCATCTCTAGAACACTGATGTGCAGATAGGTCTCAGAAAAGGACCACATGCCTTGGACTGTCCTTCCTGAGCAGTCCACCCCCCCTCCACCCTAGTACGGAGGCATCAGTGGTCACCATGGTCTTGAGAAAGGCAGGTTGGAACATGCAGCCTTTGAGGGGATCTGGGGACTGAATCCACCAGCGAAGTGAGTCCCTGCACGCTCTCGAGATTCTCACTGGAAAGGACAAAGGGAGGTCTAACAGGGACCACTGAACCGCAAGTGTTCACTGCAACACTCTCATATGTAGACGCACCATTGGAAGAATATTGATGGTGGCTGCCATAGACCCCAATGCTAACACTGCCTCGGCTGTTGGTAAATGGGTCTGAAGAATATGTAACCTCAGACTGTTTATCCTGTCAGATGTAAGAAACACCCTCATTTGTAATGTGTCCAGCCATGCACCGATGAAATCCAAAACCTGAACCGAGAGTAGAGCAGATTTGTTCATGCTGATTGTGATGCCCAACTTGACTAGCCAAAGGAAGGAGTCCTTGGCCTGACAAAGTAGATGGTTCTGAAGGGGCAGTAAAGAGCCAATTGTCCAGGTACGGAAAGATCTGAATACCCTGAAGCCTCAGATGAGCCTCTACTACCGTCATTACCTTGAACACCCGAGGGACTGTGGTGAGACCAAAGGGAAGGGCTCGAAATTGATGACTGGCTCCCAGCCAGAAACGAAGGAACCTCCAGGAGCGCTTGTCCATCTTGATGTGGTAGTACACGTCCTGGAGATTTATCAAGCATATCTAGTCTGGCCTGCACATACGGCAGGATAGACTGAATCATGACCATATGGAATTTTGTCTTGGTTACAGACAGGTTCAATTTGGCTAGATTCAAGACTGGTCTGAGGTCCCCCATCTTTTTCGTCACTAAAAGGACCTGGAATAAACTCCAGATCCGGATTTGTTTAGGGGAACCAGTTGGATGACTCTTTTCCTTAGCAGTGAATCTGTTTGTCCTGTTGCCTCCTGCTGCACGGGTGGGACGTCTGGGAGGGCTTGGTTGGATGGGGGAGGTTCCCGGAATGGAAAGGAATATCCTCTGGATATGATGTGCAGCACCGATTGATCTGTTGTTATGGACTCCCATGCTAAAGGGTGTAGCGGACAAACAACCCCTGACTGCCTCCAGAGATGAACAGTCGGGCAACCTCTCAGGGCTGCTACCCGGGTTTATCCGAGAAGGATTCTCGGGAACGGAAATTCTTAGGACCCCTTTTGCCTCTAGGGTGGCATCTGTTAAATCCCACTGTGCTTCTGGGGGGAAGGAGGGTCCTGAGCGTCCCAGGAAAATGCCTGAGACTTGCAGAACCGCATCTTTTTTGAGCCTCGCTGGTTCCTGGAAAAAGACCTTTAAAGCGGGGAGAAATGGATCCCAATGGTAGACAGTGTTGTCCCGTCCTTCTCGCTGTGGACTAAATTATCTCTGACCATCTCCCCAAACAGGGAAGAACCATCATAAGGGGTATTGGTACAAGATGCCTTGAAGGGCACCGAGACTTGACATAAGTAAAGCCAGGCATGACGCCTGATGGCAATGTCTGTCCCCACCGCCCATGTGGCTCCCCTCAGTGGCGTGGGAGAACAAACGCATGGACATACATGTTGGCTACTGCTTTTAGGGTGGCCATTCGTGCATCGATCGTCTGCCAACATGGACCCTGGAGCCGACTCCATCATTTCCTTGACAAGATCTCTCTGGAGTTGGATGACGTGCGCCATATAGTTCAGCGTCCTCACAGAGAAGGTCACTGAAGCATAAACTTGCCTCCCAAAGCGAGCCTTCACTCTCGACTCTCGGTCATGACAGTGGACTGTGGTGCTCTCCTGAGCGAGCTACTTCTTGGTGGCTGCCACCACCACCATAGCATCTACAGGGGACCACTTGTGCCAATGAAGCTTGTCCGAGGAGGGACTCAAAACCTTATCCGTAAGCTTAGATATTGGCTCTATGGTGTCCTGCTCCTGCCAAGCCCTAGATAGTTCCACAAGTGGATCGGCAGGAGGGGACACCCAAGAGGTAGATGGGCCTGAGCTGAATGCCTCCAAAAACACGGACTCGTCAGAGATTGGCTTTGGGGTGGACCACCCCCCTTCTGGTGGAGAAGCTCCATGATGTCCCCTAAGGAGACATCCTCGGGGGTGACCTTGGGGAGCCTTCCCCTTCATCCAAGTCTGTATCCTCCATGAGGGACTCTGGTGGAGAGTCCAAGTGCATCCTTTTACACGTATGTTTGCAGGGGGACTCCGCAGGAGGACTATCTGGGGATGCCTCATATACAGGCATTATGGGAACAGGCTTTCCCTGAGAGGGCAAGATAGCCAAAACCACACTCTCAGCCAGGGGGGTCTGGATGCATTCAGAGGACGAGATGGTCTGAGGTTTTGACCCTGCGAGAACCCTCTCCACCACGTCCAATGCAAAGGGGGAACGTGCCTCCTGGGCAGAAAAAGCAGAAGCCGCTCCCCCTTGCCCAGACAGGGGAGTCGGAACCAAACCTGGTGGAGCCAAGAGAGATGCTCCTCTTTAACAGACTCGGAGCAGAAAACACCCCCTCGGATCTGACCCAGAGGCTACAGCTCCAAGAGCTGGGATCCGATCCCGTCGGGTCCGACAAACTCAAGGCACCAGCCGGCATTGAGGTACAGGGTACCATCGGCACCGACCACTCTACTCCGATCAGAGAAAGAGTAATAGGACAGAATAAGAAGTTATGTACCTACCATAACGTTCCATGTTAGTTGTCTTCTTCTCGCCTTCTTTCTTGCTGGATGGGTTCAGAGCCAATCCTCGGCTCCGACTCGGCAATCTACAAAAGCTCGAGAGCTATTTACTGGCTCGAGGCCCTCCCTATATCCCACAATGCTAGGCGTCACATCCCCAGATCTCGTTTGGCAGAGCTAACACCAAGGAAAGATTCAAGGACACCTGTCCAACCACAAGGAAAAACTATAGTACAAGGACAGAGGAGGAGACCATGTACATCAGAGTTGTCAAGAGGAAGAAGGCCTAAAAAGGGGACTCTTCTCGGTCTGTCCAGGCTAGGGGGAAGGAGGGTGGAACGCAAGAAAGAAGGCAAGAAGAAGACAACTAACATGGAACGTTATGGTAGGTACATAACTTCTTAATGTTAAGTTGTCTATCTCGCCTTCATTCTTGCTGGATGGGACAGCGTCCCTAGTACCTTAGTCATGGGTGGCTTATCGGAACAGACTCTTGAGCACAGTGGAACCAAACTCAGCTCTATTCCTAGAGGCCACATCCAACTTATAATGTGAAATGAAAGTATGAGGAGTGGCCCATGTGGCTGCGGCACAAATAGATTCCATTGGTAGTCTTGCTTGAAAAGCTACCGACGTAGCTAAAGCTCTGGTGGAATGACCTTTAGGTTTAGCAGGGAGTTCTTTATGTCTGAGCTGATAAATCAAGGTAATAATAGAGGACAACCACCTGAATAAGGTTACTTTGGAAACTGGCAGTCCTTGCTTGCCCTCAGCATAGGATAAGAAGAGTTGGTCTGCTTTTCTTATTTGCTTAGTCCTGTCCAAGTAGAAACGTAATTGCCTAGAACATCCAAGCGGTGCAAAGTTTGTTCAGCTTTGTTCGAATAGTTAGGAAAAAAGACAGGCAGATCAACAGTCTGATTCAGATTTGTTTCATAAGGTATCTTGGGTAGAAACGAAGGATTAGGCCTAAGTGAAACTCTGTCTTTATGAAACACAAGATAAGAGGACGAATACAGAGGGCTTGAAGTTCCAAAACTCTCCTAGCTGATGCGATGGAGAGCCTTCCAGGAGAGCAATTTTAAGGAACATGAAGCCGCGTGTTCAAAGGGGGGGAGAATCAAGGAAGCCAATATCAAGTTCAAGTCCCACAGAGGCGGGGATCTCTGACCAGGGGCCTAAGCAACAAAGTTGTTTTGAGAAAGGCCTTGCAAAGTTTGCGGGACATGATGCTGGTTTCTGACAGGCCAGCATGGAAATTTGCAATAGCAGCTAATTGGACCCTAATGGTGGCAGAGGAGGAACCAGCTTGAAAGAGCTCTGCTAAAAAATCTAAAACATGATGGACAGGGGCTGTAAAGGGGTCAATATTCCTAGCCTCTGCCCAGAAAGAGAAATGTTTCCACTTACTAGCAGAAGTCTTCCTGGTGGTAGATTTGTACGAAGTAAGGATGATTTCACGCACCGGCTGAGAAATTAGCGGAAGGCTGGCTAAGGTTGGAAGTGGAGCAACCAAGCTGTGAGGTTGAGAGACTGAAGGGATTGGTGCAGCCCATCAGACTGATGGACCAAGAGGTCTGGCATTGGGTCCAGATTCCACGGCTGCTCCAGCAGGTGACGATGCAGGAACGGGAACCAAATTTGTCGAGGCCAGTAAGGGGTAATGAGGATCATCCTGGATCTCAATGCGGTTACTTTCTGAATTAGCTTGGGAATTAGGGGAAAAGGCGGGAATGCATACAGAAGACCCCGGGGCCAATCGTGAACTAGAGCGTCTCTGGGGGAGTGCCCAGGAAGGGGGAAGAGAGTGAAGTCGTCGTCGCACTTGCTGTTGAGAGGAGTTGCGAAAAGGTCGTAGCAAGGTTGACCCCATCTGCGGAAGATTTTGTCCGCTACTGATCGAGTGAGAGACCACTCGTGAGGCATAAGAATAGCTCTGCTTAGCCTGTCCGCTATGACGTTGGACCTCCCGGTGATGTGTGTTGCTATCAGAAACCGTTGAGAGGAGATCGCCCACTGCCAGAGTCTGAGTGCTTCTCGATATAAGGGATAGGACTTGGTTCCGCCCTGCTTGTTGATGTACCACACTACAGACATATTGTCTGTCTGAATTGCAATAGTCCCGGTGGGTAGAGAGTCCTGAAGAGCTTGCAACGCCAAAAGCACTGCTCTCATTTCCAAGACATTTATGTGCAGATGGTACTCTAGAGGTTACCAGGTGCCCTGGACAGTCCTGCCCTGAAAATGCCCCCCCCACCCGATCAGGGAGGCATCCGTGGTCACTGTGGCAACAGGAGGAGGAACACCACACGGTCTGCCCTGGAGTATTAGAGTGGAGATCATCCACCAAGCCAGGTGGTCTTTGCATGATTGAGTGATTATTATCTTGTGAGACATTGGCAGCTGCTAAAAGGACCATTGAGTAAAAAGCATCCACTGAAGAAGCCGCATGTGAAAACAAGCCAGTGGAACTAGTATGATTGCTGCTGCCATGAGGCCCAAAGTCTTTAGTACAAATATGGCCTGAATACTGTTGCACTGTAGTAAGACCTGCACGTGTCGGCAGATGTCTGACACTCTGTCAAGAGGAAGTCTTGCAGAGAGATCTTTTGTATTTAAGCTTGTGCCTATAAAGACTACAGACTGACAAGGCGACAATGCAGACTTTTCGAAATTTATTGATATACCTAGCTCGGAGCAAGTTTGGATGGTATAATCCCTGGCTCGTAGTAGCTGATGCCTGGTGGAAGCGGTGAGGAGCCAGTCGTCGAGATATGGAAACACCTGGAATCCTCGCCGCCTCAGGTGAGCCGTAACCACTGCCATACATTTGATGAATACCCTGGGGGCTGTGGTGAGACCAAAGGGCAGGGCTCTGAATTGATAGTGACTGGCTCCCAGCCGGAAGTGGAGAAACCTTCTGGAGCACCTGTTCATTTTGATATGGTAGTACGCATCCTGAAGGTCTATGAAGCACATCCAATTGTCCTGACCCAAAAAGGGTAGAATGGACTGAAGCGTGACCATCCGGAATTTTGTTCTTTGAACAGACTTGTTTAGCCTGCTGAGATCCAAAATGGGTCTCCAGTCCCCTGTCTTTTTTGGCACCAAAAAGAACTTGGAGTAAATTCCGGATCCTAGCTGGTCTGCTGGGACTGGCTGGGATGGCCTGTTTTTCTAGCAGTTTTGAAATTTCTAGCACTGCTTGCTCCCTTAGACCGGGTGGAACATCTGGAAGGGACTTGGTTGTTTGTACCGGGGTGTGGACAAAGGGGATCTTGTAACCCTCGGATATGATAGACCGTACCCATTTGTCTTGTGTGAGGAGTTGCCAGGCTTCTGGGTACAGTGACAATCTTCCCCCGACTGCCTCCGAAGGTGGACAGTCGGGCAGCCCCTCAGGGGTGCTGAAAGGGTTTGTCAGAGAAAGATTGTTTGCTACCCTGATTTTGCGGGCCATCTCTGCCCCTCGGGCGGCGTCTATTATTGTTCCCTCCCCTGCTCCTGCAGGGAAACTCGCCACATGTGTCAGGCATGACTCCCTGGGGTTTCCGAAACCATATTTTTCCACTCTTCTGACCCTTAGGGTATGGTATAGTGGGAGCAGAGAAATGGACTCCCACGGCAGAGATAGTCTTGCCTTCCTGCTCACACCTGGTAAGGGTATCTTTCACCTGTGGTCCAAACAGAGCTAAACCATCGAAGGGGGTATTGGTGAAGGACGCCTTAAAGGGGTCAGCAAAATTACATAATCGCATCCAGGCATGTCTTCTCAAAGCCACGCCTGTACCTGGGTCCCTACTCGCCCCATCGGCTGCATAAGAAATGAGCCGCATGGAGGAGTTGACAATAGAATTAAGGGTCGCCAGCTGGGAGTTAATCTTATCTTGAGCCCCCGCAGCTGATGAATCCTGAAGGGTATCACCCAGTTCCTTGAGAAGATCCCTTTGGAGACGGGTGAAATGGCACAGATAATTCAGCGATCGCATAGAAAAAGTCGCTGAGGAAAATAAGAAGTTATGTACTCACCATAACGTTCCATCTGAGTAGGTGGCTTCATTTGTCTGCAACCTATGGGACAGAGTCCCCAGCTACCTGAATCTTGGGTGGCCATCATGGAAGGATATTGCGGAGCACCGCAGAGCCAAAGGATGCTCTCCCTCTAAAAATTACGTCCAGTTTGTAGTGGTTAATAAAGGCATGAGATGAGGCCCAAGTGGCTGCCGAACAAATATCATCCAATGGAACTCTAGATTTGACGGCCGCAGAAGTTGAGATGGAACGAGTGGAATGTGCACAAACTCCTTCAGGTGCGGGTCTCTCAGAAGCTTGGTACGCTAAAAGAATGCATTGGGAAATCCAGCGTGACAGGGAGATTTTTGATACTGCTTTCCCCAAATTAAATTTGGCAAAGGAAATGAACAGCTGGTCAGATTGCCTGTGACCAGCGGTTCTATGAGTATAAAAACGCAGCTGCCTATGAACATCTAATGAATGCAGCTTATACTCTCCTTTATTCTGATATTTAGGAAAGAAGACCGGTAGATTTAAGGATTGATTTATATTGGTTTCTGATGCTATATTGGGAAGGAAGGAGGGATTGGTGCTGAGGTACACTCTGTCCGGATGAAAGATCAAGTAAGGAGGTTTCACAGAAAGAGCTTGAAGCTCCGAAACTTTTCGCTGAAGTAATGGCTACAAGGAATGCTGTTTTCCAGGACAAGTATTTGAGATCCACTGAAGCGGCAGGTTCAAATGGTGGAGCAGTCAGGGCTTGAAGAACTAGTGAAAGATCCCAAGTACGGCTTCTTTATAGGGGTCTAAGCAAAAGGTGCCCTTGAGAAAGGTTTTACACAATTTGGCCGACATCAAGGGCCCTGTGTCATGTCCCACATGGTAATGGGAGATGGCAGCCAATTGTACTTTGACAGTTGAGCAACTAGCGCCTTCCTGAAAAAGTTCGGTTAGGAAGTCTAGTATGGATGGAAGAGGAGCCGTAAAGGGATCTAGATTATGATGCTCCGCCCAGACGGAGAAACGTTTCCATTTACTGCGGTACATTTTCCTGGTGGAAGGTTTATGCGCTGCCACGAGGATGGCTTTGACTGGTGAAGAGATACCGGGAGTCCTAACTAGGAGTGGAACTGGAGCAACCAAGCTGTCAGCTTCAGACTGTCCAGATTTGGGGTCGGCAAACCCGACGGATGGGAGATTAGATCCGGACTGGGATCCAGAATCCAGGGGGGATTCACTAGGTGAGACCACAGGTAAGGGAACCAAATTTGCCGAGGCCAGAATGGGGCAATGAGGATCATCCTGCTCCCCAACTGCGAGGCTTTCTGTAAGAGCTGCAGCATCAGGGGTAGAGGAGGACAGGCATAAAGTAGACCGGGCGGCCTAGCATGCACCAGAGCGTCTCTTGGAGTTTCCCCTGGAGGGGGAATCAGAGCGAAGAAATTGTCGCATTTGGTGTTTGAGGGAGAGGCAAAAAGATCACAGCAGGGTTGCCCTCATATTGCGAATATCTGCTTTGCTACTAGTGGGTTGAGAGACCACTCGTAAGGGGTAAGAAGGGTGCAGCTGAGTTTGTCCGCTAAGATGTTGGCCCACCCCGGAATGTGCGTTGCAATCAGAAAGTGGTTGGTGGAAATAGCCCATTCCCACACTCTCATGGCTTCGCGGCATAGAGGGTAAGACCTGGTTCCCCCCTGTTTGTTGATGTACCAGACAACAGACATGTTGTCTGACTGAATTGCAATAGTTCCTAAGGGGAGGAGATTCTGAAGTGCTTGCAACGCGTACAGCACCGCTCTCATCTCCAGAACGTTGATATGCAGGGAGGTCTCTATATTGTTCCACGTGCCTTGAACGGTCCTGCCTGAATAATGCCCCCCCCCCGAGGTGGGAGGCGTCCGTGGTCACCGTGGTGAGAGGGGGAGAGGTGCAGAAGGGTCGGCCCGTAAGGAGATCCGGAGCATGAAACCACCATAAAAGGGCCCTTCTGCAAGCCTTGCTGATAGCGATGGGGTGATGGAGAGGAAAGGACAGAAAGGACCATTGTAATAGAAGGGTCCACTGTAGTACCCTCATGTTCAGACGGGCACATGGAAGGAGCGTTATCGCTGCCGCCATGGAGCCCAGCGCCCTCAGGACCAATTCCGCCGGTGGTGCTTCTGACTGGAGGATGGCCCGCACATGACGTCGCAAATTCCGTAGTCGTTCCGACGTCAGGAAGGATCGTAGATCTCTGGTGTCTATTCTGGCTCCCATAAATTCTATGACTTGTGTCGGGGCCAGAAAAGATTTGTCGGCATTGATGGTGACGCCTAATTGGGGGGCTAGGCAGAGAAAGAAATCTCTGGCTGAGCAAAGTAGATGCCTTGTTGGGGCGGTCAGGAGCCAGTCGTCCAGGTACGGGAAGACCTGCATTCCCTGGAGTCTCAGGTGGGCCGCTATCACTGCTAACACCTTGGTGAACACCCTGGGGGCTGTGGTGAGGCCAAAGGGAAGGACCATGAACTGGTAGTGACTGGCTCCCAGCCGGAAGCGGAGGAACCTCCTGGATCGTCTGTCCATTAGAATGTGGTAGTACGCATCCTTGAGGTCTATAGAGCACATCCAATTGTTCTCCCTTAGAAGGGGAAGAATAGACTGAAGAGTGACCATTCGGAATTTTTCCTTGGTTACGGACAGGTTCAAACGGGACAGGTCTAGAATTGGTCTCGAGTCCCCCGTCTTTTTTGGCACCAAAAAGAACCTGGAGTAGAACCCTAATCCGAGCTGGTCTTGGGGGACGGGCTGGATGGCTCTTTTTTCTAGCAGCTGCTGAATCTCTGCGGCTACAGCCTCCCTCTGATCGGGTGGTACATCGGAGAGGTTCTTGAATTTGGGGACATGAAGTAATGGGATTTTGTATCGTCTGGATATAATTCAAAGCACCCAGCGGTCTGTCGTGATGGACTCCCATGCCGCTAGGTGCTGAGTATGTAAAAAACTGCAAGGAACCACCACGATGAAAAAACGATAATTTATTTTAACAAGAAGAACTAGGTGCTCCGAGAAGCGCTACCCGACTGCCTCCAGAGTGGAGCAGCTGGGCAACCCTTCAGGGCTGCTGTGTGGGCCGGTCAGAGAAAGGTTCTCTGGACCCAAAGTTCCTCGGAGCCCCTCTGCCCCTGGGGCGGCGTCCTCCCTGTCCTCCTCTGCCACGGAAGGACTGGTCGTCCGGAGCAGGTTGGGAGTGTTGCGCTTTCCGGAACCACATCTTCTGACCCTTTTGGTACTTTGAAAAGGACCGCTGGGGAGCAGAGAAGCGAACTCCGACGGCAGACGTCTTCCCGTCCTTCTCGCTCTGGACTAGTGTCTCGCGAACCGTTTTGCCAAACAGGGCAGAACCATTGAAAGGGGCGTTCGCAAAGGATGCTTTAAAAGGCTCCGCAAAGTCACAATGACGGAGCCAGGCCTGACGTCTCATGACTAGGCCCGCTCTTGCTAGTTCTAGCGGCTCCCTCGGTGGCGTGGGACAATAGCCGCATACAGGTATTTGAAATAGATCTCAGAGTGGCCATTCAGGTGGAGTACAATTGTTTGTCCTCCGCCGACATGGGCTCAGGGGGGGAGGCAGCGTATTCTTTGATAAGATCGTGCTGCATCCTGATGACATGTGCCATATAATTCAGAGACATTACCGAAAAGGTCGCTGAACTAAAAACTCACTTCCCTAAGCGATCCATCGAGTGGGACTCCTTGCTCGGTGGATGGACAGAGGGGCTCTCCTGAGCTAGTTCCCTCTTCGTGGCTGCCGCCGTCAACATGGCATCTAAGGGGGGACCCTTGCTCCAGTGTGACCGGTCTGCGGGGGGGGAGGGGGGCTCAGTATCCTGTCCGGGCGTTTTGGGACTGGCTCCACGGTGTCCGGGTCCTTCCACGCCCTGGTGGTAATAAGGTCCACCAGGGGGTCGGCCGGAGGGGACACCCAAGAGGTAGACGGGCCTGCCTCAAATGCCTCCAGAAACACGGACTCGTCGGAGGAAGCCTTGGGGGCAAACCACCCACCTCTGATCCTAAGCATTTCCATGATGTCTCCAAAGGAGACATCCTCAGGGGGTGATCTTGGGGAGCCTTCCCCTTCATCCAAGTCCGTGTCCTCAGTTAAAGACTCAGGGGAGTCCACGTGCCTCCTCTTGCACTTGTGCTTGTGAGGCACTTCCTCGGGGGGGGGCTGTCCGAGGAGGTCTCGCCAGCAACGTCCTGTTCCAATGGAATAACCTGGGACATTGAAGCAGGCTGTCCCTGAGGCCGGGTGATGGAAGCCTGGCCGAGCAGAGAGGGAGTGCAGGGTGGAGCAGTAACAAGGGCCAGGGGTCCGGATGCTCTCGACAGAGCCCTCTCCACTACATCGAAGGCCAAAGGGGAAACCGCTCTCCCTGGGCTCCGAGAGCCGACTCCCACTCGGATCCGATGAAGGGATCGGAGCCGGCGCCGAGACCATCGGATCCGAAGGACCAGTGTGCTCCGACCTGGACGGAGCCGAAGGCACACTGAATCCCTCGGATCCGAAGCTCGGCCCACGGCTCCGAGAGGTCAGATCAGACAGACTCGAGGGCAGGGTCGGATCCGAAGTACCAAGTACTGTCGGCGCCGACCCACCCCTGGCTCCGAAGCTGCTCAGCTCCGAACGCTCCGAACCCGGGTAGCGGGTCAGAGAAGGAGCAATTGGAGCAGAAAAGGTGTCAAGCTGCCCAATGAAGGGGGGGGGGGGAGGCAAGAGCACTCCCTTCTGCAGCTGGGCCTGGATGAACCTTCGCATCATCCGGTCCAAGTCTGCATCTGACATACTGAAAGTTGATCTCGACGAGGCCACCGAGGCAGGCCTGGAATACCGCCTCGATGACCTCGATGGAGATCGGGCCTCCTCCTCCTCGGGCCCAGGGGAGAAGCAAGGAGATCGGAGCAGAGGAGGAGGAGACCTAGAAGCTGTGGAGGGAGAAGCCCGCTTAGCTGGCAGGGCCGAAGCGGAGGCCTCTGCCCGCCGCTTGTGGTGCTTCTCCCTCCGTTTCTCCCTCCTAGCCTCCCTGTCCCCCGGCGCTTTAGCGGGAGTTTGAGTCCCGGCCAGAGGAAGGGGGGCAGGAGTGGCAATGACCACAGCCTGTGGTAGTGCCACGGGAGTAGCGGAGGCCGGAGCCGAGTCCGGGGGCAAAAGTCCCACCAGGACCAGCTTCGACCTCCCTCTTCCAGTGCCCTGGGGTTGAACGCTGCACAAACGGTACAGCCTGAGAAGAGGTGTTCAACCCCAAGGCACCGAACGCACCGAATGTGGCCATCAGCCAGGGAGAGCTTATGGCCACACTCGGTACATTTTGAAAAAATGGCTTTTGGGGCCTCAGCCATATTTGAAGAAAAAAAAGTGCTACACAAACACACAGGCCCCAAAACACAAACACAAACACACTAACGACCAGTGAAGGGAGGGGAAAAAACTATATAAAAAAGTATAAAATACAGGGAACCTAACTCTTACACACTTTTTAAAGTTAACGACAGAGGAAAGTTGAATAAAATTACACTTAACTGACAAATTCGCTAAGAGCTCAAAAGAATCCAGCCATCCACAAGTGCGGCAAACTAGATCTGAGGTCATGGAGGGTTGGCAGGGGATTATGGGTGAGGGGAGGAGCTAGGAGCTTGGATCCATTAGCTATGAAACAAGTTGCCGGCTCGGATCCGATATCGGATCCAAGACCCAGAGGTTGCTGACAAATGAAGTCCCTACTTCAGATCATCCGCTTCCCGTACCTGTCCATTGTCCTAGATTCTTTATTAGGTGGATGGACAGGCACCGAAAGGTCAGCCAGCTCCTTCTTAGTGGCTGCTGCAACCACCATGGCATCAACAGGGACACCCTTTGTCAAGAATTGCTTGTTGGGTGGGGCTGTAATAAATTTAGTGGGCCTACGGGGAGTTGGTTCCACTGTGTCCGGAGCTAACCATGCCTTTCACACCACTACTTCCATTAAGTGGGTCAAAAGGTGGAGACACCCAGGAGGTGGAAGGGCGAGAACCAAACGCGTCCAAGTAGACTGACTCGTCCTCCGAAGGATTAAGGGCAGTCCATTTCCTCCTCTGCTTAAGGATCTCTAGGATGTCTGAAAAGGAGACATCCTCAGAGGGTGATCTTGGGGACCCTTCCGAATCTTCCAAGTCGGTATCAGACGTGAATGACTCGGGGGAGTCGACATGTTTCCTCTTACATTTTCTCTTCCATGGGGGCTCCTCCGAAGGATCGGGGGAGGCCTCGGAAGAGGAAGATACGACCAATGAGGCGACCTGGAGGCGTCTGCTCTCCACGCTTGGGGTCAGGAGGATGGACAGAGACTGATGCAGGCACCATGGGGGGAGGAGCTGAAGGGGCTGATCGACAGGCCGACTCAGGAGTCAGCACACTCCTCATGACCTCGAAGGCGCCCCTGTCAGGCAGAGCAGAAGGTCCCCGTTCCAAAGAGAGGAGAACCCATGCTGGCACCAAGAGGGACGGCTCCGAGCTCACCTGCGCCGAGGCTCCGAGAGGGAGAACGGGGTCGGACAAGGGTCCAATGCCACTCGCCCCATTGGAGCCGAGGGAGTCTCGGTGCCCAGATCCCTCCAAGGACGGAACCAAAGAAGAGATCGGAGCCGAAGAAGGAGCCGAAGGGTGTGGCATCGGTTCCGACATTACCAACATTCGAGCCCCAACCAGCTCTAGCTCCGAACACAAGGAGGGAGTCGGAGGAGGAACTGCTGAAGACAACGGGACAGCCACAGTCTGTTGAGATGGGCTGGTTAACATTTTGGCCAGGGCCTGCGATTTAAGGAGTCTGACCACCCTAAGTCATGATCGGATAGCCTGGAAGACCGAGATGAGTAGGACCTATGGCTTTTTTCAGATTGGAGCAATGGTGACCTCGGAGCCGAACGAACCGATTCTAGGGAAGGGGACCTAGAACGTTTTCGGCTCGAAGACGGTTCCGACACTAAGGTCGGAGCCGACTGAGGTCCAGAGGTGTCGGCTCCAGCCGGAGTCGAAGAGGAGGCAGGCACTCACCAGGCGACGGCTCCGCGGGCTTTGAGGATTTACCCGACGAAGGCTTGGTCGGGGATCCTTCTGGCTTAAATAAGCCTCTCAGGATGAGCTTGTTCCTACGCTCCTGCAGGACTCTCGGGCTGAAGGCATGACAGATCAAGCAGGAGTCCTGCAGGTGTAGGGGACCCAAGCAATAAACGCAAGAAGTGTGACCGTCTGTCACAGACATCTTCTGACAGCATGAGTCACACTTCTTAAAACCTGAGACTTTGGTATCCTTAGACATAGTGGATACCAAAGAAGAAAAGTCACTAGTGCTTAAACACACAGAAAAACACACACACACACACACTCGCACTAGTTAAACTAACAATATTAATAACTACACAGCTATATACTAACACCAAATATATATATAAATATATATAAAAATGTTAGAAAAATATGTATTAATGTATTAGTAATATGCTTAGTGCATTCAGAGCCTAAAAGCGTTAACACATTTATTCTATTTCATACTGCATAAATCTGTACAAACTGCAGTTGCTTTCTGACCTTGTATTGTCAGCTAAATCTTGCTTGTGCTTTGGAAATTTACTGAGAAGCAGATGATTTCTGCTTGCGTTAGGAAAATAATGAATAGAACAATACTGCTTATATGAAACTCAGACAAGAAGTTCCGCTGTGCTATGAGAACATACACAGCT
Source organism: Protopterus annectens (assembly GCF_019279795.1). NCBI lineage: Eukaryota > Metazoa > Chordata > Ceratodontiformes > Protopteridae > Protopterus > Protopterus annectens. The sequence continues at coordinate 671,695,889 of NC_056736.1, forward strand.
GTAGAAGTAACAGATAATTAGGACAAAGCCTGCTTGAAAATATGAACTGCAATCAGCATTTGCTTGTATCTGTATTAGAAGAGTACCTTGAAATGTAACACTGTACAATAGAGGCTTGTAAGCGAAGTACTGGTCATCAAGGCCAGGTTGTTTTTCTGAAAAGTTTCTCACAAATCTAGTCATGTCAGCAGAAAATCTGAAGTAACACCTGCTGTAGTACAATGCTTAAAGTTGTTTTTGATTACGTCAGCTTAGAAGGCCATGTCTTGTTAAACAGTATAAGAATGAACATACTTCCTCTGTTAGCAGTTAGACAAATCCTTGTATTTGCATGTTTTTGTCTCCTTGCAGCAAGTAAATTAAAGTGCCTTAACTGAACCTTACGTGTATTGGTATTTGAAGTTTTTTCCTTTGATAGACTGGTCCTTCAGACCGGAAACCTTCACTTCGCCTCGGATCATACAGGCCAGGTGGCTAGAAACCGTACGGGGAAGAAACCACATTGGTTCATCTTATTTGAAAAGTCCTCCGACTGAATTGTCGTACAAAAGAGGCCAGCCACTTTCTGATCTGCGAATGAAGGACTGGTTTACTCGAACCAGGTGATCAATCACGAAGGCTCAGGTAAGCTGAATCTACCTTCTTTTTCTGTTTTAGATCAGGGACTAGATTTGTTTTTGTTCTGTTAGAGACTTTGTTTATAAGTCAGGGATGGAAAGATTACGGTCTTGTCATAGATCAGGGAAACAGAGCAGGTAGGCAGTCATTCTGAAGAGACTATAAAAACATCTGTGGTACCACGTAAAAATAAGGTGTTACGTAACGATTAAAAGGGTAGAAGAAAATGGGTAATAATTGTACAAAAAGGTCCCAAAATCCGTCGTTAACCGAAGATGCGAAATACATGCAGTCACAGCGTGCTGATAATATTAAATATTACTCAAAATGGGTTAATAAATATGAATTTGATGGTAAACTAGAAAAATCCTCGCTTGTCAAACTTGTCAAACAGCTTAAAGCCGATTCTAAAGGTCAGGTAAAAAAGCAACGTCAATTAGGAATTCCGCAGGCACACAGGTGGATTGAGGAAGTAAACCGAAGGGAACAAAAGAATAATAATTCAAAAGCAATGTTTTTAGATAAAGAGGATAATAACTTAGTAATAGCATCAGCCCCTCCACCTCCCTTACCGGAATATGAGGCAAGTGAACAAGTTAGTCCACCCCCGCGATATCCTACTGTCACTGTAAGTAGAGACGCTACAAAAGCGAAACCGTTTGTTAGAGATCCCGTCGAGACCAGGTCTCGAACACGGGCAGGAAACTCAAAAGGGGACATTGAGTTGTATCAAATGGGTAGAAATTCATAATCTATGAGTGAGGAAGAAATATGCCCACTTATAGAAGTGCCTAATCCACAGGCAGGGCAAGAAGGTCAGGACCCAACTATTCTAGTGTATAGACCCTGGACTCCGGAGGACATCCGGAAAGCCACTGAGGGAATTCCCCATCCAAAAGTTAATTTTAGAAAGTTCCTACAAGATTTGCAAGGAATGAGGCCAAGTTATAATTTAAACGAAGAAGAGGTAGAAAAAGTAGTCAGACAAATTGTGGGACCAGACTGGCAAATGATCAGTGGCAACTGGAATCCCCGTGACGCTGCGTTCAAGCCCCTCCCACATGGCAGCTCAGAGTTAGACAACAGAGTGAAAGGTCTTACAGACCGAATCTCTGAAAAATGGACGCCTAGGGCAGACTGGAATTGCATTAATCAATGCATCCAACAAGAAGGTGAGACTGTTGACAGATATTATGCCAGACTGTTAGAATGTTTTAATAACCACTGTGGAATGCAGGTTCCTGAAGACCAGACACATGATTCCCCATATGAGCAGCAGTTAAAGAATGCATTTTTGAAAGGCAGTATTGTGCCCATAAGCAATTTTATTACAAAACACATGGTAGATCATTGTACAAGCAGATTACAGTCACTGCTTAAATATGCTAGGCATGCCGAAAGGCATTTTAATAGCAAAAAGAAGAAGAAAGCCCAAGTATTTTCTGTAGAAGACAAAGCAGAAGTTTAAGTAGTACAGTCCGGGGAAAAAGGGCAAGAGAAATGCCCAGGGAAACAAACAATCTGATCAACGATCAGAGGACTTTGAAGGGCGAAAGAAAAGGGGTGAGTGCTTTAAATGCGGTAAAAAGGGACACTTGGCAAGGGATTGCAAGAAAAACAAGAAGGCAACCACGGAAGATAAGGAGGGTGAGGACTGACTATATGATAGTCAGGAATCGCTAGAAGGGGATAGCAGAGAAAGGACAAATGAGTATGTGATGGAGAGTGTAGAGAATGTGACGGAAGAAATAGAGGAAGTGCAGGAAGTCACGGATAGTGAAGAAAATGAAATATTGGATTTGGCTTTATTGAGCTTAGATCTCTATTTAGCAGACACAAAACCAGAAGTCACACTCCTGGTAGAAGGGAGGGAAGTCACATTTTTGTGTGACTCAGGGGCCTTACGGACCCTGATACATCCCTCCAAACTGCCAGAGAATTCAGAGTCACCTGATTACATATTAGTGAAAGCAGCTAATGGACAGCTGTATCAGGAGCCCCTCTCCCATAATATTGTGATAACTGATCCTGTTTCAGGATTGACCCAGAAAAGCAAAACTGTTGTTTCTGCAAAATGCCCAGTAAACCTCTTGGGCAGAGACCTTATGCAGCTATTTGGTATAGCAGTAGTTCCGACTATGCAGGGTATGGAAGCACAGCACCTCTGCAGTGCAATCGGAGGGTGAAATCTTTTATTGGTACAGCCAGGACTTGGTTACAACTGCTCCAGGGGCGGTGACCGAAGAGTTGATGAACGTAGCCATCAGCAAGTTCCCCTCCTTTGACATTGATAGACAACATTTGTTGCACTGTACTCTGTATTATAGTTACACACCAGGACCTGATGAGGAATACGAGCAAGAATTGTTTAGAAATCGTGCAAACAGATTGATATTGCATAATCTGTACTGGGACACAGAAGGGAACAGTGTAGCCAGATGTTCATTGCCCCAGGAGTTCTTTGCACTTTACAAATCTAATTGATTACCAAATGTTAGCTTGACTAAGGACAAAAATGTGAAATGGGTAGACTTGGGAGAAGCAGACAGAGTTAGAACTATCAGAACAGGGAATACATATGCAGAAGTTGAATTGGATAACTCAGACCAATTGCAACCTAGCAAGGACAGCTGATTAGCACTCCTATTGAAGGAGGAAGAGAATGCCTTACAGAATATACCAGAAACTCACTGGTCAACAGGAAAATCAGATGTAGGACTTATTCGTACAGCGGGACCAGTTACTATTATGCCAAAGTCAGCATTTAGACCACAAAAAAGACAGTATCCCTTAAGAAAAAATGCAGAGGTAGGAATCAAACCTATTATAGCAGCTTTACTTAAATACATTGGGAGCCTCCAGACACTGGACCCTACCCAATTCGGCTTTAAGGGCAGATCTTGCCTCTTAAATCTAGTTGATTTCTTTGAAACAGTTACCAAAGCCATAGATAAGGGCAAGGTAGTCCACACAGCCTAACTGGACCTTGCAAAAGCCTGACAATACCCCACTTGGGCATCATAAATAAGCTTACCAGCTTAAATATCAACCCCTATATCACAAGATGGGCTGCAAACTGGCTCAGAGATAGAACCCACATGGTCAGAATCGCAGGTGCCATGTCAGAATCCAAACCAGTTACAGGTGGCGTCCCACAGGGCTCAGTTCTGGGACTTCTCTTGTTTGGTATATACTTCTCTGAGGTTCATACTAACACAGGGGGATTATGGCTGACAAAGTTCGCAGATGACTGCAAACTGGGGGCCATAATCGAATCTCCAGCTGACACAAGCATCCTCCAAAAGGGACTCACAGAGACGGATGCTTGGTGCCAGAGCCATGGCCTCAAGCTAAATGCTAAGAAGTGCATAGTCATCCCCTTTGGGAAAAACAAGGTGCCCACAAATGACCACATAGGTGGTAATCCATTAAGTACGGAAGAAGTAATTAGAGATATAGGGACCAACGTAGATAGTAATCTCTCCTTTGATAATCACGTTGCCAAAGTGGTTAGAAAGACCTTCTATATAGCCCACCTTATCACGAAAGGGTTCGCATCTAGATCAAGAGAGGTCATTGTGCCCCTCTACTCGTCACTCATCAGGCCCATAATTGAATACAATGCCCCTTTTGGGATGTACCTTACCCGACACCTGCAGCAACTGGAGAGACCCCAAAAGTACCTCACCAAGAGGATCATGGGCTACAAACAGATGTCCTATGCAGCTCGACTAAAGAAACTCCAGCTCTACTCAGTTGCTTACCGCCTACTCAGAGGCGATCTATGCCTGATGTACAAAGCCATGTCAAACCCAGAATTAATGGACATGCTCCACCTCAAAAAAATCCAAGTCCCTTAGAGCTACACGGTCCAGGGACCTAAACCTCAGCACAAAAATAAATAGGACATGTTGGAGGGACAGATTAATTTCCCAGAGGCTCCCCTCACTCTGGAATAGAATCCCAATTCATGTTAGACATAGCCCCTCGCTGACCCCTCTTCAAGCAAAATTTGGACGCGTGGATGGGAAATCACAAATTCACCCCTGGGATCTCCCCTGTGTCCCTGCTAGACAGAGGCACAGTAAACTAATCTTAAAAGGGTACCTTCTGTGACCTACTTTACAGAGGCACAGTAGGCTAATCTAATAGGGAGGCGGAAGACAAATACACTCTGGCTAGGCTTATAAATGCCCTAGGGCAGATAGCCTAGTATCTACCTATGAACTTAAGGAAGGGGTGCTGGTGGAATCTCCTGATTCACCATGTAACACACCCTTATTTCCTGTTAAGAAAGCGAATGGGGAGTGGCGTATGGTCCAAGATTTACAAGCTGTAAATGACGCAGTAATACCAAGGGCACCTACGGTGCCAGACCCAACACACCCTGTTGAATGATTTAAAACCTCAACAGAAATATTTTTCTGTGATAGACATCAGCAATGTGTTCTTCTCAATACTGATACACCCTGACAGCCAGTATTGGTTTGCATTTACATTTCAGGGGAAAAGGTACACATATACGCAACTACCACAGGGGTATTGTGAAAGTCCAACAATATTCTCACAAGAAATGGCAAACAACTTGGCTGGATTTACCCCACTAAGAGGTAGTCAGATTTTGCTTTATGTTGATGATATCCTGCTGGCAGCCCCCACCCAGCAAGATTGTAAAGAAGATACCATAGCGCTATTACAATTTTTTGCCACTGAAGGACATAAAGTAAACAAAAATAAAGCAGCTTTGGAAAAAACAAGTTAAATACCTAGGATATGTAATATCCAAAGAGGGTAGGACATTGGATGAGGACAGAAAGATAGCGATTTTGCAAGCACCAAAACCCACTACCAAGAAGGAGATGATGTCCTTCCTGGGTTCGACTAATTTTTGTCGGAGCTGGATTCCAAACTATGCCTTGGAATCTGCACCACTGACTAATCTGATTTATAAAAAGCCTATGGCAGCACAGGATTTGTTACAATGGACACCGGAAGCAGAATCTGCTTTCTGCAAACTGAAACAGTTAATAGCGTTCTCATTAGTTTTGGGATTACCAAACTATCATAAACGTTTTTTTCACACTGTAGATTGTAAGCAAGGTTATATGACATCAGTGTTAACACAGCAACATGGGGACAAGCAATGCCCTATTGCTTATTATTCATCACAACTGGACCCAGTGGCACGGTTTTTACCTCACTGTGTACAACCAGTAGTTGCAGCTGCAATGGCAGTACAGGCTTTGGCCTCAGTAGTGTTGTTCCACCCTCTCACATTGAGAGTGCCTCATGCAGTCGCAATTATTTTACTGCAAGAGAAGGTAGCATATCTTTCCCCTGCTAGGCATCTTTCCTGTATGACTATATTGCTGAGCGAACCTCACATGACAACTGAACGTTGCACGACTTTGAACCCTTTTACCTTGCTCCCAACCCCTGCAGATGGCACACCACACATCTGCCTGCAGGTGATTGAGCAAAAGACACTACCTAGAAAAGATCTTACGGCTGTTCCCTTGGGCAGAGCCATGTCTCAAACAGGGTGGATGGTACAGCTGGTGAACCAAGTGTTCACGACATATGGCTTCTCAAATTACTCTAAAAAATTCTGCGCGGTATGCCACGTTTGTAATAAACATCATGCACAAGGGGCGATAAAGCCCAAACAAGGGAGTTTCCCTATACCACCGTATCTGTTTCATACTACCTGTATGGATTTCATAGAATTGAATAAATGTGAATATAAAAAGTATTGTCTTGTCATTGTAGATATGTTTTCCAGATGGGTGGAAGCCTTTCCGACAAAAAATCCAGATGCTACAACAGTGGCCAAGGTCCTGGTAAAAGAAATCATCCCTAGATTCGGCATTCCGGAAAGGATCTACAGTGACAATGGCACACACTTCGTGAACAAGACCATACAACAGCTAAGTAGATTTTTCGGTATTTCTTTAAAAAAAACATTGTGCGTATCACCCACAATCTGCAGGGCTAGTAGAGACACACAATGGGGTTTTGAAAAGCAAGTTAAGGAAGTTAATATCAGAAGCACAGAGAAATTGGGTGTACTGTCTGCCCCTGGCACTGATGAGCATGAGAACTGTTCCAAATGCAAAAGGACTGACTCCTTTCGAAAAGCACTTTGGAAGGGCTTATTATATACCTCAGTGGAAATCTCTCATTCCTGCAGACCAGAAAGCTGATGGTACATTAGCAGAGTATATGCGTAAGTTATTAAATTCTAAACATTTGTTGCAGCTAAGTTCGGTTTCAGATAAAGAATGAACCGGACCGTCAGAAGTGGCAGTGTCCCCCGGAACTTGGATATGGGTGAAGGTGGTTAAGAAAAAGAATTGGACGTCTCCGAAGTGGAAAGGCCCATCTCAAGTACTTTTGTCAACAACCACCACAGTCAAGATAGCACAGCGAGCCTCTTGGATCCACCTGACGCACTGGTAAGTTAGTTAAAAACTTTGAACTGGACAAAAATCTTGTTACATGCCAAGAATAAAAATGATAGAGTCCAGAAGAAACAGGAATGCAGAACAACCCTTTTCTCAGAAGTATTGCATAATCATCCTGTTAACTGTACTAGTGAAAATAATCTTTTTGTTGTGACCTTTCCTTTTCCCAGCCACACAGACTGAACTGTATAACCCTGAAGCGTTACTCACAGACTGGCATCCAAACTTTAACATTTACCAGGCAATTAAATATGTGTATGCTGAGACTTTCAATGTTTCGAACTGCTGGATTTGCACAGCTTTGCCGACAGCATACGGGGGATTATTAATGACTACGGTCCCCCTAGGGGTCAATGAGACCTGGGAAAAAGTACAGTTGTGTACACCTACCATAAATGTAGATGTTCGAGTGTCTTCACTGTTGCAGTCATAACTGTAGGGTGCTCCTGCCGGCAGGCAGCCCGAGGTCGGCCAGAATTCCAAAGTCTGGGTCCGGCGTCGGCTGTACCAGCAAGTACCCTGACGTCAGAACGTAGAGGTATAAAGCTGACAGCAGACGCCATCTTCTCCAGCCTTTCTTGCCCCAGATGTCAGAAGCCCCCAAAAAAGAAACCAAAAGGTGTCCAAATAGAAACACAAATACATCACAAAGGAAGTGGAAGAGAGAACAAACAAAAAATAGAGGGGACTGGTGGGAGGGAAACACCGACTGCAACAGTGAAGACACTCGAACATCTACATTTATGGCAGGTGTACACAACTGTACTATGTTCTTCCTGTTTCACTGTTGCAGTCATAACTGTAGGGTAGAATCCCAAAGCTGTGAATGAGGGAGGAGGTTATGCAAAAGAAGGGGCAGCTAGAAGGCCCTGCAAAACAGCAGAGGCAAAGCCTGCCCTAGACTTAGAATACAAAGGGAGATTATAGTGCTTAGAAAAAGTATGCACTGAACTCCAAGTGGCAGCTTCCAAAATGTCCTTGGTTGGAACTCCTCTGAGAAAAGCTGCTGAAGTGGCAGCTGCTCTAGTAGAATGACTTCTAACAATACCTGGAATCTGTTTCCCATAGTGAGAGTAACAAAACCTTATTCCATGAGCAATCCATTTGGAAATAGTTTGTTTAGAAATAGCCTTACCTAGAGAACTGGAGGCATAAGAGATAAGCAATTGATCAAATTTTCTGAAATCTTTAGTTTTGTCCAGGTAAAATCGTAGTTGTCTGTGTACGTCCAATGAATGTAAGATCCTTTCCCCTTTATTTTGAGGATTTGGAAAGAAGGTAGGAAGGTGAATAGTCTGATTTAGAGCCACTTTAGAAATCACCTTAGGCATAAATGTAGGATTGGTCCTCAAGGAAACTCTGTCTTGGTGGAAGATAAGATATGGTTCCACAGCCATGAGAGCTTGCAACTCTGAAACCCTTCTAGCAGAAGTCAATGCTAATAAGATAGCTGTTTTCCAGGATAAGAACTTGATATCCGAAGCCGCAGCAGGCTCAAAAGGAGGCAAAGTAAGTTTCTCCAAGACATAATTAAGATCCCAAGCAGGAACAGGAGGAGTTCTGGGAGGTCTTAAATTCTTAGCTCCTCTCAAAAATTGTCTCACCAGCTGGTGAGAAAAGATGGGAGGATCAGTGTTGAAATGAGTCGAGATAGCAGAAGCATGGATTTTGATGGAGGAAAAGGAGAGGCCTTTAAGCAAAAGGTCTGAGAGGTAAAGTAAAATGGAAGAAATATCAGGCAAAAGAGGATCAGAATCTCGATCCTACATCCAAATACAAAATCTTTTCCATTTAGAAGCATAAGATTTTCTAGTGCTAGGCCGCCTAGCTTCTAAAAGAACATCCAAAACTTGTTTGGGAAGAGAAGAGGGAATCAAAGGCCCTTGTAGAGCCAAGCTGCCAGGCATAGAGTCTTGATTTGAGTGTGTAGCATCTGACCCTGATGCTGGGACAGAAGAGAACGGATCAGAGGTAGAATCCATGGAGGTTCCAAGAATAGGTGTTTCAAAGTTGGATACCAAAACTGCCTTGGCCAATTTGGAGCTATCAAAATGATAAACTTTGGTTTGTCCTGTTTTATTTTCAGTAACACCCGAGGCAGAAGAGGAAGAGGATGGAAGGCATATCCCAAAAGATTCCTCCAGCTGAATGACAGGGAATCCACTTTCCACGCTGTTTTGTGGAAGGACCTGGTGCAAAAGAGAGGCAACTGATGATTGAGATGGGATGCAAACAGATCTATCCGAGGACAACCCCAAACTGCAGTAATCCTGCTGAACAAGTAGGGGTCCAGCATCCATTCGCGAGGATCCAAAAGGTCTCTATTTATGCTGTCTGCTAAGAGGTTCTGTTTTCCTGGAATGAATTGAGCTTGAAGACGCAGATTCAGATTTAGAGCTGTGTCCCATAAACTCATGGCTAGTCTGCAAAGGGGGTAAGAGTGAGAGCCCCCTTGCTTGTTTATGTACCACATGACTGTGGTATTGTCTGTATGAATCAGAAGAGGCCCTGGTTGCAAAAGATTCTGGAAGGCTAGAAGAGCATTTTGGACTGCCAACATTTCCTTCAAGTTGATGTGCCAGGGAAGATGCTTCTTTGTCCAAGAGCCCTGCTGGCAAATGTCTAGAAAATGAGCTCCCCAAGCATAATCCGAAGCGTCCGTGGTTATGATCTGAGAAGGCTGAGGCAGACGAAATGGATTCCCTTCGTTTAAAGCACAAGCCCTGGACCACCAAAGGAACTCTTTTTGGAGGCAGGGAATCAGTGGAATCGTTGTGTCCAGACTGTGGTAATGCTGTGACCATACACTCTTTAGGTACCATTGAAGTTTTCTCATATGAAGCCTTGCATTTGGAATCAACAGGATGCAAGAAGCCATGTAGCCCAATGCCTGCAGGAATTTCCTTGCAGTGAGCTGAGTTAAAGTAGCCAAGGTCTTGAAAACTGAGGCCAGTTGTAATTGTTTTTCTGGAGTGAGGAAGGCCCTTTGCAAGCTTGTGTTTAGAAGAGCTCCCAAAAAAATCATTTGCTGAGGGGATCAGATGTGACTTTTTTGTGTTCACTGAAAATCCCAGAAGTAGGAAAAGACGTTGAACAAACTGCAGATGTTGAAGTAGAAGGTCTTTGCTGTCCGCCTGAATAAGGCAGTCGTCCAGATAGGGGTAAATTTGAATCCCTTGGAGTCTGCAATAAGCTACTACTGTAGCCAGACACTTGGTAAAGACTCTGGGCGCAGTATATAAGCCAAAGGGCAGTACAGAGAATTGAAAATGCCTCGAACCTGCCTTGAATCTGAGGTATTTTCTGCATTCCTGCCTGATGGGGATGTGTAAGTAGGCTTCCTTTAAGTCCAATGTCACCATCCAAGCATCCTGGGAGAGCACTGGAAGAAGAAGTTGTAGAGTAAGCATCCTGAATTTTGGAATTTCCAGATAGGTGTTCAATACTGAAAGGTCCAGAATAGGTCTCCATGAGTTCTGTTTTCTTGGGACCAGAAATAGTCTTGAGTAAAAACCTTTTCCCATCTCTGAAAGTGGAACAGGTTCTATAGCTCTCATGGCCAATAAAGCGTCCACTTGATTTAAGGCCTCTGACCATTGATGTTTTGGCAGATCTGGCCAACCGAAAGACCTTGGTAGAGTATGAAAGTGGAACTTGTAACCTCTTAAAATCACGTCTAAAACCCATTTGTCTTGGGTAATATGCGTCCAATTTTGGTAGAAAAGAGAAAGTTTTCCTCCGAGAGGGGCTTCCAGGCAAGGAGGACCTGTAGCCCAACAGAGGGAGTCATTGGGTCTGCTTCCTTTGTGATTGAGATCTGTCTTCTCCCCTTCTAGATGATGAAGCAGTCCATTGTCTGGACCTGTAAGAGGCCTGAGCCTAAGCCCAACCTCTGGAGCGTCTATATCTTCCCCTTTGAGGCCTGTCAGACATGGGAAAGGGCCAATTTCTGGAAAATCTACGAGGCTGAACTTGTAAGAAATCTTTAACAGTCTGCATAGATTTCGCTTTATCTTCCATCTTTTTAATAACCTCCTTAGCCTTAGACCCAAACAAAACATCATGCTGAACAGGGGCATCTAACAATTTAGCCTTAACTTGCTCAGGTAAATTCTGCTCTCGAAGCCAAGCATGTCTCCTGATAACAGTACCAGAGGCTGCGGCCCTGCAAGAAGCCTCCAAGGCATCAAAACCACAATGTAAACTATGTTTGTTAACTTGTTCAGTTGCATGCAATACATCCTGTAATTCCTTGTCATCTGCACATGCAGGAAAGGTAGAAAGTTTTTGCTTTAAAACAGACAAAAGAAATTGCTGATACTTGAACATATGAAACTGGCAATTTAAAGCTCTAATAGAAAGAGTAGCAGAAGTATACACCTTTTTGCCCCATCTGTCCAAGGCATGAGAATCCTTTTCAGAGGGAATAGGATTTTTAGATGAAGCGGCCTTAGCAGCCTTGGAACCCTGAGAAATAGTTTCAGGATCTGCAGAAGGGTTCTTGTACAAAAATTGATGGGAATCAGGGACCCTGTAAAATCTATCCGGCTTAGAAGGAGCATGCGGAGGAATCAGGATTCAGGTTAGCGGCAGAGAAAGTATCATCCACAATATCAAGAACAGGAGGAATAGCCAAAGGTCTGTGTTGAGGAAGAAGGAGAAACTCCCTAAGTCTCTTCTTGGTAGCGGAATAATCCTGACCTTCCCAATGAAAATGCTCTCTCATCTCATGCAAAGTTTCCCCAAAAGAAAAATCTTCAGGGGGAGAAGCAGAGGGACTAGAGTCCTCTGCATCAGAATCCTCATAGGGAGGAAAAGAATAATCCTGGTCAGAGGAAGAGACTGAAGACACAGAAGCCTGATCAGAGGAATCCAAAGGAATATCCTGTCTAGGCCTTTTTTCAGGAGGAGGGTGATAGCCCCTAATCATAGTAAGCAAATCTTCAGCCATTCTTAATAATTGCTTCTGGGTCTTGGGAGCTGAATCCGAAGAAGCTTGAGAAGAAACCCTTGGCTTAACAGGGGTCTTTGACTTTGCCTTTGTAGTAATAGTGATATGAGAAGGCCTGAAAACCCCTTCAGAAGCCGGTACCTGCACAGCGGTTCCGGACCCATCTGAAGGAGCGATGTCCGAAGGTCCTGCAGCAGCTAAAATACTGGGCCTAGTTGGCTCCCCATGGGAGTCCGTGTCGGCCATCGGTTCCGAAGTGGCTGACGACAGGGGCTGCAAAAGCGCCTCACTGACGACCGCCGAACCCGAAGCTGGCTCCGGCTGCAAAGTATCTTGTTTGGACCTCGGAGGCCTAACCTTGTCCTTGCGTTTCTTGTGAATTCCGGTTGCCGGTAAAGTATCCGACAACATCCTATAATTGAACCGTCTACCGAAATAATTCAAGGCCCAATCGTACCTACGCTTAATAGTGCGAGAATTAAACCTGGCACAAAACCGACAGCAAGAAACGTCGTGGTCAGGGCCCAAGCAAGGAAGACAGTAAGAGTGGAAATCTTTATGAGGTATTTGTTTTCCACACAATATACAATTATTAACTTTTTCTGACATCGGAGGAGCAAGAAAAAAGTTTCCCCAACGGGGTACTTAGATTGAGAAGAGAAGAAGACGACTTTGGACCGACGACAATGAAAGCACTTTGTCCGGAATCCGCCAACCAACAACTTGCGAGCTGCTTTCCACCGCACGGCAAGAAAGACTGGAGAAGATGGCGTCGGCTGTCAGCTTTATACCTCTACGTTCTGACGTCAGGGTACTTGCTGGTACAGCCGACGCCGGACCCAGACTTTGGAATTCTGGCTGACCTCGGGCTGCCTGCCAGCAGGAGCACCCTACAGTTATGACTGCAACAGTGAAACACGAAGAACATCTTGATTTATGATACTTCAACCATTACAGCACAAGATAAAATAGCACTGCACTTGTCTGTTCCACAAAAGAGAACTGTATGTTTTTATAAAAATGATACTGTTCAGGTGGGTTGGAGCAACTGCAATGTGACTGTTCCTTATAGATGTTATACTAAAGGAAACAAAGTAGATCTTTATTGTAATACAAACTATGATTCATTTCTTGGATTGATGCACAAAACACCTGATGAAGTAAAACATAATTCTGTTCTTTATAAACAGCTGTCTATAATTGATAGAAAAATGTTTCATGCAGGGCGAGTGTATATTCATAGCAAGGTTACTACTAAAGTAGAGGACTGTTATTCTGTGTGTGGCAGAAAGGCATACAAATGGTTACCTGAGAATTGGTCCGGCAGTTGTTTTTTGGGTTACCTGGTTCCGGCCATATGACACACTGCAGTTTTGCCTCGAAGAAAATTTTGAAATGTCCGAGAGGTCGTCAAGAAACTTGTGAATCCAGTGGGACAAATCGATGCACGTTGGAAAGACCATCATTCCCTAGGCAAAGGGCTGACACATGGACTTGAGTGATAGCGTTATATCATGGGCAGGCATATTACCAGCATATGGAGCGGTGAAATCTATCTGGGAGCTGAGAAAACTGTTGAAACTTCTCGAAGTAATGAGCAATGCAACTTTTTCTGCTCTCGAATTGGTGACTGATGAACTGAATGCTATGAGAACTGTAGTGCTCCAAAACAGCATGGCTCTTGACTTCACCCTAGCGGCGAGAGGTGGTACAAGTGCGCTTTAATCCAAGAAGAATGCTGTTCGTATATTCCTGACCATAAACACGAGATAGACAATCATCTTGAGGTGATTCAGCAAGTGTCGGCCATGACTAAACCAGGCCCAAACCCTCTGACGGACTTTTTCCAGGAATGGTTTGGGGGGTGGGGTACCATCCTAATGAACATCCTGATTGCCATTTGTGTAGGTATGCTCCTACTGGGAGTATGTGTTTGTTGTGGTATCCCCTGCATGAAAAGACTGAACAAAGACTTTATAGACATGTCAGTTTCTGAAACCTTATATCAAAGTACAGAGTTTGAAGAACTGTTAAAAGACTGAAAATGCTTTCATAAGTTTAAACTGAATGACTCGCATGCAAATCCTGAGTGGAAGAGGTTAGGAGAAGATAAAAAAAAAAAACTGTTTATGCTTATTTTGAAAGTAGAATAAAAGTATTAAAAGGGGGGAAATGTTAGAAAAATACGTATTAATGTGTGTATTAGTAATATGCTTAGTGCATTCAGAGCCTAAAAGAGTTAACACATTTATTCTATTTCATAGTGTATAAATCTGTACAAACTGCAGTTGCTTTCTGACCTTGTATTGTCAGCTAAATCTTGCTTGTGCCTTGGAAATTTACTGAGAAGCAGATGATTTCTGCTTGCGTTAGGAAAATAATGAATAGAACAATACTGCTTATATGAAACTCAGACAAGAAGTTCCGCTGTGCTATGAGAACATACACAGCTGTAGAAGTATCAAATAATTAGGACAAAGCCTGCTTGAAAATATGAACTGCAATCAGCATTTGCATGTATCTGTATTAGAAGCGTACCTTGAAATGTAACACTGTACAACAGAGGCTTGTAAGCGAAGTACTGGTCATTAAGGCCAGGTTGTTTTTCTGAAAAGTTTCTCACAAATCTAGTCATGTCAGCAGAAAATCTGAAGTAACACCTGCTGTAGTACAATGCTTAAAGTTGTGTTTGATTACGTCAGCTCAGAAGGCCATGTCTTGTAAAACAGTATAAGAATGAACATACTTCCTGTTAGTAGGTTAGACAAATTCTTGTATTTGCATGTTTTTGTCTCCTTGCAGCAATTAAATTAATTAAAGTGCCTTAACTGAACCTTACGTGTATTGGTCTTTGAAGTTTTTTCTTTGACAAAAAACTACAAGCCTACAAACTGTAGTAAAGTAGAAGAGCTAAGCACTACCCTATTAACACAAGGAAAAGGAGGGGAGATAAGCCACTAAGAAAAAGGGGGGGGGGGGGAATCTCTCAAACTAAAAACGAGTTTCTGAGAGGGAATATTAGGGAGTAAACAGTGAATTAACTAACCAGAAAGCTATATATACAAGATAAGGTTGTAGAAAAAAAACTAAAGTTAACTTTTATACTAATAATAGAAGAAAAGATTAATATGACCTGGAGCCAAGTAAATTAGCAACCTCGTAGCTGAAGTGGCAAACGAGATCTGGAGATCTGACGCCTAGCATTGTGGGATATATGGAGGGCCTCGAGCCAGTAAATAGCTCTCGAGCTTTAGTAGATTGCCGAGTCGGAGTCGAGGATCGGCTCTGAACCCATCCAGCAAGAATGAAGGCGAGATAGACAACTTATCAATGGTTGGAAGGGACCCGCTCCAGAGGGAGATGGCCCAGGCAAGACCTCCATCTGTATCTGAGTGTAGATAACCCTCCACATCATGTTGTCCATCTCCGCTTCCAACAGGCTCCGAGTGGAGTGGGAAGACGCCGCTGAAATCAAATGGGAGTGCCGGTGGGGGGGGGACCTGGCAGGAGACCGGCTTTGTTTTTTCTCGGGTTCAAGTGAAAATTGATGGGACCTGAGCGTAGGGGATACAGGCTTCAACTTTCGGTGGTGGACCAGCCTGTGAACAGCGGTCAGAGGATCGCTTGCAAGGCCAGTCCTTCTTAACCTGATCCCCTTCCCTGGAGTGCAAGTCTCAGAGGCTGAGAAAGAAGAGGACTGAGTAGCAGCCACTGGTTTCCCTGCAGGGGAAGAGGGGACCGGAGTCCCAAAAGAGGGCAACAGGCCCTTAAGGATCAATTTGTCCTGCCTATCCTTAAGTGCCCTGGGGTTAAACCCAGCACAAATAGGACAGGGGGACTGGAGGTGTTCAGCCCCCAAGCAGACCACGCACAGAGTGTGGCCATCCGCCGAGGAAGGCTTATGGCCACAACCTGTGCACTTTCTGAAACCAGGCTTTGGGGCATCCACCATCCCAGAAACACACACACACACTCAAAGAGGGGAAAAAGAAAGAGAAAAAGGAAAGGAAAGCCTACTCTTTTTAACTAAACAAAGAACCCCGGGGGAGGTACAGAACAATTCAAGAGAAGAGAAAATCAAGAGAAAAGCTAAACTAGGCAAATACACCCTTACAAATTCGGCAAAAAAACATGTAAGAGCTCGGGCCATGCTTGTTCACTCTCGGGCAGCAAACAAGATCTGAGGGGAGAAGGGAGATGGGGGCATTATGGGTAAAAGAAGGAGCATGGAGCTCAGAGCCATAGCTGGAAAATGCAGACGTCTCGGAGCTGATGCAGAACTGAAGACCCACAGGTTGAAAATCAAATGAAGTAAACTACTTCAGATCAGGCAGTTTTCCAAGAAAGAAATTGCAGATCTACGGTCAACGCTGGTTCAAAAGGTGGGGAGATTGAAGTTTGTAAGACAAAGGTAAGGTCCCAATTACGTGCAGGAACTTTCACGGGAGGTTGCAGCATGAAGGTTCCTTTAAGGAAAGTCTTGCAAAGCCTGGTCAAGGCTAAGGAAGCCATGTTTTCCCCCACATGGAAGTTAGGGATGGCAGCCAGATGAACTTTTATGGTAGAAGAGCTAGTCCCTTCATGAAAGATAACAGATGGAAACTCCAGAATAACCGGGACTGGAGCCATAAAGGGATCTATGTTCTGTTGAGAGGCCCAAATAGAGAAGCGTTTCCATTTGTTACAGTATATCTTTCTGGTAGAAGACTTGTGAGCCGCCACCAGAATGGTTTTAACTGGAGAGGATAAACTGGGAGTCCTAATCATTACTGGAACTGGAGCAGCCAAGCTGTATGCTTCAGACTGTCCAGGTCTGGGTGAGGAATCCCGAGGGGTAAAAAATGAGATCCAGAACCAGATCCAAGATCTATGTTGCAACTAGTAGGCGAGACCAGAGAGAGGGAAACCAGACTTGGCAAGGCCAGAATGGGGCAATGAAGATTATTGTGCTCCCCAGCCTGCAAGCTTTCTGAAGAAACTTCAGGATGAAAGGTAATGGAGGGTAAGCATAAAGAAGACCAGGAGGCCAAGCATAAACCAGTGCATCTCTGGGAACTTCCCCCTGAGGGGGGTTCAGAACGAAGAACTCACTGGATTTCGCATTGGAAGGAGATGCGAAGAGATTGCAGCAAGGCCAGCCCCACTTGAGGAAGATCTGCTCCGCTACTGAAGGATTCAGGGACTACTCGTAAGGCATCAGAAAATAATCCTGCTGAGCCTGTCCGCTAAAATGTTGGACCGTCCCGGAATGTGAGTTGCCAGCAGAAAGTGGCCAGTGGAAACCACCCATTCCCACACTCTCATGGCTTCTCGACAAAGGGGGTAAGATCTGGTTCCGCCTTGCTTGCTGATATACCAGACTACTGACATGTTGCTGACTGGATGGCAATAGTCCCCAGAGGGACATGGGCATGAAGGGCCTGCAACGCTAGACGAACAGCCTTCATCTCCAGGACACTGATATGCAAATTGGTCTTGAACAAGGACCAAGTGCCTTGGATTGTCCTTCCATAACAATGTCCCCCCCACCCAAGCTGGGAGGCATCTGTGGTCACTGTGGTCGTGGGGAACAATGGAAGAAAGGGACGTCCTTGGACAAGATTCAGGGAGAGAATCCACCAGATGAGTGGCTCTACAGGCCAGTTATATGCATATCGGATGAGACAAAGGTAAAACCAGAAAGGACCACTGAACTGCTAACGTCCACTGGAGAACTCTCACGTGAAGACAGGCGAAGGGTAGGAGGTTGATGGTGGCTGCCATGGAACCAAGAGCTCGTAGAACTGTAGCTGCTGAAGGGGTGGAGAATTGAAGAAGGTAAGAGACGTGAAGTTTCAGATTGTTTACCCTCTCTGGGGTGAGATAGACTCTCACTTGTATAGTGTCTAGCCGAGCTCCAATGAAGCCTAATCTCTGGACTGGGACCAGTGAAGATTTGCTGAGGTTGATAGTGATACCCAGTCTGTTTGCAAGAAGAACAAAGTATTCCCTGGCATGACACAGTAGACGACTGGTAGGGGCACAGCAAGGAGCCAGTCGTCCAGGTAGGGGTAGACCTGGATTCCCTGAAGCCTCAGGTGGGCTGCTACAACCGCCATGACTTTGGTGAGCACCCTGGAGCCTGTGGTGAAACCAAAGGGTAGAACCCTGAACAGATAATGTTGGCCCCGAGCCGGAAGTGAAGAAGTCTGTGGGAGCGTCTGTTCATCTCGATATGATAGTACACGTCCTGGAGGTCGATCAAGCACATCCAATCTTCTGCCTGCAGGTAGGGCAGAATGGACTGAAGCGTTACCATCCAGAATTTCTCCTTGGCTAATGACAGGTTCAGAATGGATAAATACAGAATGGGTCTTAGGTCCTCCGTTTTCTTTGGCACTAAAAAGAACCTGGAATAGATGCCCAATCCAGACTGATCTGGGGGGGGCGGGTTGGATGACTCGTTTTCTTAGCAGCTTTTCCATCTCCAGTGCTGCTTCCTCCATCTGTGTGGGTGGAACATCCGGGAGGAGTTTTGGTTTGGGAGGTGGTGCCATGAATGGGATGGAATAACCTCTGAATATGATTTTTAGCACACAATGGTCTGTTGTAACGGACTCCCACTCTGTTGGGTGTACCAAAAGACGGCCCCCGACTACCTCCGGAGATGTGCAGTCAGGGCAACCCCTCGGGGGGGGGGAGGGGGGTCTGTCTGAGAATTGTTCTCGAGACCCAAAGTTCTTCAGACCCCCTCTGCCTCTGTCGTAACCCTCTCTGCCTCTGGAGGAAGAACAGTCCTGAGTGTCCCAGGAGAACTGATATTTCCGGAACCACATCTTCTTTGCCCCTCGTTGATTCCTTGAGAAGGATCTCTGAGGGGCAGAGAAGCAGATCCCAACAGCAGAGAGAGTCTTCCCATCCTCACTCGACTTCCCAGAGGGAAGAGCCATCATAAGGAGCATTCGCAAAGGATGCCTTGAAAGGTTCCAAAAATTGACATAGCCAGAGCCAGGCGTGGAGCCTCATGGCAATGTCGGACCCAGCAGCCCTGCCTGCTCCTTCTGTGACATGGGAGAGGAGACGCATGGACGTATTCGCTACTGCTTTCAGAGTGGCCTTGTGCGCAGAGACATTTTCTTGACCTCTGCTGACAAGGGCTCTGGGAGCGACTCACCAACTTCCTTGACTAAGTCCCACTGTAGTTGTATGATATGCGCCATGAAGTTCAGCGCCCTTATGGTAAAGGTGGCTGAAGCATACACTCATTTCCCCAGATGATACATCGTCCATGACTCCTGCGTGAGCTCTTTCTTGTTGGCAGTTGCCACCACCACAGCGTCTACAGGAGAACCCTTACTACAGCTGGTTCTGTCCGATGGGGGATTATGAATTTTGTTTGGCCATTTCGGGATTGGGTCCACGGTGTCCAGCTCCTTCCATGCTCTAGAGATAAGGTCCACCAGTAGATCTGCAGTTGGGGACACACAGGTGGTAGATGGGCCCGTGCCGAATGCCTCCAGGAACACTGACTTGTCCTGGGTTGGTTTTTGGGTGGACCACCTCCCTCTTTGGCATAGGAATTCCATGTTGTCTCCAAAGGAGACATCTTCGGAGGGGGTGACCTGGTCGAACCTTCCCCTTCCTCCAAGTCAATGTCGTCAGTATGAGACTCTGGAGAGGAGTCCAAGTGCCTTTTACACAATTTTTGAGGAACCTCTTCAGTGGGACTCTCTGAGGGGGATTCGCAAACTTCTGGCTGCTCCCCAGTGGTTGCTCCCTGAGGCAAAGCAAGCACGGGCTGTCCCTGAGATGACAGGAAGGTCAGCGCCGTACCCAGAACCAAGGGAGTCGGGGCGTACTCTGAAGAGGAGATGGTCAGGGGTCTCAACCCACTTGAGAAGGCCCTCTCCAACACATCAAACACAGAGGGAGACGGACATCCTGGGGAGCAAGTAATGGAGCCACTCCCCTCGGTCCGACGAGGGAGCCGAGACTACAGGAGTCAAGATACCTAGGGGGAAGGCTGCACTCCGGCAAACTCGGAACCAACAGAACCCCCTCGGATCAGACACTGAGGCTAGGGCTCAGAGAGCTCGAATCTGATCCAGTCACATCTGTCCCACTCAAGGTAATGGCCAGCATCAAGGTACAAGGTACCATCAGCAGTGAACCCCTGATCCCGAGAACTCTCCGATCCACAGACTCCAAAATCAAGGGTTGGATCGGAGAAGGAGTTATGGGGGTAAAAAAGGGCTGTGAGCTCCCTGCTCTGGAAGGAGAGGGTCAGGCAAGACTCCCATCTGGATCTGGGTGCAGATTAACTTTTGCATCATCTTGTCCATCTCTGACTCATTCAAGCTGTGGGTGGATCGAAGGAAGAAGCCACTGACACTGGCAGTGAGTGCTGTTGAGGGGAGGCTCTGGATAGTGGCCTAGACTGTGTTGGCTCCGGAGAAAACTTGGGTGAACGGAGCTGAGGGGTACTGGGTCCGGGAGGTGTCCTGGATTTAGATGGAGGCCCCGATGGAGCCAAGCGGTCAAGGGACAGCTATTGAGGCCTGCCCTTATGTCTTTTATCCCCATCCAAAGGCCTCAAGCTGGGAGGATGAATCCCAGAGGCCTGGGGATGAGAGGACACTGTAGCAGCCGCTACCCAAGAAGAAGCAGTGGCAGGGACCACCCTCCCTGACGCAGGCAGGAGCCATTTCATGACCAATTTAGCCCTCCTGTGTTTGAGGGCTCTTGGGTTAAAGCCTACGCAGATGGAGCATGCTGTATCCAAATGGGTCACGTATACAATACAAAGAGTGTGGCCATCGGCTGGAAAAAACGTATTGCCACACTCCGTGCATTTTCGAAGGCAGGCTTTACGGTCTCATCCATGTCTAAAGAAGGCCCCATACACAACACCCACATATGCTAACTACAATGGTGGGAGAAGGCCAAGGGAGGGAAAACACAGGACAATAAAACACTAAACTTTTTTTTTTTTTTTTTTGACCAATGGATATGCGCGAGGTTAGGAGAGGTAAAAACAGGAAATAGGGAACCTAACTTGGACTAAGTAGCACTAAAAGCACTTACCCAAAAGAAAAAAACGCCTGGAGCTCAGCGACCACGATGCTTGGCTGTAAAGTGGCAAACAAGATCTGGTGGAAGGAATGAGATGGAAGGGCATTATGGGTAGGGAGAGGAGCTTGGATCTCGGATTAGATGCTGGTGATGCAGCCGTCTTGGATCCGATCCGGATTCGAATACCCACAGGTTGAAGACCAATTGAAGTAAACTACTTCAGATCTCAAGAATCACAGAAACTGGGGCAGAGAAGGTGTCAATTTCCTTATCTGACATCCAAAGAGAGAATCTCTTGTATTTGCTTTTCCGTATTTTTTGGTAGATTCTTTTTGAGAAGCCAAAATAATGTCACTACAGGGGAAGAAAGCCTGGACTCTCTTAACTATCATTGGAAGTGGAGAAACTAAGCAGTTAGTCTGAGGGCCTGGCTGCTGGGATGTTGGATCCCTGATGGGTGAGAGAGGATATCCAGAGCTGGTTCCAGTACCCATGGAGGATAAAGGTGAGACCACAGAAAGGGGGAACCACAATTGACAAGGCCAGAAAGGGCCAATGTGGATGACAGAACTCTTCGGCTGACTTGCTTTCTGTAGAAATTTGGGAATTAAGGGAAGTGTAAAGGAGTCACGAGGGTCAATCATGCACTACAGCATCTCTTGGTGACTTCCCCCTGAGGAAGGATAAGAGCAAAATACTTGCTGCACTTGCTGCTGAGTGGAGTAGCAAATAAGTCAAGGAAAGGTCGGCCCCAACACTGGAAGATCATCTATGTACCAGACTGATTGACAGACCACTCATGAAGCATCAGAATGGAACTTAGCTTGCCTGCTAACAACGCTGGTCTTCCCCAGAATGTGCATCACAATTAAAAATCAGTCTGATGAGATCTCTCACCCCCATACTCTCATGATCTCTCTGCAAAGTGGATAAGTTCAAGTTCCTCCTTGTTTACTGATGTACAAGACCACAAATATGTTGTCAGTCTGAACTGCAATAGTCGTCAGGGGGGGCATCTTGAAATGCCTGCAACGCTAACAGGACAGGACACTGATGCACAACTTGGCATCCTGGGGGAATCACATACCTTGGACCATTCTTCCCAAGAAATATCCTTCCCAACCCCAGTTGAGAAGTGTCCATGGTTACTGCGGCTACTAAGCTTGGAAGAACACAAGGGCTGCCTAGATGAAGATTACCCGATTGCGTCCACCAGCAAATGTGTTGCTTGCAAATTGGGGAGAGTTTTACTAGAAAGGATAGGGGTTGATGAAGAATGGACCACTGTACAGCTAACCCACATAAAAAGTAGTGCTAAAGGAAGTAGCATTATGGCTGCTACCAATGAACCTAGTGCTTGAAGCACTAACCTTGACAGAGGAGATAGGTGGGCAAGAAGCATCTTCACCTGGTTTCTGATAGCTGAAATACAATGAAAAGGTAAAGATGCTACTTGTGTTGTCTTATCTAAAACTGAACCAATGAACTCCAGGCTCTGAACTGGTGTTAGGTTTGACTTGGCCTAACTTATTGTAATACCCAAAGATTTGAAAATCTGGAGCAAACAGTCGCTGGCTTGCAGAAATAGATGCTTAGAGGGGGCAGGGAGAAGCCAGTCATCAGGATATGGAAACACCTGGAATCCATTCAGACTCAAATGAGCTACCACTACTGCCATGCATTTAGGAAACACCCTGGGGGCTCTGGTGAGTCCAAAGGGCAGAAAGTACAGTTTTGTACCTACCATAAATGTAGATGTTCGAAGATCCACATTGCTGCAGTCCTTACACTTGGGTAGTCCGCTGTCCTCGGTCGGCCCGAATATCAAAGTATAAGGCTGACGTCGGTCAAGGCGCATTTGACTGACATCAGGACGTCAGGGTACAAATGCGCATGACCGACGTCATATCCTCAGTCTTTTCTTGCCCCAGATGTCAGAAGACCCTAAAAATAAAGGTCAAAACCAAAAGCCAGCAAACAAACAACCAACCATCCTAGCACTAAAAATATGTACAAAATATACAATATACATCATATTGACAACCCAACCCACATAACCGCCTCTAACTACAGAGGGGAAGGAGGGAGGGTAAATTGGACTGCAGCAATGTGGATCTTCGAACATCTACATTTATGGTAGGTACAAAACTGTACTATGTTCTTCATCTCACATTGCTGCAGTCCTTACACTTGGGTAGAATCCCAAAGCAGAGGTAAGGGAGGATGGCCAAACTATAAGGAAGGAGGAGCTGCCAAAATGCCCTGCAAAACAGCAGTGGCAAAACCAGCCCTGGATTTAGAGTAAAGTGGTAGGTGATAATGCCTAGAGAAAGTATGCACTGAACTCCAAGTAGCTGCCTCCAAAATATCCTTAGTTGCCACCCCTCAAAAAGCTGTCAAGTGGCAGTAGCCCTAGTGGAATGAGGCCTAATCCCAGCTGGAATCTCCTTGCCATGATGGGAATAACAGAAAGCAATGCAAAACCCAATCCACTTAGAAATAGTTTGTTTTGACACAGGCTTGCCCTGAGAACTCAAAGCAAAAGAAACAAATAACTGCTGAGACTGTCTGAACCCTTTAGTTCTGTCCAAATAATATCGCAACTGCCTGTGTACATCTAAAGTGTGCAAAATCTTTTCCCCTTTATTTTGTGGATTTGCATAAAAAGTAGGCAAATGAATAGTTTGGTTTAAAGCCACACTAGAAACCACTTTAGGCATAAAGGAAGGATTAGTACGTAAAGATACCCTATCCTTATGGAAAATTAAGAAAGGCTCAACCGCCATAAGGGCCTGCAACTCAGAAACCCTTCTTGCAGAGGTAATAGCCAACAAAAAAGCAGTCTTCCATGATAAAAACTTTAATTCAGTAGTAGCTGCAGGCTCAAAAGGTTGTAGAGTGAGTTTCTCCAACACAAAATTGAGATCCCAAGCAGGAGTAGGAGCTCTTCGTGGGGGTCTTATATTCTTTGCCCCTCTAAGAAATTGCTTGAAGAAAGGATGAGAAAACAATGGTGGGTCACAATCATAGTGAGCCGAAATTGCTGCAGCATGAACCTTAATAGAAGAGAAGGACAAACCTTTGTCCAGTAACTCAGTAAGATATTGAAGAGCCACACTTAAATTAGGCTCAGAAACATCAAAATCCTTTGCTGCACTCCAAAATAAAAATCTCTTCCATTTATCTGCGTACACTTTCCTTGTACTAGGCCTTCTAGCTTCCAAAATAACATTCAAAACTTGCTGTGGAAGTGGGGGCCCACTATGGTTCAAAACAGAATATGCCAGGCTGTTAGGTGCAGAGAGTGAAGCTTGACATTGAGCAAATGACTGTCCTCCTGAGACAACAGGTGTGGAATCGAAGGCAAAGGCCATGGAGGCTTCCGTACCAGGCTTCTCAGTAATGGGTACCAATGCTGTCGAGGCCAATCTGGAGCTATCAAAATCATCCTTGGCTTGTCTTGTCTGGCCTTTAGTAATACCTTTGGGAGGAGAGGCAGAGGCGGAAAGGCATACACATGAAGATTGCTCCAACTGAAAGAAAGAGCATCCACTTTCCAAGCTGTGGGATGAAACCTTTTTGTGCAAAACTTTGGCAGCTGGTGGTTTAGTGGAGAAGCGAACAGATCTATGTCTGGAGTTCCCCATGACACTGTCAATTTCTGAAATACATGAGGATCCAATTTCCACTCGTGGGGATCCATAATTTGTCTGCTCAACACATCTGCTAAGGAGTTCTGTGCTCGCGGCAGAAACCTTGCCTGAAGATTTAGCTGTAAACTGAGAGCAGTCTCCCACAAAATCATTGCTTGCCTGCATAGAGGATAAGAATGTGTTCCGCCTTGCTTGTTGATGTACCACATGACAGTTGTGTTGTCTGTTAGAATCAACACCTGCCCTGGAAGAAGTAGATCCTTGAAAGCTAGTAATGCAAACTGGACTGCTAACATCTCTTTCAAGTTGATATGTAGATGTTGTAGTCTGGCAGGCCACTTGTCTTGTATCCACTTTCCATTCAGATGAGCTCCCCAAGCTTTGTCTGAGGCATCTGTCGTTAGAATCTGACTCGCCTCTGGCCGGGTCACAGAGAGTCCCTTGTTTAGGTGACATTCCTGAGCCCACCACAACAATTCCTTTTGAATGCAAGGTATTATTTGAATGACAGTGTCCAAATCCTGGCAGTGCTGTGTCCATACATTTTTGAGATACCATTGTAGCTTCCTCATATGCAGTTTGGCATTGGGAAGAACCAGAATACAAGATGCCATGAACCCCAAGGCTTGAAGGACTGTCCTTGCAGTCAGCCTGGACTGATGAGACAACTGATGAAAGTAAAGGGAAAGATTCTTTTGTTTGTCCGGGGTCAAAAAGGCCATCTGGGATGCTGTATTCAGTCTCACACCCAGAAAGCACATGTCCTGAGAGGGTACTAGACTGGACTTTATTTCGTTCACAGAATACCCCAGGCATCTTAGCACTGCTATCACATAATCCAAATGATGAAGAAGCTCGTCCCTTCCTTGAGCCAGAATCAGGCAATCGTCCAAATAAGGATAGATCTGTATTCCTTTTAACCTGAGGAAAGGTATCACTGGAGCCAGAACTTTCGTGAACACTCTGGGCGCAGTAGATAAGCCAAAGGGCAATGCAGAGAACTGATAATGAAAAGTCCCAGCTCGAAAACGCAGATACTTCTTGCAACTCAGTCTGATAGGAACATGAAGATAAGCCTCCTTGAGATCCAAGGTTACCATCCAATGATCTTTGCCCAGCAGAGGTAAAAGCTGCTGTAACGTCAATATTTTGAACTTGGGAATGTCCAGATAAGTGTTGAGGATAGATAAGTCCAAAATTGGTCTCCACGTGTTCCCTTTCTATGGTACTAGAAACAGGCGAGAATAAAATCCTAGGCCCACTTCTGGCATAGGGACCGGCTGTATGGCCCCTATTTGGAGTAACAGAGAAATTTGCTTGTGAGCCTCTATTCTTTGTTGAGGAGGAACGTCTGGCATGCCTTTGAAAGGAGGCAAGGTATGGAAATAAAACCTGTAACCGTGGTGTATGATATCCAATACTCATCTGTCTTGGGTAATTAAACTCCAATTTTCTTTGAAAAGTGCCAACCTTCCTCCCAAAGGAGCTGCCAGACGAGAAGGCTCTGGCAGCTGAAAAGGTAGGTCATTGGGTCTGTTTACGAAAGGACTGACCCCTGCCCTCACCCGAAGACTGTGCAGGAGAACTCCCTGTTCTAGGCCTGAAAGAGCCCTGAGCTCTGCCCCTACCACGTCTAGATCTACCCCTAGACTGGGAATCATAAGAAGGATACGCCCACCCCTTAGTAGGCCAATTTCTACTAAACTTTGGAGGCTGAACCTGCAAAAATCTTTAACAGTCTGCATAGACTTAGCCTTGTCTTCCATTTTCTTTAAAACTGCCTCAACAGGAGAACCAAACAACACATCAGATTGTAAAGGAGCATCTAAAATCCTTGTTTTAACATGGTCAGATAAATTCTGATCCCTCAGCCAGGCGTGCCTGCGAAGAACTGACCCAGTGGCAGCCACCCTAGACGAGGCCTGTACAGCATCAAAACCACATTGCAAAGAATGCTTACCCACCTGTTCAGAAACATGTACTAAATCTTGTAACTCTTTACAATCAATACCTTCCGCCACAGCATCAACCTTAGACTTCAATTGTGAAAGGAGATAGTTTTGGTATTTCAACATATGAAACTGGCAATTCAAAGCCCTCATAGCTAGAGTGGAAGAAGTATAAACTTTCTTTCCCCATCTATCCAAGGCCCTGGCCTCTTTATCTGTAGGAACCGGATTATTGACAACAGAAGCCTTAACACCTTTAGGCCCCTGACTAACAGTTTCTGGGTCTGCCCTAGGACTCTTAAAAAGATACTTATGAGCTTCAGGCACCCTGTAATACCTATCCGGTTTAACAGGAGCAGGAGGCAAAGAATCAGGATTAAGAGAAGCCTCTGTAAAACATCTTCCACCACATCCAAAACAGGAGGTATAGCCAAAGGCCTATGCTGGGGTAAAACAAAATTCCTAAGCCTTTTCCTGGAATCAGAGAAGTCCTGACCTTCCCACTTAAAATGCTCCCTCATGGAATGAAAAGTTTCTGAAAAAGAAAAATCCTCAGGGGGAGAAGCAGAAGGAGTAGAATCATCCACATCAGAATCAGAATAAGGGGAATACTCCTGCAAGTCTTCAGCCGAAGACTCTGAAACATCCGAAGCCTGCTCAAAACTCCTAGCTCAGGCCCCACCCTAGGTCTCTTATCAGGAGGGGCAAAGAACCCCTAATCAAAGAAATCAAATCTTCTGCCATTTTAAGCATATGCTTCTTGGGCACAGTTCCTGAAGAACTAGGGGTGACACCAACTGAAGCTAAACCTGGCCTGCCTCTGGGAGAAGCCTTGGAAACAGATGGAGAGGGCCTAACCACCCTAGGAAGGGAGGGGAGTATAGTAACCTGAGAAGCCCCATCAGCCTGACCTGCCTCCTGAGAGGCCACATCCTGCAATAACAAAGTCTCTCCCTGGGATCCCAAAGAAACCTCCGGTGGAACCACCGGCTCCACCGACACCTCTAAAGAACCGGCGTCCGCACGGACGGTTCTTCTAGCCTAGGCTTAACTGCTTTGTCCTTGCGCTTCTTTGAAGAAGCGGCCGGAGCATCCGACGGCATTTTATAATTGCACCGCTTCCCGAAGACTAACCTGGCACAATCTAACCTTCTCTTTATAGTGCGCTTATTGAATCTAGCACAAGAGCGACACCCAACAATGTCGTGCTCAGGCCCTAAACAAGGAATACACAAAGTATGATAGTCTCTATGCGGTATCTGTTTCCCACAAGAAATACAATTATTCACTTTTTCTGACATCCGGTAAACCACTGAGGCAAGAAAAAACTAAAATATTCCCCAACGGGGTACTTAGCCAACTTTGACTCGGTCTGAAACTCCGAAATCGAAAAATTTCAGAACGCCAACCGGCACTTGCAATGCTGCTTCTGCATCGGACCATGCGGCAAAAAAGACTGAGGATATGACGTTGGTCATGCGCATTTGTACCCTGACGTCCTGATGTCAGTCAAATGCGCCTTGACCGACATCAGCCTTATACTTTGATATTCGGGCCGACCGAGGACAGCGGACTACCCAAGTGTAAGGACTGCAGCAATGTGAGATGAAGAACATCTATGAATTGGTAATGACTGTCTCCCAGCCAAAAGCATAAATGTCTTCTGGATTGCCTGTCTATTTTGACATGAGTACGCATGAGTATCTCCTGAAGATCTATAGAGCACATCCACCCGTCCTAGAGTATTTTAAACATGGTTTTAAATGTTTTTTACCTTTGTATATGGTATGATGAAGCCACGGACAGTGGTGAAAAAGCTTACCGAATATCAAAAGCTTCTGGTTTATATTTTATGTGGTTTGGAGCCATACTTCATATAACTGTTGTTATTTTCTTCACTGCTGCTGCTTTTGTGTGTTTGGCGCAACAGTTTACATTTATCAACTGGTTGTCTATTGGTTCCTTGTATAATTTTTGAATATTATTCTTAGCACTAATGTGTCTTGTGTTATACATGCTCAAGCATCTGGGTGCAAAGACAACTGACCCCTGACTACCTCCAGAGTTGGACAGTCGGGAAGCATTTCAGGAGTAGTGAAAGGGCCTGCCTGAAAAGGAATCTCTGAAGCTTTGGTTCTGAGGACCTCCTCTGCCTCTAGGGTAATGGCTACCATTAAAATTGCCTCTTAAGCTTCAGGAGGGATTATCCCCCCACAAATCTTGAAAAGGTCCCTGAGATTTAAGGAACCAAATCCTCTTACTGCCTCTCTGATTCCTAGAAAAGGTTTGTTGAGGCGTAAAGACAACTTGATTCCCATGGCAGATAGAGTCTTTCCATGTTGCTTGCTGCATGTAAGCATATCTTTTAATGATAGCCCAAACAAAAAAGTGCCATCAAATGGGGTGTTAATAAAGGACATCTTAAAAGGCTCTGCAAAGTCACATAGCTGCATCCAACATGTCTCCTTATAGCAATACCTGAATTGGCTGCTTGTGAGGTACCTTCAGCAGTGTGAGAGATCAACCTCATCAAAACGTTTGATATGGATAACAGAGTGGCCAGTTGCGAGGATGTTCTTTTTAAGTCCTCAGCAGACATGGACTCTAATGAAGTATTTGAAAGCTTTTTGGTCAAATCTCTGTGAAGTCTAGTAAGGGGTGCCAGGTAGTTTAGTGACCTCAAGGTGAAGGTCAATAAGTTCATCTGCCGGTGAGTAACCCAAGACATAGATGGGCCAGAAACAAAAGCCAACCAAAATACAGATTCTTCTGGCGAGGGATTTTTGGGAAGTCCAACCACCATTTTGTATCTAGATCTTTAAAATATCTCCAAAGGAGATGTCAGCTACTGATAACCTGGAGGACCCCCCCCCCTTTTGCAAATTCTCTTCCAGCGCACCTCTTTCGTGGGGTGTTCAGGTGAGGTGTCAGAAGAGACAGGAAGTTCCTCCAACGGAGCTGGCTGGACATGTATTGAAACTAGCTGTCCCTGTGGAATAGGCCTGACCAAATCAGAGCTCAGAACCGATAAGAGAAAAGGGGTGGGATCCGAAACATGAAAAGATGGTTCTCTTTGGACAGAAATTAGAAGTTATGTACCTACCATAACGTTCCATGTTAGTTGTCTTCATCTCGCCTTCTTCTTGCTGGATGGGTTCGGAGCCGATCCTCGGCTCCGACTCGGCACTAGCTTTAGCTCGAGAACTCCTTTTACCAGCTCGAGGCAACCCTATATCCCATGATGCAAGGCGGAACTACCTCAGATCTCGTTTGGCAGCTAACTAACCCTGCTAAAGACTTATCCTAATATAATTAGGAACCATGGTTCCTAAAAGAAGTCCTCATAACAATGCTCCAGAGGAAGCAATCTAATAGGAACTCTCCAAGATCTGTCCAGGCCAGGGGAAGGAGGGTGGGAAGAAGAAGCGAGATGAAGACAACTAACATGGAACGTTATGGTAGGTACATAACTTCTAAATGTTAAGTTGTCAATCTCGCTTCATTCTTGCTGGATGGGACCGTCCCTAGCACCTGTATCCCGGGTGGCTCAATGGAACAGACTCTTGAGAACAGTGGAACCAAAACTGGCCCTATCTCTGGAGGCCAAATCCAACTTGTAATGAGACACAAAAGTATGAGGCGTGGCCCAAGTAGCTGCTGCACAAATAGTGTCAATGGGAAGTCTATCCTGAAAGGCTACAGAAGTGGATAGACTCCTGGTCGAATGAGCTTTTGGCTTAGAAGATAGTTGTTTGCCCCTTAGAGAGTACACATAGGAAATGGTGGAAGTCAACCATCTAGATAAGGTCACTTTAGATACTGGAAGACCCAACCTGCTTCCTGCATAGGAGACAAACAATTGGTCTGATTTTCTAAGTTGTTTAGTCCTATGTAAGTAGTACCTGAGCTGACGATGAACATCCAAAAATGCAGCTTCTGTTCAGCTCTGTCAGAATAGTTAGGAAAGAAAACTGGTAGATCAATAGATTGGTTAATATTGGCTTGAGATACAACCTTGGGAAGAAAGGAAGGGTTAGTCCTGAGCGAAACCCTATCCTTATGAAACACCAGATAAGGTGAACGAATACAGAGGGCCTGAATCTCAGAAACTCTTCTTGCAGAAGTAACAGCCAGCAAAAATATAGTTTTCCATGTCAACAACTTTAAAGAACACGAAGCAGACGGTTCGAAAGGAGGTAGAATTAGGGATGCCAACATTAAGTTCAGATCCCATTGCGGAGGAGGATGTTTCACAGGCGGTTTTAGGAGAAAAACTCCTCTCAAAAAGGCTTTGCATAACCTATGAGACATGATGTTATTGTCCTGCAAGCCAACATGAAATTTGGAAATAGCAGCCATTTGTACTTTGACTGTAGATGATGACGAACCTGAATGAAAAACCTCCGCCAGGAAATCCAAAACAGAATGTATAGGAGCGGTGAAGGGATCAATATTTCTGGCATTTGCCCAAATAGAAAAACGTCGCCACTTGCTAGCATAAACAGTCCTAGTGGACGACTTTAAAGAAGACACTAAAATGTCTCTGACTGAGTCAGAAATCATTGGTAGCCTGGCTAGGGAAGGAAGTGGAGCAACCAAGCAGTGAGGTTGAGAGAATGAATGGCTCGGTGCTGCTGACCCGACTGGTGGATCAAAAGATCCGGAACTGGGTCCAGATGCCAGGGCTGCACCAGAAGGTGACGATGTAGAGACGGAAACCAAATTTGTCGAGGCCAATATGGAGCAATGAGGATCAATTTGGCTCTCAAAACGGTGGCTTTCTGAATGACTTGTGGAATCAATGGAAAGGGAGGAAAAGCATAAAGAAGTCCCCGAGGCCAATCCTGGGTTAGAGAGTCTCTCAAGGGTTGGCCTGGAAGAGGAAATAGTGTGAAGTAATCTGGGCACTTGCTGTTTTGAGGGTAGCGAAAAGATCGCAACAAGGGTGCCCACTTCAGAAAAAATCTGATCCACTACAGACTGATTGAGAGACCACTCGTGAGGCATCAGAATAGATCTGCTTAGCCTGTCCGCCAATAGGTTGGACCTGCCGGGGATGTGCGTTGCTATCAGAAACCGCTGAGAAGAGATCGCCCATTGCCAAAGTCTGAGAGCTTCTCGACATAAGGGATAGGACCTGGTTCCGCCCTGTTTGTTGATGTACCAGACCACGGACATGTTGTCCGTCTGTACTGCAATAGTCCCTGTGGGAAGAAAGTCGCCGAGGGCTTGCAACGTTAAAAGCACTGCTCTCATCTCCAGGACATTTATGTGCAGGTGGTATTCTGTGGGTTGCCACGTCCGTGGACCATCCTGCCCTGATAATGCCCCCCCCACCCGATCAGAGAGGCATCCGTGGTGACTGTGGCAACTGGAGGAGGGGGAACAAATGGTCGGCCCTGCTGAAGAAGAGGGGAAGATATCCACCATCGTAGATGAGCCCTGCAAGACTGTGTCACTAAGATCTCGTGTCTCATGGGCAGATCGTGGTACGACCACTGCGTGAACAACATCCACTGCAGGAGACGCATGTGGAAGCGAGCTAGTGGAAGAAGAACAATGGCTGCAGCCATTAGGCCTAGAACCTTCAAGACAAACCTGGCTTTGACCTTGTTGCTTTGTAACAGAAGCTGAACAAATTTCTGGATGTCCAGAATCCTTTGATTTGTTAGTCTGGCTAACATTTTGACGGTATTTAACTCTGCGCCTATAAAGGTGATAGATTGGCAAGGCAGCAGAGAGGATTTTTCGAAATTCACTGAAATTCCTAGACTCTTGCAAAGCTGTAAGGTGTAATCTCTGGACCGAAGAAGCTGATCCCTGGAGGTGGCGGAGAGGAGCCAGTCGTCCAAATAAGGAAACACTTGGAATCCTCGACGTCTCAGGTGAGCTGTGACCACCGCCATGCATTTGGTGAACACTCTGGGGGCTGAAGTGAGGCCAAAGGGCAGTGCTCTGAATTGGTAATGACTGGCTCCCAGCCGAAAGCGGAGAAACCTTCTGGAGCGTCTGTGAATCTTTATGTGATAGTACGCATCCTGAAGGTCTATCGAGCACATCCAGTTGTCCTTGCCCAGAAAGGGCAGAATGGATTGCAGCGTGACCATCCGAATCTTGCCTTTTGACAGACTTGTTTAGTCTGCTTAGGTCTAGTATTGGTCTCCAATCTCCCGTCCTTTTGGGGACCAAAAGAATCTTGAGTAGAAGCCGGATCCTACTTGGTCTGCCGGCACTGTTTGGATGGCTCTTTTTCCCAGGAGTTTTAAAACTTCCTGTTTTGCCAAATCCCTTTGACCGGGTGAGATGTCTGGAAGGGATTGTAGAGGTACGGAAACCTTCAAGGGGATTTTGTAACCCTCGGATATAATCGACTGTACCCACTTCTCTTGTGATAGGGATTGCCAGGCTACTGGGTACAGCGAAATCCTTCCCCGACTGCCTCCAAGGGTGGACAGTCGGGCAACACCTCAGGGATGCTGAAAGGGCTTCTCAGGAAGAGGCTCCCTGTTGCCCTGGTTCTGAGGACCCCCTGCCTCTAGGGCGTCTATTATTGTTACCCCTCTGCCTCTAGGGGTAAACTGACCACGTGTGTCCGTGTAGCTCCTTGGGCTTTACGGAACCACATCTTCCCCCTTCTGACCCTTGGGATATGGTCTAGAAGGAGTGGAAAACTGGACTCCAACGGCAGAAAGAGTTTTACCGTCTTGTTCACATCTGGTCAAAGTATCCTTCACCTGAGGTCGAACAAAGCCGAACCGTCAAAGGGGTGTTGGTGAAGGACGCCTTAAAGGGGTCCGCGAAATTACACAGCCGCATCCAGGCTTGGCGTCTAAGAGCAACACCTGTGCCTGCGGCCTGCTCGCTCCATCGGCTGCATAAGATATGAGCCGCATGGAGGAGTTAGATATCGAATTCAGGATAGCTAGCTGAGAGGCAATCTTTCCTGAGCCCCAGCAGCTGAAGGATCCTGGACTACTTCCCCCAGTTCCTTGAGAATATCTCGTTGAAGCCTGGTGAAGTGACAAAGGTAATTCAGCGAACGCATTGCAAAGGTCGCTGAAGAAAACATCCGCTTTCCATACCTGTCCATGGTCCTAGAATCCTTATTAGGAGGATGGACAGGTACTGAAGGATCCGCCAGTTCCTTCTTAGTGGCCGCCACCACCATAGCATCCACAGAGACACCTTTGGACAGGAACTGTTTGTCCGAAGGGGCCGTGATGAATTTGGATGGTCTCCTGGGGACAGGTTCCACGGAATCTGGAGCCGCCCACGCCTTCCGAGCCACTACCTGCATGAGTGGGTCGAAGGCGGAGACACCCAGGAGGTGGAGGGTCGGGATCCAAAAGCCTCCAGGTATACCGACTCATCCTCGGAGGGGTCAATGGAGGGCCAATTCCCCCTCTGTTTGAGGAGCTCAAGGATGTCTGAAAAGGAGACATCCTCAGAGGGGACCGTGGGGAACCCTCCGACTCATCTAAGTCGGTATCAGATGTAGTAGACTCAGGGAGTCTGTGTGTTTCCTCTTACATGTCCTCTTCCGAGGGGGTTCACCTGCAGGGTCAGGAGAAACCTCGGAAGAGGAGGAAATTCCCAGTGGGGAAACCTGGGGCGATGGATCCCTGGGCCTGAGAGCAAGAGGCTGGCAAGAGGTTTCTGCAGGCACTGATGAGGGAGGAGCTAGAGGGATAGACCGTTGACCAGGCTCAGAGGCCAGGACACTCCTCATCACCTCAAAGGCTCCTCTCCCGGGAGACCTGAACACACCCGCTCAAGAAACAGGAATGGTCGGCTCCAAGGAGAGAGAAGGCTCGAGGCAGATGTCGGCGCCGAGCTTACCAAAGCGAAGCTCGAGAGGAGAGCGGGTCGGACAAGGGTCCGATGCCACTAGCCCCTCGAGCCGACAGTGGAAACCCGACGACCGGATCCCTCCAAGGAAAGTCTCAAGGAGGAGATCGAGCAGAGGATGACGGAGCCGAAGGATGTATCGGCTCGCATCAAACAGTCGCTGTCCCAAAGCTCCGGCTCCGAACTCTGGTGTGGAGTCGGAGGAGGAATCTCAAGAATTGGGGCTGTAGCCGAAGTCTGTTGAGACGGGCTATGGAGCATTTGGGCCAGTGCCTGAGACTTCAACAGCCTGCTTACCACCCTCTCCAAATCGTGGTCAGACAGCCTGGAAGATCTCGAAGATCGGCTCCGATGGCTCCGCTCCGACAAAAGAGGAGACCCCGGAGCCGAGTGGATACTTAGTATCGAAGGGGACCGGGATCTCTTGTGGGCCGGAGCCATCGGAGCCGAAGTCCCTTGAACCCCAGATGGAGCCGAGGATCTCGGCTCCGATGCTGGATAAAGTGTCGGCTCCAGCCGGAGCCGACAAAGCAACAGTAGTCAGGGTATCGGAGCCGGCCGGCACCGAACCCACTACTCTGGCAGAAGAAGCATCGGTTCCAGCCGGAGCCGATATCGGCTCCGACGGGCCGAGCCACCGGGAGGCTTAGACACTGTAGCCTGAGCCTTCGGTGGCTTAAGAGGTTTTCCTGCCCCTTGCTTAGGAGGAGAACCTTCAGGTTTCAACAAACCTCGGAGGATCAGTTTGTTCCTCCTTTCCTGCAGGACTCGCTGGCTAAAGGCATGACACAACGCACAGGAGTCCTGCAGGTGCAAAGGCCCCAGGCAATACACACAAGAAGTGTGACCGTCTGTCAGGGACATTTTCTGACAGCACTGGTCACACTTCTTGAAGCCTGAGACCTTGCCTTCCTTAGACATCCTAACAGGATATACACACACAGTCCCCACAAACACACAACTTAATCCCTACACAGACACACAGGAAGGGAATAACTTGGGGAACTAGGCCTGACTAAAACTTTCAGTGAAAAAACTATATTAAAAGTTTAAAAAAGGAAGGGAATAGGGTGGGCTGTACTAAATACAGGCTAACCTGACACTGAAGGGAAAATTAAACCCCTAACTTTTTTTCTTATTTAACAAGAAAAACTTACCTCAGCTGGCAAAGGAGACCTCTTTCGCTAAGCGGCAAACGAGATCTGAGGTAGTTCCGCCTTGCATCATGGGATATAGGGTTGCCTCGAGCTGGTAAAAGGAGTTCTCGAGCTAAAGCTAGTGCCGAGTCGGAGCCGAGGATCGGCTCCGAACCCATCCAGCAAGAATGAAGGCGAGATTGACAACTTAACATCCGCCCATTCCACCACCTCAAAAGCCTATGGACCCAGAGAGGCTTCAACCCGCCTTCTTAGAGCTGAAATTCCCAACGAAGAAAGACCTAAACCACTTTCGGCTCCATGCATAACGGGTGGAATTGGATTCAGACTGTCCAGAGCTGAGGCTCCAGATCCAGACTGTCCTGGGATGAGGCTCCGAGGGGAAGGGATGGATCCAACAAAATTGGAGCAGAACCAATCCCCTCAGATCTGATGCTGATACCTCAGTTCTGAGATTTGTTCTGATCTGAACGTATCTGAGCAGAACCTGTCAAGGAAACAGTTGAGTGTGGAGGAAGAAGCATCCCTCAGATCCAACACCAGACCTCTCGAGGATTTCAGATTCTGGAACTCCGAAACTGCTGGACAGATCCGAGGAGATGAGATGGTCTCTGTCATAAGTAGACATACTCACAGATCAAGTAGGGAACAGAGCTTGTAAGACCCCCATCTGGATCTGAGAAACTTTCGCATCATCCTATCCATATCTACTTCTGACAAGCTTCTGGAGGGCCATGAAGTAGTGGATGGGGCCCTTGAATGTTAATTTGGAGTCTGAAGCAATTAAGAAGGCAGGGTGGGCGAAACTGGTTTGATGGTAAACTTTGGAGTGGTACTCCTATAAGAAGTACCCAACTTCAAATCTGAGGACCTAGGATCCAACAGAGGTACTGTCGCACTTATAGTGAAAACAGAATGGCTTTGGATCCGAATATCGAGCCTTCACATCTGATAGTGTTGGGTCTGAAATTTTTCTACTCATAAAGGAAGGCTCCGAAGACCTGGGGGGACTTTGGAGGGGAGCATTTCCTGAGACTTACTAGTCTTTGAGGGGGTTTAAGACCCTGAAGAAGATAAACAAGGGAGAAAATTCCCTAAAATAAGCTTAATGCATCTGTCTGCCAGGGCTCTTGGATTAAATGTAGAGAAGTGTTTGCAAAAAGTGACCAAGTGCCTGGCCCCAAGACAGTACACACACTCCTTGTGGGGATCTGAGTTTTATGCCCACCAGCCGTGCACTTTTTAAAGCCTGTTGGTTTGTCTGACATGTTATAAAAGACAAGTAGAAAAAGGACAAACGGTGAAAAAGATTAACTACTAAAAAAGCTCTCTTTTTTTAAAAAAACAGAGAAAGCAAAGAAACAGAGTTGATTTCCAAAGATGGTAAGCTGAGGAAATATCCTGTAGAGAAAAAAAGGTTAATCAGAAATACGTAAAGTAGTATTACTATAATAATAGTAGGGAAAGACTGAAGAATCCTAACTACTAGTGAAAACTAAGAGAGAGGATACTAAACTAGCTAAAAAGAAATTTAAGGAAAAAAATTAAGTTGATTAACTCTCAAATTATCACTACAACAAATCAAGAACAGAACCTGTGTCTGTTTCCGATGGCTGCAAACGTGATCTCAGGCAATGGACATGGAAAAGGGCATTATGGGTTAAGGGAAGAGGATGAGAGCTGAATCGGATGTCTGGAATATGTGGCCAGGTCGGATAAAAACAAATACATTGAGGAAGAATGAAAAGGACAGCATCAGATCTACTTACAGTCACAGATTTTGAGGCAAGTCCCTTTCGGGAAGCAGAGTAAATGAAGGTCATACCAGAGGACAAAAAGCTGAAGAATTTGGCATTTCCAAATGCAATAAATAAATCAAAATATGTTTCTGTACTGTAAGAATTTCATTCCGTTACCAATGAAAAACCTCTTCTTGCATCTTAGATAAAGTTTCTGAAAATAAGTTAAATTGTCAGGAGGGAAATCTAAAACCATATTTTCCTCAGAACCAGATGTTCAGACTGTGAATTCCAGAGGTACAACCTCCAGAAAGTAGCCTGTTCTGGAAAAAAGGCTCAGCAAAGGGTTGTGCTGCAGGATAAGGTCTGAATGAGGAGGAGATGAAACTATGCAAGTTTCACTATAATTACCAAGATCAGGAAAACGTGAGCAGACTCCTTATTCTGTAGCAGATCCATCAATGAAAGAGAAGCGAGGAGCCAGCTGTTCAGTAAAGGGAATACTTTGCATCCCAGCACTCTCTGGAAAAATGCTTCTGAAGACATGCTGTTGATGACCACCCTGGGGACAGAGGTGAAAACGAAGGGCAGTGTCCTTAACTGAAACAGGCTAGCTCTGATATAGAACTACAAACATCTCATGGAGTCCTTTGCAATCTTTATATGAAGGTGCAGAGAGAACCAGTCACCTTCATGCAAATAAATAAAAAGGCTGACTGCAATGTGACTATCCACACTTTTAAACCGGAGGTAAAAAAACAACTCAGGCTGCTAAGATTCAGTACTGACATGAGGTCAAAACGAAGTTGGCCAACTGCAAATCTTAAGGATCTGTTGGGTTCATCTTAGATTTTTCTAATCAGGTGGGCTTTCTTGGATAGCTATTTCTTGTAAGAGGGGAACACTTTCTTCCTTGAATCCTTTCTAATGGGGTCAGATGTCAGGAAAGGGAGCTGCAAAAGGGGCAACAAAGAACGAGCACCCTCTAGATATTTCTGTTAATCTCTTGTCCCTCAATTATGTTATCCCAAGTAGACAAATTGAGAAATCAATTTCTCCATGCCACCAGAGTAGGACAGTCAAACAGTTAAGTGCTAGGGAGTGTTGCAATCTACCCAAAGGTTAATCACAGTCTCATGCAGAATGCTGGGGACCATACCTTTTGGGTATGGAACACTACTAGAAGTTGGGCTGTGTCCTGCTTGCAGCCTTTCACTGTTTTAACTAATGCTGTGTTCCCCACTGAAACCATTTCAGACCATGGCACCTCTGGATTCAAGTTAATGTACACTGTGGAAAGAGAAAATCTCGCCTTCGCATCAGAGATTTTAGTGGACGATTGCTTTTGGAGCTGGCAGAAGAACAGGGGGGGGGGTGACATGATTTGTCTGGCTTGTCTGGCTTCAAGATAGGGTGTGGGTTCACATCCATTCTTAAAAATTGAATCCCAGGTCGTAACAGGGCAGTTTTAAAGGGGTTACATCTCTTGCTCAAGCAACCAGCACACCTTCACTCATTTAATTCCAAACCCTGATTTGGCCTACTTAGGGCAAATATAGTGGAGTTAGGATCTAAAATAGTGGAAAAGTCCTATCCACATAGATGAGGGCATCATTCTCTGATGCTCAACTCTTACTCTAAAAGGAATAACTGGGCTGAATGGTTCTTATTTGGGAGAGTAACATGGCATGTACATCAAGTGGGGGAGCTTAATGGTCATAGGAGCAGGAAAAAAAAAACACAGCCCAAGTTAATATACATTGTACTGTGGACTTGCATGTCACATTATGAACCAACAGATGAGTCAAAAACTATGACAACCTCTTATGTCTCGAACCACCTATGAGGATAATTCCATTGAGAACCAGTGCATAAATTAGCAAATTGCGCTAACATGATGAGAGCTACTCATTTTCATACAGCTTGTAAGTTAGATAAAGTAAACATACATATGTACATTTAGTTGGTATTCACTTATTTTCTGGATATTTAAAAGTTATACAGAGAGCATCAAAAAATGCATAATCCCTTACTCAACTGATTCAACCAAGTAAAAGAAAAGAAAAAGAAAAAAACATCTGCGATTAAGATGATAGTCACGAATACAACAATCTGCTCATAGAAAGTGAATAGTTTATGGAACAGATGCAAGCAGGAACAAAAATACTGGCCCATTCTAAAATGTCAGAGACACAAGTTTTCCTTTTTCAAAAAGCTCATCAAAATGAGGATGAGCTCCTAGTTAAGAACTTTAGACTAAACCATGCAACAATGTTTAAAGGGGCTAGAAAGACAGGTATGGAAATTTATGTTACAAGGAATTCCTCAATAACTATAGAAAACAGACGGATAAAATTGGAAGGCACATAGACACTACGACACAGATTTTGGGTAACCCAGTAACAGCAGCCTCCATTTATATTTCATTAAAGTGAAAATGAGAGACAATGAGATTGATTTTGAATGAAATAATAAGTTTCAATAAGGATCCCCTTGACGAAGTGGGCAACTGGAATGTTGGTGAAAATATGGAACATGGGGAAAGGGGACCAAGTCAACAAAGAAATATGAGAGGGGGCAATTTATTAAAAAGCTATTGCAAGACCTGTGGGTTGACTTATGTGTTGAGGGTGATTCAATCAAATAAATAATTCATTTTACTATTCTGGCAAGCACAATGCACGATCTAGACCGGGTAGAATTTACATCTGTGAGGAATATGCATATGTCCAGTACATGTGGTAACAATTCATACAGTTTCCTTTCTGATCATGCTCCACTGAATTCTAAACTGAAATGGAAGAATGTAGACTATGGAAAAGCACTGGAAAGTTCCTAAGTAATGGACATCAATGCAAAAGCATAAGTCTCACATGCATTCAGGAGTGCAAAATCTAATCAGAGATTGGTTGAAAATTATCTCATCTAATCAATCCTGTCTTTGTTTGCAGTTGCCTGGCAAGACAAGTTTTATTTGAATTTGTATTTTATTTCTTACTACTGTTTTTCACTGTTGTAGGAAGGAAGGTACACCTTGAAGACAAAAATATTTACTTTGATTTATATTTGGTTGTTTACCTTTAATTTTCAGTTTGTTAGAAAGGGATACATTTTTGACAGCAAACTTGAGCCATGCTAAGTGACCTATACAGTTGTAAACTCCCACAGACTGCAGAGAGGACAATCTAGACCTTGTCTAAACAATCCTGTCTTGGTTTGTGATTTACTGATTTCTACTGTTATAAAAAGGGGCGCAACTGCAATCAACAGTGTAAAGGAACTCCAGCCTGTCTGTGACTTTCAGAAGTTGTACAGTCTGAACAACTACTGTATTGTACTTAATTTAATATTTAGTTGTATACTGTTTGAGTGATTTTTCTCACAGAGGTTGATTTAAGTTCTCCCTGAATTCTGTGGTAACTGATTTTGATTATTCTTTTCTTTTATAACTTCTATTCATTTGCAGCTCAATATGGATTCCTTAAATGAGTATGCTATTAATGATTTGCCAAAGCACAAATATCTTGTAAAGTGTAATAAATATTGTGTATATTTAAAGGTAATGCCTGGTAACACTGGTGATCCGTGTTCCTCATGTCAAAAGTTAGAAGATTTGTTTACCATTACTAGTAGTAAATTTAGACTTGTAACCCGTATAAAGGCACTGCTAGGACCACAACTCGAGTCCAGAATCCGATAAACTACTTTATTACAAAACAAAGGACAGTCAAGTAAATAAACCATAAAAACATAAACGGATTAAAACAGTCAATTTTCATTCTTTTTGGAATTCCTCCTCCTCCGGAAGGAACCCCAGCAATGGAGGTTGATAGGGGTATAGGTTATGTACATGCTTTTATAAGTTCATAGGTTGGTACTAGGCTTTCGGCCCTAGGGCCTATATGCAAGCCTAGCCAAAACAATTCCCTGGATATTATTTCCCACAATATTGACTTCTCCGGGCCCCTGTCTAGCAGGGCGACTGACATGATCCCCAGGGTGAATTTCCTATGTCCCATCCAATCATCATGGTTCCTTTTGAAGAGGGCCAATGAAGCGCTCCGCTTGATATGTATGGGCAGTCTATTCCAGAGTATGGGGAGTCTCTGGGTCAGGAACCTATCCCTCGAGCATGTTTTGTTCATTGTGATGACAAGGTTTAGATCCCTGGAGCGTGTGGCTCTGAGGGATTGGGATTTCTTTAAGTGGAGCATGTCCAACAGCTCAGGGTTTGACGTGGCCTTGCATGTTAAGCAGAGATCGCCTCTGAGTAGACGATATGCCACAGAGTATAACTGGAGTTTTTTTTAGACGGTCAGTATATGGCATCTGCTTTAGGCCTGTGATTCTTTTAGTGAGGTATTTCTGTGGCCTTTCCAGCTGTTGCAGATGTCTTGTGAGGTACATCCCAAACGGGGCATTATACTCTATAATGGGTCTAATGAGGGATGAGTACAGCGGGACAATGACCTCCTTTTTTCTGGATGAAAAGCCCTTAGTGAGGAGGTGTGCCACATAGAAGGATTTCCTGACTGTTGTGGTAATGTGGTTATCGAAAGTGAGACCACTGTCCACCTGTGTCTCTAAGTCTCTCATCACACTTTCGATGTTTAGTGTCCTGCCACCTATGTGGTAATTCATGGGTACATGTTTTTTTCCAAAAGGGTAACTATACATTTCTTGGCATTAAGCTTGAGCCCATGGCTCTGGCACCAGGTATCTGATTCTTTAAGGCCCTTTTGTAGAATATCCACATAATTTGGGGATAAAATAATGGCTCCCAGTTTGCAGTCATCTGCAAACTTTGTTAGCCAGAGTCCCTTAGTGTTGGCCTGTACTTCAGAGAAGTAGATGCCAAACAAGAGTGGTCCCAGGACTGAACCCTGAGGTACTCTACTCGTCACTTGTCTGGAGATGGATTTGGAGTCGGCTACTTTTACAGTCTAGGTTCTGTCAGTAAGCCAGTTAGCAACCCATCGAGTGATGTACGGATTTATGCTCAGCTTAGTAAGTTTATCCATGATTCCAGAGTGGGGGATGGTGTCAAAGGCCTTGGTGAGGTCCAGATAGGCTGTGTGGACTGCCTTACCCTCGTCCACAGCTCTGGAGACTGATTCGAAGAAGTCAATCAGATTCAGGAGACAAGATCGGCCCTTCACAAACCCAAACTGGGTGGGGTCCAGTGTTTGAAGGTTGCCAATGTCTTTGTTTATAAGTTCCATGATAATGCATTCCATGCCCTTGCAAATCAGGCTTGTCAGACTGATGGGACGGTAGTTCCCGGGATCCAAGGTGGATCCTCCCTTCTGGAGCAGGATAACTGTAGCTGTGCGCCACTCAGTGGGCACGAAGCCTGAGGTGAGGCTATGAATAAACATGACACTTAGGTGAGGTGCCAGTTCATTTTGTAGTTCACGTAATACACAGCCTGGGATGTCATCTGGTCCCATGGACGCTGTATTCTTAGCTTTGGAGAGTGCGGTTTCTACCTGTGGGGGTGTGATTATCGGAATTTTGCAATCTTTTGGTATTGAGATGGGCCCTTTAGGGGTGAGAGGGGGGTGAAGTTGGCATGAAATCGATCTGCCAGGATATTGGCAATATCCTTGGGATCAGTATAATTAATGCCATTCTGTTGAGAGCAGATCTGAGCATTGCCATTTAGATTCTTGACATAACTATAGAATGCCTTGTGGATGTCTTTGGAATCTTTGGCAATTTTATTTTTGTAACTAGCTTTTGAGGACTTTATGAGGGATCTCAGCTTCTATCTGAGGCTGGTGAGGGAGTTTTTTGCATCCTGGGATTTTCCTCTTTTTTGCAACAGTTTCTTCCTTCTGTTGTATAGCTTGTTTATAGCAAGGGACCACCAGATTGGCTTCCTTTTTTTGGAGAAGAGCATCTTGGTTCTATTTGGGATGGCACGATTCATGTAAGAGTGGATGTGCTCGTACAGTGCCTTAGTGTAGGATTATGCAGTCGAACTTCCAGATCCCGTCTGCGTGGGTGTTGTGAAGTTTGTCACTTCTGACTTCAGTAGCTTGAAGTTGGCTTTGGAGAAGTTTTTTAAGGAGGTTTCCTTACTGGGGGGGTGGGATGCGGATGTCAAGGGTGATTTGCTTATGGCCAGACCTGACCAATGAGGGGGTGACCACTGGTGTGGAGCATGTATCTCCCATGTTGGTAATGACCAGGTCTAGGATATTGGAGCCCCTGGTGGGACAATGGATTAGTTGATCCAGGGTGTTGGAATTTATGAATTCCAAGAACCTTTGGGAAAAGGAGTTGGTACCCGAGTAGTTTTCCCAATTAATAGCAGGGTAGTTGAAATCACCCAGTATTAGGGTGTTTGGTTGTATTTAGAAGTTATGTACTCACCATATCGTTCCATCTGAGTAGGTGTATTCATTTGTCTGCAACCTGTGGGCTATGGATCCGACACCGGATCCGAACCGGCATGGTTTACCAGCTATGGATCCAAGCTCTCAGCTCCTCCCCTCACCCATAATGCCCTGCTCTACCCTCATGACCTCAGATCGAGTTTGCCAACAGCAAGAAAACCCTGAAAAGGGTAACACAATATATGCAGGAAACTGAAAGGCCAGGGGGATAGGAGGGCGGGATGGTTGCAGACAAATGAATACACCTACTCAGATGGAACGTTATGGTGAGTACATAACTTCTAAATCTGAAGTAGGAGATTCATTTGTCTGCAACCTGTGGGACAGAGTCCCCAGCTACCTGAATCTTGGGCGGCCATCATGGAAGGATATTCCGGAGCACCGCGGAACCAAAGGATGCTGTACCTCTAGATGTGAGATCCAACTTGTAGTGGGAAATAAAAGTATGAGATGAAGCCCACGTGGCTGCTGCACAAATATCATCTAAAGGAATCCTAGCCTTAAAGGCTGCCGAGGTAGAGACTGACCGGGTTGAATGGGCATGTACACCCTCCGGTGCGGGCCTTCCTGAAGCTTGATAAGCCAATAAGATACATTGCGAAATCCATCGAGATAGTGAGACTTTAGAAATTGGTTTGCCCAAATTAAATTTAGCAAAGGAAATGAACAACTGGTCGGATTGCCTATGACCAGCTGTTCTGTTTAGATAAAATCTAAGTTGCCTGTGAACATCTAAGGAGTGAAGCTTGTATTCACCTTTGTTTTCATATTTAGGAAAGAAGACAGGAAGGTTAATGGATTGATTAATGTTTGCTTCAGAAGCTACCTTAGGAAGAAAGGACGGGTTGGTCCTGAGGTAAACACGGTCCGGATGAAAGACCAAGTAAGGAGGTTTAGCTGATAATGCTTGAAGCTCTGAAACTCTCTTGGCCGAAGTAATGGCTACTAAGAAGGCGGTCTTGAAAGACAAGAATTTCAAATCTACCGTAGTCACAGGTTCGAAGGGGGGGGGGGGGCGGTCAAGGCCTGTAGAACTAAAGAAAGGTCCCAAGGAGGAACCGCTTGCTTTACAGGGGGGCCTGAGAAG
Source organism: Protopterus annectens (assembly GCF_019279795.1). Lineage (NCBI taxonomy): Eukaryota > Metazoa > Chordata > Ceratodontiformes > Protopteridae > Protopterus > Protopterus annectens. The sequence goes on from NC_056736.1 coordinate 671,740,807, forward strand.
AAAAGTACCTTTAAGGAAAATTTTACACAACTTGGCTGACATCAGTGGATTGGAATCATGACCAATGTCATAATGAGAAATTGCCGCAAGTTGTACTTTGACCGTGGAACTGCTGGCACCATCGTTAAAATGAGTGGTTAAGAAATCAAGCACCAAAGGGAGAGGAACTGTGAAGGGGTTTAGGCCTTGCCGCTCCGCCCACAACGAGAACCGTTTCCACTTGCTACGGTAGACTTTCCTAGTGGATGGCTTATGAGCTGCCACCATGATCGCCTTAACAGGGGACGAAATACCGGGAGTCCTGATCAAGAGTGGAACTGGAACAGCCAAGCGGTCAGCTTCAGGTTGTCCAGGTTCGGAGGAGATAATCGGGATGGATGAGATATCAGATCCGGAATGGGATCTAGAATCCAAGGAGGATTCACAGAGTGAGACCTTAGGAAGGGGAACCAAATCTGTCGAGGCCAAAACGGGGCAATGAGAATCATTCTGCACCCCAACCGAGAGGCTTTCTGAAGAACTTGGAGCATCAGAGGCAAGGGGGGATAAGCATAAAGAAGACCGGGTGGCCAAACATGCACCAGAGCGTCTCTTGAGGAACCTCCGGGAGGAGGTATCAGAGCGAAAAAACTGTCGCACTTGGTGTTTGAGGGAGAGGCAAAAAGATTGCAACAAGGAGTTCCCCACCGTGCGAATATGCGTTCCGCTACTTGAGTATTGAGAGACCACTCGTAAGGGGTGAGAATGGTGCGACTGAGTTTGTCCGCCAGGATGTTGGACCGACCCGGAATGTGTGTTGCTATGAGAAAGCGGTTGGTGGAGATTGCCCATTCCCAAACTCTCATGGCTTCTCGACAAAGAGGGTAAGACCTGGTTCCTCCCTGCTTGTTGATATACCAGACAACCGACATGTTGTCCGATTGAATCGCAATCGTTCCTAATGGAAGAAAGGCCTGAAGTGCTAGCAACGCTAAGAGCACTGCTCTCATCTCTAGAACGTTGATATGCAGTAAGGTCTCCGAATCGTTCCACGTGCCTTGGACGGTCCGGCCTGCAAAATGCCCCCCCCCACCCGAGGCGGGAAGTGTCCGTGGTCACCGTGGCGAGAGGGGGAGAAGCACAAAATGGGCGGCCTCCGTGGAGATCTGGAGAGTGTAGCCACCACAGGAGGGACCGCTTGCAAGCCTTGCTGATCGCAATGGGATGATGCATAGGAAGAGCAAGATACGACCACTGTACTAGGAGTGTCCACTGGAGGATGCGCATATTGAATCTGGCGAGAGGAAGAAGTGCTATAGCAGCCGCCATGGACCCTAGAGCCCTCAGGACCAACTCCGCCGGAACTGAGCTTGAGTGGAGAATGGCCCGCACCTGGAGTTGCAGATTTTGAACTCTGTCCGCAGTGAGGAAGGCTTTTAATCTCCTTGTGTCTAACCTGGCACCTATAAAATCTATGAACTGCGTGGGTGCTAGGTTGGATTTTTTTGTGTTTATAGTGATGCCCAGACGGGGAGCAAGATGGAGAAAGGAGTCTCGCGCCAATAGGAGTAGATGCCTTGTTGGGGCGGTAAGGAGCCAGTCGTCCAGGTAGGGAAAGACCTGTACCCCCTGAAGCCTCAGGTGGGCCGCTACCACTGTTAATACTTTGGTGAACACCCTGGGGGCTGTGGTGAGACCAAAGGGAAGGACCCGGAACTGGTAGTGACTGGCTCCCAGCCGATAGCGGAGAAACCTCCTGGAGCGCCTGTCCATTAGTATATGGTAGTACGCATCCTTGAGGTCTATGGAGCACATCCAGTGATTTTCTCCCAGAAGGGGGAGAATAGACTGCAGCGTGACCATTCGGAACTTCTCCTTGGGAACTGCCAGGTTCAAGAGTGAAAGGTCTAAAATTGGTCTTAGATCCCCCGTCTTTTTTGGCACTAAAAGAACCTGGAGTAGAACCCTGATCCGATCTGGTCTGGGGGGACGGGCTGGATGGCTCTTTTCTTTAGCAGATGGCCAATTTCTGCCAAAGCGGCCTCCCTTTGACCGGGTGGAACGTCGGGGAGGGATTTCATTTTTGGTAAGTGAAGAAAGGGGATACGGTATCCTCTGGATATGATCTGGAGAACCCAGCGGTCTGATGTTATGGACTCCCATGCCGCCAGGTGCTCCGAAAAACATCCCCCGACTGCCTCCAGAGTGGAGCAGTCGGGCAACCCCTCAGGGCTGCTGCGCGGGCCGTTCAGAGAAGGGTTCTCTGGATCCGAAGTTCCTGGGAGCCCCTCTGCCTCTAGGGCGGCGTCCTCCCTGTCCTCCTCTGCCACGGAAGGACTGGTTGTCCGGAGCAGGCTGGGATTGCTGCGACTTCCGGAACCACATCTTCTTCTGACCCTTTTGGTTCCTAGAATAGGGCCTCTGGGGTGCAGAGAAGCGGATTCCGACGGCAGACAGCGTCTTCCCGTCCTTCTCGCTCTGGGTCCAAGTGTCGCGAACAGTCTTGCCAAAGAGGGCAGAACCATCGAAGGGGGTGTTCGCAAATGACGCCTTGAAGGGCTCTGAGAAATCGCAATGACGGAGCCAGGCCTGACGTCTAGTAACTAGGCCTGCCCCTGCGGCTCTAGCGGCGCCTTCCGTAGCATGGGAGAGTAGCCGCATAGAGGTATTGGTAACGGACCTGAGAGTGGCCATGCGGGTGGAGTGCAGCACTTTGTCCTCCTCCGACATGGACTCTGGGGGGGATGCAGCGTATTCTTTAATAAGATCGCGCTGCATCCTAATCACATGTGCCAGATAGTTCAGCGCCCTTACAGAGAAGGTTGCTGAACTAAACATCCGCTTCCCCAAGCGGTCCATCATCCGAGACTCCTTGCTCGGGGGATGGACTGAGGGACTCTCCTGAGCAAGTTCCCTCTTGGTGGCCGCCGCTGTCAACATGGCATCTACCGGAGGCCCCTTACTCCAATGGGCACGGTCAGCCGGAGGATTGAGAATACGGTCAGGCCTTTTAGGGATTGGCTCCACGGTGTCCAGTTCCTTCCACGCCCTGGTGGTAATGAGGTCCACCAGGGGGTCGGCAGGAGGGGACACCCAAGAGGTAGACGGGCCCGCTTCAAATGCCTCCAAGAACACGGACTAGTCCGAGGAAGACTTGGGGGCAGACCACCCCCCCCCTTATGCGGAGCATTTCCATGATGTCTCCAAATGAGACATCCTCGGGGGGTGACCGTGGGGAGCCTTCCCCTTCCTCCAAATCCGTGTCTTCTGTGAGAGACTCGGGGGAGTCAATGTGCCTCCTTTTGCACGTATGCTTGCGGGGAACATCCTCTGGGGGGGCTGTCAGAGGACTCCTCGCAAGCAGTAACCTGTTCCAGGGGAACAGCTTGGGGCACAGGAGCGGGCTGTCCCAAGGGCCGGATGGTGGAAGCCTGACCCAGTGCAGAGGGAGCGTGGGACGGAGCCGAAGCAAGTGCCGGGGGTCCGGAGACCCTCAACAGGGCCCTCTCCACTACATCAAAAGCCGAAGGGGAGCCGACCTCGACCAAAGGATCCGACAATCGGCTCCGAGGGGTGGATCGGAGCCGGCGCCGAAGCGCTCGGATCCGAAGGGACAGTGCGCTCCGACACAGACGGCGCCGAAGGAGCACTGATCCCCCCGGATCCGAAGCTCGGATCCAGGCTCCGAGAGGTCGGATCTGAAGCACTCGAGGGCAGGGTCGGATCCGAAGTACCAAGTACTATCGGCGCCGACCCACCCCCCCCCCCCGAGCTGCCCGGCTCCAACTGCTCCGAACCCGGGTAGCGGGTCGGAGAAGGAGCAATTGGCTTGAAAAAGGGGTCGAGCTCCCCCCCAGAGGGGAGGCAAGAGCACTCCCATCTGCATCTGGGCCTGGATGAACCTTCTCATCATCCGGTCCAGATCAGCGTCTGACAAGCTATAAGTTGATCTCGATGAGGCTACCGAGGTAGGCCTTGAGTGCCTCCTCGATAGCCTCGACGGAGATCGGGTCTCCTCCTCCTCAGGTCCCGGTGAAAAACACACTGGAGACCGGAGCCGAGGAGGGGGAGAGCCAGCAGACAGGGAGGCCGGAGGAGAAGCCGCTTGGCTGGCGGGGCGAAACAGAGGTCTCGGCCCCGCTTATGGTGCTTCTCCCTCCGGTCCTTTTCTAGCTTCCTCTCCTCCAAACCACTAAAGGGAGGTTGAGTCCCAGGAGGAGGAGGGGGAGCCGGAGAGGAGACAACCGTCGGAACGGTTACCCCCGAAGGAGCGGAGGCCGGAGCAGAGTCCGGTGGCAAAAGACCCGCCAAGACAAGCTTGGACCTCTGCTCCTTCAATGCCCTGGGGTTAAACCCTGCACAAATGGAACATCCAGATGTGAGGTGTTCAACCCCAAGGCATCTAACACACCGAGTGTGGCCATCAGCCGGGGAAAGCTTATGGCCACACTCGGAGCACTTGGAAAATACAGCTTTGGGCTGTTCTGACATCCCAAAAGCCAAAGAAAAAACCAAGTTACTTAAACTAACTAAGGTAAAGTAACAAAACCACTCACAGGCCCAAACACACACTACGCTACCAGCGAGGGGAGGGATAAGTAAAAATAAATTTTAAAACACTAAAAGTATAATAAAATATAAGGGAAACCTACACTTCCACACAACTTTCAAACAAACTTTTAAATTTAAGCACTTTAAGAGTAGTAAAACTAAACTTAGCTGGAGAGCTTAGAGAACACAATCTGGTCACCATGCGCGGCAAACGAGATCTGAAGTCATGAGGGTAGAGCAGGGCATTATGGGTGAGGGGAGGAGCTGAGAGCTTGGATCCATAGCTGGTAAACCATGCCGGTTCGGATCCGGTGTCGGATCCATAGCCCACAGGTTGCAGACAAATGAATCTCCTACTTCAGATCTTAATATTTTCCAGTATGCTTAGAAAGGTGTAGTGAGAATCTTGGGGCATGGTTGGGATCTGTAGCAAGCTACAATTTGGATTGCAGTCTTACCTAGTGTTAGTTGCACCTGGAGAATTTCAGATGCATTGTGTTGGGCAACTAGCCTGGAAGTGTGAATATCCTTGGTGGATATTGGACACTCCTCCACCTTTAGTGTTTCGGTCCAGGTTTTGTGGCCCAAAAGTGTGTTAAGAATTGTAGCCTGGTATTGCAGGGGTGCTCTCTGGAGCCTTGAACCAGGTCTCAGTTACTGCACAGATATCGATGTCCTCCATTTTTAGGAGTGCCTCGAGAGAGTGCATTTTGAGGTTTAGACTTCTAGCATTGAGTAGCATTACCTTCAGATTTTGCCTGCTTCTATCTGTTATGCTGGTGGTTTTATCCTTTGAACCTTGCCTAAAAAAGGCACTATAGGGGTGGCAAGTGCTTTAGCCAGTAACCTGAATCCCAAGGGAGACAAGTGCAGACCATCTCTGGCAAAGCATCGTGGTTTGTCGGTCATGTCTTCCCAGGCAAACAAATACTGGATCCCCTTTGAATGACACCAGAAGCTTAGCCAATTGCTGAAGTCAATCATTTTGTCGTTATACTGTGGCATCATTCTGGGTGAAGGCAGGATGCTACTCAGGGCTAGGGTCATACCTGCCTGGGTCACATGCTCCAAGAGCACCTCCATATGTCTTTTCATGTAGTCCAGGGAGGTATGTCTCAAGTCATTCACTCCAGCATGGACAATGACAGAGTTGTATTTGTACTTGTTGTGGAGTGACTTGAGTGCATGCGTTATGTGGCGGATTCTGGCACCAGACAGACAGCTGACTGTAATCTTCTCCTTTGTTCAGTCTGGTGAGTGGGACATCAGTGTGCCTGACTATAGAGTCACCTATGACTGAAGTATTGGGTGCATTGTCTTGCCTTAGGGGCTGTTGTTGGGTGGCGCACTGGTGTTGTGAGCTATGTGTCACTTTGGTTGTGACTGGTATTTGTTTGCGTTTCGGCGGTCCTTGTTGCTTGGGCGGGTTAATGTTAAGGGCCTCCGCATATGTGGGTTTAGTGCTGCTATGTGTGTGTGTTAATGGTGTGGGTTTTGAAGGGCTGCGAGTAGCTTGAGGTGTCATGCAGGTGTTAACCTTCTCCTCTTGACTGTCTAGCACAATCTTGGCCGGAGAGAGCTTTGCTTCCAGTTTGGCTATGTAAGTGCATCTCTCGCAGGTTGTAGTGTTGGGTGGTAGGAGGAGAGGATTGTCTGTGTACATGAGGCAGTTGCCGCATTGCTCCAGTATGCCCAGATTCACCAGGTGGACAGGAGAAATCACTGGAAGCTGACCCTTGGACATGCCTGTTTAGGTGCTTTTTGGTAAGAGCTGTTTTCCCTTACCTTTGCAAGGTACTTTGCAATTATAGGCTGTTTAGTGCCTATGATTAATTTCTCCTTATTGACAAGGAGAACTGAGTGCTTGTATCTGTTTCAGGCTTCCTAGTGCTTTCCAGCAGGTTCTAGAGCAAGTGCTAGTCACAGGGGTTCAGATTTTAGTGCTCCTAATGAGAAACCAGCTAGTTTTAAGGGATAATTTGAAGAGCAGACTTTCTGCCACCTGGAATAGTTTAACTATAGCCACGCAGTGCTGCACGATTACAGAGTTTAATGGTGATTCAGGAGTTAAAAATATTATGCAACATGAACATCAGAGATTTGTCAGTTTGACTGCTCTAGGGGAGATTTTTAACACCCCCCCCCTAAAAATTACCTGTAGTTGAGACTTTAATATCAAAGATAGTTTAGAACATTCTATTATTTAAAAATAGTTATATGAAAAAGGTGGGTACATACAAATGTGGTGCTTGCCCACAGTGCAGGTATATTATGAATAAAGAAGCATTTTATTTGGAGGCAAGGATAAGTATTTAATGGGTAGGGTGTATAGCTCATGCAATTCTACCCGGGTGGTTGTGTAATAAATGCACAGTCTTTTATGTGGATAAAACAGAGAGAAAATGGGGAGAAAAGGATATATGAACATACATATGATACATGTACTAAAAACCCAAAAGTGTATTGTATAGACACACCCTTGAATGCAGAGGAGCTAAGTTTTTGTTTCTCGTATTGGAAGAAACTCCCACAGTTATAAAAGAGGGTCTGTGCGAAACTAGAATTAATTATGGGAAAGTATACTGGCAAATTTTCTTGGAAACCAATAAGCCTCCTGGACACAATGATATAGTTTCTTTAGCCCCAGTGTTGAAATTGAGAGCTGCAAGGTTACACTACGTTTGCTTTATATAAACTATATTAGTTTTAATGTTCACACTTTAAAAGAACTTCATTCATGACTGTTTATACAGTCCAAAGTCTGTTTGAACTAGATGTAATTTTCAAATACAACACTAGATGGTGGTAAAACTCTTTTTAGTCTTATTATTCTTTTCATTGTGCCTCTGAAGTGAGGAAAGTAGTAGTAAATTATTATATATATTTCTTACAATATATATACATATTTAGATTTTTAATTGATATATAAGGAAATATAGTATGTAATTAATTTTTATTATTGGTTCTGATTTTGTCTGATGGAACAAGGTTTTTATAGAAGTTTCACTGTATTTAATTGATTTTGCATTTAATTGGTGGTTCGTGAAGTTAGGGAGGGTATATATTTGATAGGTTTAGTTCCTGTTAAGATATTTCACATCTGAGGAAGTCCAAAAGGATGAAAACGTGGTGTTTTTTATGCGTTTGTGTGTTTTTATGGTTTATTTACTTGACTTTTTAACCTCCTTTCTTTCGTAATAAAGTGGTTTATCAGATTCTGGACTTGGGTTGTGGTCCTAGAAGTGTCTTTATACGTGTTACAAGTTTATATTTTGGTGCTGCAATTCCATTTTGAATTGTTTATCAGTAAATTTAGACTTACTAATGACAACTGCACTTTGACAATTGGCACAGCTTAGGCAACTGTTGTTTCATATATTGATGACTGGACTGGTGAGATAAATAATGTTAGGCAAAAATCGAATAGAACGAAAGATTTTATCAACTGTCTGCAAAGAAAACTTAACCCCTATGAAACAAGACAATGCCCCTGCCAACTTTGGAATTCTGGATACAAGCATTCAGCAATCTGAGGATTCAGAGCATTTAGAAGGAAATAAAAAATAAAGGATGAAAGTCGCAACAAATAAGGCTGCAAAAGAAACTGATAAATGTCTATAAAGTAAAGAAAATACATACTAAAAAGGACATGGCATTATGTAACACACAGATTACAGGGAATGATAACATTCTTCTATCAGAAAACCTGCAGTCTACAGAAAAAGGCAGCATTTTTTTCCAAAAGAGAAGGTAGTAAAAAGAGGCAAGTGGCAAATGAAAAGGAAGAAATGAAAATTGAATGTGGAAGGACTGAAGAACATTACCATAAGAAAAAAGAAGAGAAAGACAGATGATGATATGCCTCAAACTGCGGATGTACAAAGCCAGCTGGATGAGAATTGTATGCTTGGATATGTAATGATATGTAATACACAATGAAAACAATGGTATTAATAAAACTAATGGTGATGAAGATCATTCCTTTGTAACAATTGTTAGATCAGATATTACTGAATTAGAAGTTGAAGATTCTTCAGATCTGGTCAGAAAAGATATTTATTTGACATTTGATGACCGGGTTGGTCCATCTAGGACAAGGCCCTTTTTCAGTAGAGACCCGGGGAGAAAAGCTCCATAGTTACAAAACATATACAAGCTCCAAAAATAAAACATTTGCAAGTACACAAAAAATACGTAACAATGTAAAGCGAGTATACAGTAGTAAAACTGATTACAGATTATATACAATGTTGGCTAGCTATGTATATTGAGGTAGGTAGATCAGGAAAGACTGTATTTACAGTAAAGAGAAAGAAAGTTAGTAAGGAAGTATCTAGGTAGCAGTGAAGGAGAGATAAAAGTGCAGCAGTAGTTGTTGAACATTCTGCTGGTGAGGAGATTGTAATAGTAAAATAAAGTTTAGGGGTAAGAGTAGGGAAGAAGGGGGGGAGAGTTTCGAAGCAGGTAGTATTAGGTACTAGTAGGAGAAAAAGAAGTGAGTGATTGGTCCGGAGAGATGGGTTAGTCAGGGGGCTGATAACAGAGGCAAAGTTTATTTAAGCTAAGGTGATTTCTCAGTCTTTTTGAATAGAAGTTTGGCTGTAGTGTTTCGGATGTCCAGTGGGAGTTTATTCCACTGTTTGGCGGGGTAATATTTTTGTAACTGGAGATTCAATTATTATTAGAGGAACTGATACTTATATTTGCAAAGAAGATAATGAACATCAAATAGTGTTATGCTTGAAAAACAGAGGATGCGCGACGAGCCTTAGATCTCATCTACAAGTACTCTCTGACTGTTGAGGGAACTTACAGCCATCTTAGATAGCGAAGTTTATACAGGGATTAGGGCATATTTTCCAGAAACCACATAAAGAAAGGAGAGTCTTGTCATCATGAATGAAAAGATCTTTTGGGTAAATACCTACACGAAAAAAAAAACTGTCTCATTTAAAAAAATGGAAATGTGTAGAGTCTAATTTTGGGCATGTGTTCAGACAGGATGTCATGCATTTGCCAAGATCAGGGAAGAGAATTTTTGCAGCAGATATTTTGCAATATTTGGCAAACACAAGGCAGGATTTTTTGCCAGGTCGAAAATGTAACAGTTCACAGACAGCAACATTTGATGCATCTCTGATGGTTTTTACTGCTAGGAGCATTAATAATATATTTTTTTTATTGGAAAATTTGCTACGTTTTCACAAGATTGTTGTTATTGTTTGTGAAACATGGTTAATGAATAATGACTGGAAACCAATTTTCTCAAGAGTATAAATATTTCTACAGTAACAGATATTCTTAAAAAAAAAAATCAGATGGGGGTGTTGTGATAGGGATTAAAGATAGTTATGAGACCTGTGATTACTTGTTCAACAGCACCAACATATAGACTGTGTAACTGTGACAATAAAGACAACCCTGGAACATACAAATGTTGGAAGTGTACAGACCACCAAAGTCAAGTGCTGTTGATCTAGAGGAACTCAAACATTTCTTGCATGAAACGCAGGAGGGAAAATAATAGTAGCAGGAGATTTACATTTACCAGAAACCAAACAGAATAATATTGATTCAACAAAATTAGTAAAGAAATTATTCACAACATTATGTTCAGGAACAACAACTGCTTTAGAGCATTTAAAAACCTACAAAAGAAATGAACATACTATGCATTCATTGTGTTCCTAAAAAAAAAAAAATAAATAATAACTTTACTTCATGTCAAGTATTACCACCACTGCTGTGCAGTGATCACGGGGTTATAAAGGTTATTTGTTGCTAGATAATTCTGCCAAACTGAAATCGAATGCATTACACAAAAGATTAATTACAGATTATATGGAAGCAAAGCAGTTACTGTGTTAAAGTAACTGGAGTGATGCTTTCAGTGAAAAATATAAAGAAGGAACGTGGAGAGTTTTTAAACAGAAACTGTGTGTAAAACAATGGAAACAAAATGTTTAACACCAGGATCTAGGCATAAACCCCAGGGGGATATATTTCCATAAGAATAAGATATCCGATTAAGGTCAAAGACAAAAAAATATAACAAATGGAAAACAGGTTGAACTGCAACTTTGAAAACTGAAATCAACAAACCGTACAAAAAATAAGCATATGGACTTCCAAGATGGCTGCACAATGAATAACAGCTTGTTTCTAGCTCTCCCAGTGTGAAAACAGAAGCTCAGCAGAGAAGGTCAGCATACTTGTGTTTATCTGTAAATTTCAGTAACTGGCTATTAAGTGCACTGCCTGGATGCCAGGAATAAAGAAATACAGAAGACCTGGAAAAAAATCAGCTACAAAAAGTGAGGAAGAAACACTGGAAAAGGTCTGTAGCTGTTCAGCAAAAAGCAATGCAACCTTCAGACATGGCTTCCAATAACCTTCAAGAAGATACAAGACAACTGCATACAGACCTGGTTGCACTAAACAAAACTCTGATGGAGTATATCAACACAAATAAATGTCTGGAAAAAAATGGAAGAAGCTTTAAACAGATATTCGAATGAGATGAAAAAGCTGCAAAAACCAGAAGTCGAAATGAAGAAAAAGCTGGCTGAATGAGACTGCTCAGAAAGAGATGTTTCAAAAAATAATAGAATTAGAGGACAGAGCAAGTAGGGAAAAACCTGAGATTTTCAACCATACCACAGAAGCTGGATGGAACAGACTGCATTAATTTTATAAAAGCACAAATAAGCAACTGGACTGGTATGCCACAGCAGAAGTTGTTAGTTGAAAAGGCACATCCGTGTGCATGCTCCAAATCTAGCTATAAGAAAGCAACGTCGACCTTTAATGGTAAGGATGCAATCCTACCAGCAAGGAAGAGTGGATTCTGACAAAACTAAGGCAGAAGGACAAAATACTAAAAGTGGGAGACAGCAGAGTGCTTCTAGAGAATGATTACTCACTGTACACCAGGCAGAAGAGGAATAAATTCATTCCATTATTCAGAGAATATCGACACATGGGAATGAAATTCAAACTGCTGTATCCAGCTGTCTTTAAAGCATTCTTCCCTGGAGGGACAAAATAACTTTTTGGTTAAGTGCATGCTAAGGAGGAAATACAAAAGTTTGTCGAGCAAAAAAGTAAGTTGTGAAACAAAAGTCATCTTTGTTTCTTGTTCGTCTGGTGAGAAAGACCAGAGAGAGACTGTACCTGTGAAATCTTTTCCAGTATTTCAATGGAAAATGTTGGAGAAGGAAGGGAACACAAGAGTTGACTAGAAGAATATCAAGTATGTTGGAAATGAAACAGAGACAGGATATGGACGATGGAGAACAATAATAATAAAACCAGTAACTTAATGTGGGATTACAATGCAATAATTATATTTGTGAAATATGACATAACAAGAATATCTGGAAATGTTGGACTTTTTCAAAATTTCTTGGATTTGTGGGGGACTCAAAAGTATATGCCCTACTTCATGTCATTAATGTTCGGAAAAATGCTTTGGGGAGGGAAAGAGAAAGGAGAAAGCTAACTGTAAGTAAAGAAAACATTTTCTTTTCTTAATACTACTGTATTTCTGGTGTATGGCTTTCTTTACACACTATTTTTTAAGTGTAATGGGGATTGTAAATAGTTGCTGCTGTTTTTCTCCCCTCCTCTCTTTCTTCTTGTATAGTTTTGAGAAATACAGGCAATGCAATGTTAAAAAGTGTGGTTAAAAAGGCATGACAAAGTTAAAATTAATGTGCTTTTTTCACTCTTGCATGGGGAAATGGAAATGACTGTATTAAGGACCTTAGACTGATTAGTTTTAAGACAGAGAAAGTAAATCAATATTGAATATTATGAGGCTTTTTTCTAGCAAATTCATGTATACTTATTATCAATTCTGCAGCTGTTCTTCATGTTTCAATGGAAACAATCTGATAAAGAGAAACTGGCTGTCTAGTTCTCTTGTCTCCATGCAAACAATATGATAAAGAGAAACTGGAGACAGTCTGGTGGAAGGGGATTGGCTGAAGGAAAAGAGAAATTGGCTAGGACATAATGTTCTCTGAAAGCAATCAAGACATTTCTCAGCTGGGTGTGCTTTAAAGAAGAGACAAAATCAAATAGACTTGAAGCAAAATGCAATGGGGATACTAATATAAACAGGTGCTTTTTTCTCTTTTTCTCCCTTCTTTCTTTTTCTTTATTCAGTTTTAAGAAATGTAGGCACTGCACTGTAAAAAACGGGAGAGAGAGGAAAGGTCTGGTTAAAGCATGACAAAAGAAAAATCAGATAACTTTTTCTCATGCTTGCATAAGGAAATCGACCGTAGGCATTATCCAGAAACAAGTTTATTACAAAGTATGTAAATGAAAAAGAATATTGAATATTATAAGGCTTTTTTCTGGGAAACAAGGTACCTTTTGCAGTTGTGTGTCTGGTTTGCATGTCACTAGAAGACAATTTGATAAAGAGAAATGGCTTGGGGAAAGTATTTACTGAAATTATTCAAATGTTTTCTCAGTTGGGAGAGCTAAAAAGATAGACAAAATCAAATAGCACTTTCTAATAGCACAGGCTGTACCATGCATCTCAGCATGACCAACCTTTCTTTTTCGTTAAATCAAGCCTGTCTGTGTGGCTATCAACTTAAAACTTTTGTTCTTATTAGTAAGCAAAAACTACAATACTTGAAGATGTACATAGTTTTGTGTGTTATTAAGTTATTATGTTTGGGGGGGGGGTGTTTGTTCTGTTTGAGGACTTTCAAAAAAACAAAAAATTATGTAAGATAAAAAAACGAACAAGCACAGGAACAAACCAAGGCTTATAATGACAATCCACATCAACAAAGCCCTCTTGGGTGAAAGCGCTTACCAGCTTTGTATCACAATAAATCTACTGTTGGATTTTATGGATTCCTGTCTTTGTGGATCTTATAAACTGGGCTTGGTTTTTTCGTTGATGTGGATTGTCATTATAAGCCTTGGTTTGCTCCTGTGCTTGTTCGTTTTTTATCTTATTCGTTGGCTTTGGTGGAGGAGCATTTACTCCCTGATGGTAACTTTTTTATATTTTTTTACTTTTTTTTATTTTTGTTTTAAAAAGTTATGTAAGATTTGGCATAGGCTCAAATGGATATGACAAGAAACAACTGTATAAAAGACCAACTGCCGAACAGTATATGCATATAACATAAAAGTTAGAACTAAAGATTTAACAAAAAAGCAGTTATACATAAAAGGTGGTACTAACTATAAAAGGAAATGATGCTTTCTGTAATGTCTTTCAATATGAATGGTCTTGCAGATAAATATAAAACAGGAATAGTAGTGAACTATATTAAAAATGAAGAGTGCAAACAGCTATGCTACAAGAGACACACCTAGAAAGAACTGAATTTGATAAAGAAATGTTTTTAGGATGGTTATTCAGCTGAAAATCTGGGGCAAAGGAAAAGAGTACTTATATTAAATGCAACAGGGGTTCCAACAGTGATAGAAGAGGAAAAAGATAATAATGGAAGATGCATGGTACTAAGGGGCTACTAGTAAGGCAGGAGGATTACATTGGTATGCATTTACATTCCACCTAAAACTGCTATAATGGAGCTTAAGAAAATTCTGGGATAAATAATTAGCTTTCAGCAAAGAATATTACTTGTAGGTGGAGACTAGAATTTGGTTTCTATCAGTGAAGATGTGTCTGGGGGCCTAGAAGGGAAAATATAACAAAGGAGGGTAGAGTTTTGAATAATTTAATGAAAATGCTTGGCATGGAAGATGCAAATTCAGTACTAGGAGTTCAGAGTGAATTTACATATTATCCTCCAAGATACAAAAACTGGGCTAGACAGAATTTCTCTCTCAAACATAATTTATATCTCACAGGAACGTGTGCCTTTAATTGAAGGTCTTCAAAGGTACCCAATAACTATTTCACATCATGCACCAATAATAACTAAAATAAAAATGCAAGGCAATGAAATAAAAATGAGACACTGGCTCTTTTCCACCTATCGGCTGAAAAAAGAGGAATAGGTTTTGGAATTAATTCAAGAGCTACTAGAGAAGACATTTTCTTCCGAAAACATAGCTAGGGCGTGGGATACAATTAAAGTGGAGTTTAAAACTAGGGTGGAAATATAGGAAAGAGAGATATTGCTAAGAAGTAATGTTAAAGTAATGCAAAATAGGGAGAATCTCTCAAAACATGAAAAGGAGCAACTGCAGAATGCTAAACTGAAAATAAGGAATTCCCCCAATAATATGCACAAGTTTAGAAAGATTGCTGTTAAGCAACTGTTCTCTGATAATTCTAAAGCACAAAAACTGTTAGCATGACTCAGGAACCAAAAAGTAGAAAAAGGCCATCACCAAGCTTAGGAAGCCTGTAACAAGGAAGATAACAAGAGATCCTGTAGAAGCAATAGAAATATTTGGGAAATTTTATGAAAGTTTATATAAAGCAGAGAAATATGGAAATCAAGAAAATGTACAAATGGAAATGTTTATGGAAGAATTAAATATGCCAAAGTTAGATGTAGATGAGGCGCAATTACTAACAGGACAGGAAGAGATGAGAAAAAATTGGCTATGTATAACCAATCTACAGGAAAGTCCCTAGGAATAGATGGTATTCCTGTGGAAGTTTAGAAGCTAAGAGGGGAAAACTGATAAACCTCCAGAAGGTTTTAACAGTATTTTAAGAGGAGGAGTACCAGCATTCTGGAAGAAGGCGGTGGGAATGGTAATACCTAAAGAGGGTAAAGATCCTTCAGATCCAGCTTCTTACAGGCCTATGTCAATACTAAACCATGATTATAAAGTGTATATGTCTATAATGGCTAAAAGAATGGCAAAAGTGATAACAAAATTGATAAATACGGATCAGCGGTGGTTTTGTGCAGGGGAGGCAAACATCTGACAATATTAACAGAACACTGACGATTCAGGGGGAAGCAGAATTTAAGAAAATACCACTTTTATTGGTCAGTCTTGATGCAGAGAAAGCATCTGACAGAGAAGACTGGGACTTCATGAGCAGAACCAGGCCCGAGTAGAGGAAACAGGCAGGGTTGCCCCCTTTCCCCTTTGTTGTATGCAAAGCATTTAGAACCATGGGCAATAAATAAATAAGGGACTCGGAAATTCAAGGATATAACTGTTATGGTAGTCAGGAAAAGCAGGCTCTGTTTGTAGATATTATTATTTTATACATGACAAAACCAGAAAGGGACGTTACAGTGTCGTGGAACATTTTAAGATAGTTTCAAGTCTTCTTGGGATACAAAATTAATGAAGCTAAAACAAAGGCAATAGTGGTAAACTATGCACCCACACAAAAAAATGGTCCAGCAATATCCAAATTTATGGGGACATGATAAAATGAAGTATTTAGGAATATGGATTAGAAATTACTCTGTTGTGGCAGCTAAGGATATGTGGGAAGAGACTAAACAGAAGATAATACAAAAATTGAGAAACTTGCAGCTGTTATATGGATATGGATACTAAGATGCAAGTCATTAAAATGTTTTTAGTCCCTTTAGTCTTATACACAGGTCAGGCATATTTTTATTAACCAGAGGAGAAGCTGTGGATAGCAATTAAAAAAGAGTTGAAGGATTTTATCTGGGAGGAGAAGACAGCAGGGGTCAAGTGGGATAAGCCAATAATTCCAACAGAACAAGGCAGACTAGGATTACCCAATTTCAGGGGGACATTTTAGAGCAAGACAGTTAAGACTCATACATAGCAGAAAACTGCAAGTCAAAGTGTAAGGAAATGATGATGATACAGGGAGGAAGCTCAAGAAATAAGGAGAGACTGGGATTTTGGATGCAGACTCCTAAGGAGAACAAAAAACATACAGAGTATTATATTCATAACATAGTAGGGAGTATTCTAAGAACTAAATCAGCACGAGAATGGAGAAAAGAGATTTTGCTAATAGGGATGGCAGTGTGGTTAGGGATACAGATAATAGGCAAGAGGGGGGCTGGAACTTATTGGAGAAAACTGGCAAAGGAACCAATGTATTGGGAGCAAAAAACTACAAAGGGAACAGTAATAGAATGGGAAGAGGGCAAAAATTTATTTGGACTGCAGGTTAGAGATTGCCTTCCCTATCAAGGATTGATATCAAAGTACTGGCAAAGAGAAAGAAATAAGGGGCTCCTGAATGAAAGACCAGCACTGGTAGTTTTTCATAGATTCTAGAACAGAAGCGGACATTAAAAAAGGAATAATCAGTAAAGCATATAAAATATTGCATGATAACTACAAGAATAAATCAGAGGAGCTTAGAAAGGATTGGGAAGAGAGACTGAATAAGCAATTCACAAAGAGACATGGGGGGATATATGTATATCTCCCAAATATGCAACAAAGTCTAGAAGATTTAGGATCTTTGCCTTGAAGTGTTTACATAGGTATTTTTATACCCCAAGTAGACTTCAAAGAATTACTCCTCAGGTGGATAGCAAATGTTGCAGGTGTGACGGGCAAGAAAGAGGTGGCTGGGAACATGTATCTTTTGGGAATCTCTCTGTCGGAGATGTTGGGTGAGCGGATTGGATTGACTGGGGAGATGATTTTTTAACCTATGATACAGAATTGAAATTGCCTAGATATAGTGATGCCTTGCTGAATCTAATTATGGTGGCTGCTAAAAATGCAATAACCAAAAATAAAGTCTGGACTAACTTTACTAGAAGCAGACAGTGAATATAATAGCAGAAATAAAACAACTGGAATTGGGATCTTTAGAAAATGGAGGTGTCATTTTGTTTTTCATTTATATAAATGTAAGATTGTCTATGTCATGTGAAAATTTAATAAAGATATTTGCTGGAAAAAAAATATTAACACCTTATAAGAAAACAAGCATGAATAAACAGTAAAGAGTACAGCAGAAATATACCAAGGACATCCATGGATGTGAAAATGTAAGTTATTATGAAAGACTAATTTCTGAACTTGTACATTGTCTCATATAGATATTTAAAAGATCATCTTATTCAGGTATACAGGACATTTAGAGAAAACTCCCTCTGGGAATGTTTGGGATTGCTAAAAAGTAGTACATAATCATCAAGCAACCTGTGTAGAAGATTCTATGAGAAGTGTACTAATTGGTTCGCTGAGAGAGCAGCTGATACATGGGAAGAAACTACCAAGTTACAATAAAGCAAGCACTAGTTCAAAGGATAACAGGACTTTCCTATGTTAATGGCCCCAGGGCCCTTACAAGCCTAGCCAAGTTCAATCCATGTTCCCAAAGGTGTCTGGTTCAAGCAGACAATAAAATTAGCACATACTGCCCCCCCCCCGTCCAAAGTGGACCCCCAGGGTGAATTTCCAGTTACCCATCCAATCAACCAAATTATGCTTAAATAAAGCCAATGAGGGGCTTTGTTTAACATGAATAGGAAGCTTTTTCCAAAGGTGGGGCAAACCTCTATGAGACATATATCTCTCTCTCTCTCTCCAGCAAGGTCTACTGATGTCACATTCCAGGTTAAGGTCCTTTGAGCAAGTGTCCCATGTGCCATTTGACTTGTGAATGTGCAGCATTTCCATTAAAGCTGGGTCAGAGATTGATCTATATGGAAGGCACAGGTCACCTCAGAGCAGTGTGCACGACACACAGTAAAGTGACGATGATTTCTATCTGTCCGCATAAGACAGATCTTGAAGACCCTGAATTTTCTTTGTAGGGAACCTTTGTGGTCTTCTCCAATTGCTGCAGGTGTTTGAAAAGGAACATACCAAAAGGAGCACTGCACTCTATTACAGGCCTGATGAGGTAAGAGTACGGGGATATAACCTTTTTATTTGGAGGCAATGCCCTTACTTATGAGAAGAGCAATATAAAATGCCCTTCTTACCACTGTGGAGATATGGTGATCGAATTAAGGTTGCTGTCATCAATGAATGTGTGCTTAGGGTATTGCTATTGATGTGGTAGTCTGCAGGGACATCACCCTTGCCGTGGGGGGGGGGGGTGATGATAATGCATTTTTCTGTATTAAGTTTAAGACAGTGACTTCGGCACCAGTAATTAGTCTGAGTAAGACCTTCTTGCAGGATGTGGACATCACTAGGGGTTTCGATGATCGCTCCCAATTTTCAGCCATCAGAAAACTTAATCAACCACAGTCCTTTAGTTTAAGCCTGTACTTTGGAGAAGTAGTTTCCCAACAGCAGGGGTCCCACAAACGATCCCTGTGGAACACCACTGGGTATGGGTCTGCTTGATGAGGTGGAGTCCCCCATTTTGACCATATGACTTCTATCAGTGAGCCAGTTTGCAACCCACCTGACAATAAAGAATCCACCATATCACACACGCACTCAAGTCTCTCTACAACAGGTACTGTTATGACTGTCATAGTCCATGTTGGTGTGAATGACTTGAGATGTACCTCCCTGGACTATATGAAGAGAGACATGATTGAACTTTCCGAATATGTGTTCCAGGCACGTATGTCCCTAGCCTTAAGCAGCATTCTACCATCAGACAGAATGATCCCTGAATACAAACAGAAAATGATTGACTTTAACAACTGGCTTAGTTTCTGGTGTCATACCATTGGGATCCAATCCAGCACCTGACAGCCTGGGAAGATATGATCGACAGACCACAATGCTTTGCCAGAGATGGCCTGCATCTGTCTCACCTGGGCTTCAGAATTCTGGCAAAGGCTCTTGCCTCCCCTATAGTGCCTTTTTTAGGAAAAGTGATGAGGTTAAAACTACCAACATAAAAATTTCAACAAAACACAAATTGAAGGTCATGCTGCTAAACGCTAGGAGTTTAAACATGAAACTGCACTCACTGTAAGCATTCCTAACCCTGGAAAATGCTGACATCTGTGCAATCACAAAAACCTGGTTCAAAGCTGCCGAGAGCACCCCAGCCTTACCTGGTTACTCATCCCATCATACAATCAGACCCCAAACTGTGGGTAGTCAACCCAAAGGAGGTGGAGTTACAATATATATTAAAGACATACACACCTCCAGGCTGGTCAAACAGTATGACACACAGGAGACACTCCAGGTGCAGTTACCTATTAACAAGACCCCTATACAAATCATAGCTAGCTACTGGCCTCCAAATCTGACACAAGGTGCCCAAACTGCCCATCTAGACCTCTTTGAATCCATCAAGATTCAACCCTTTACCGCCCCCTGAGGAATGGTATAAACAGCTTCACAGCCCCCTCCCAGTCTCTAGTAACTGGCACCAGTATCCAAAACTATACCAAACTACTAAACTAACATTTATATAGATGGAGGGAATCAGGAATACCTGACAGGACTAAATCATCCTCCGCATGGAAGAGTAAACCTGTCTGGTGGACATCTGCAATAAATAAACCCTATAACAAAAGAAAAAAAACTGCTGTCCAGGACCAAGGTGGAGCAGGTGCCCAGTTGAAAGCAATCTCTCCTTAGCCTAAACAAGCAAATGAGAGCACTAGTGAAATCCTCCAAAGCAAACTTTGAGTCCAAATTGGCCACATCTACTAGAGACAATCATAAGGCCTTCACATATGTCCGTAATCTCAAAGGAAGCACCCAGATCTGTTCAGAACTGGTGGTCAAGGATACCACATATACAAATGCCGTAGATATAGAAAACTTGCTGGCTGACACTTCACAAAAATTTCACCCCTCTGTCCCCCCATCAGTAAAGCAGAACATTCCCAGTACCTACCCCCTTCCCCTTATACCTAGGGATCAGGTCATCACTGCTGTCTCAAAGGCAAAAAATACAGCCTCCATGGGACATAACATCCCAGGCTGAATCCTACATGAACTCAGCAGCACCATTAGGCACCCTATTCAACCAAAGCCCGGGTACCGGTTTTGTCCCAGCTGAGTGGAGGACAGCCACTGTCATCCCTTACACAAAGGTGGCGCGTCCACTGATCTGGGAAATTATAGACCCATCAGCCTAACTAGCCTCATCTGCAAGGCCATGGAATGTATTATCATGGACATCATTAACAGGGACATTGGCAACCTCCAAACACTTGATCCCACACAGTTTGGCTTCGTCAAGGGGAGATCATGTCTGTTAAATTTGGTCGACTTTTCTGAGACAGTCACCAAAGCCATGGATGAGGGGAAGACAGTGCACACCGCCTATCCTGACCTGGCCAAAGCCTTCGACACTATTCCCCACTCGGGCAAAATAGATAAACTTTCTCAACTAAGCATCAATCTGTATGTTACCAGATGGGTAGCCAACTGGCTCATTGATAAAACACAGTAGACCTGTAACAAGTGGCATACCCCAGAGTTCAGTATTGGAGCCCCTGTTATTTGAGATATACTTTTCTGAGGTACAGGCCAAAACCAGTGGGCAATGGCAGACCAAGTTTGCAGATGACTGCAAGTTGGGAGCTGTCATCAATTCCCCTAGTGATGCGGACATCCTCCAAGAGGGTCTCACCCAAACAAACGACTGGTGCCAGGAACATGGCCTCAAGCTGATTACAAAAAAACTGCATCATCCCCTTTTGGGAGAGATGTCCCCACAAATTATCACATTAATAACGTTCTAATCAAGCAGTCAGTTGTGAGGGATTTGGTTAGCCAGATTGATAGCAGCCTGACTTTTGACCACCATGTTGCTTCCATTATACAGAAAGCTTTCTACATGGCCCACCTCTTAAGTAAGGGCATCTCATCCAGGGACAAGGAGGTCATAACATCCCTGTATTCTTCCCTTATAAGGCCCATTATTGAGTACGATGCCCCATTTGGCCTGTACCTCGCAAAGCTCATGCAGCAGCTGCAGAGATCACAGAGGTTACTCACCAGGAGAATCCAGGGCCTCAAAACTCTACCATACACACATAGGCTAAAAGCCCTATAACTTCTACTCTATTTAACACAGACTCCTCAGAGGTCACCTCTGTCTGCCATACAAGGTGATCTCGGACCCCACCTTGTTGGGACTGCTGCATATCTACAAGTCAAGCTCCACTCGAGTAACAAGCACACGTGGCCTCAATCTCATCTGTAACATCAATAGGACATGTTGGGGGGACAGGTTTGTGTCTCAGAGACTCCACATCTATTGAATAGTCTCCCTTTCCATGTCAGGCAGAGTACCTCTTTACCCCTTTTTAAGCACAATCTGGATAACTGGATGGGAAACAGAAAATACAACCCTGGGATTCCACCCATGTCTCTGCTGGACAGGGGCATCGGGTGCTGATTTGTCTATGCATGGGCTAAACTCTTGGCTAAGCTTATAAGGGCCTCAGGGCCAACAGCCTATTAACTTCCTATGATGTTATGATATGGTTGATACCCAGATGGGTGAGTTTATAAAAGATGCCGGAGTGGGGGATTGAGTCAAAGGCCTTGGATAAGTCTAGGCAGCCGTATGCACAAATTTACCCTCATCTAGGGGTTTGGTGACCATCTTGAAGTCGTCCACCAAGTTTAACAGACATGATCTCCACTTGACAAAGCCAAACTGGGTGTGGTAGAACATCCTGAGATTTTCTATATCTTTTTAAATAAGGTCCATGATGATTAGTTCCATGCCCTTGCAGATACGGCTGGTCAGGCTAATGGGTCTATAGTTTCCTGGGTCCATGGATGCACCCCACTTGTGCAGAGGGATGACGGTAGCGATTATCCATTCTGCTGGGATGAAGCCAGTGCTTAGGCTGTGACTGAAAAGCATGTTCAATGGTGATGTTAATTCTTGTTTTATGGGCTGTGTTTGAGACACTGATGTGTTGTCTGCGATGCGTCTGGTGTTGTGTGAGAATATTTGTGAGTGTGTCTTGGAGGTCCCTGTTGTTTAGGTAAGTTTTTATTGAGGACCTCTGCATAGGTGGGTGTGTGGTGTGCTTGGCTATGTGATGTAGGTGGTGTGGTGTTTCTGCTGGCATTCTCCTCTGTGAGGAGTATTGACTGTGGCGTGAGAGAGCATGGATTCCAGGTCATTGATGTTAATGCATTTCTCGCAAGTGTAAGAATTATGTGCTAGGAGAAGAGGGCTGTCAGTGAACATGAGGCAGTTGCTACACTGTCTCAGTATGCCCATGTCAACCAGACTTGCCATAGAAACTGATAGGAATTGTCCAGATATAGTGTTCTGAATACTTGGCAGACTTATGGAGATAGGGTTTTGAAAAAGGTTTGTCCACAAGAGTGTACACCAGAAAAACCTTCTTAAATGTAAAATAACTGGCCTGAGCACAAATGCTAAAACCAAAACTAAGATCAGGCTAGTAACAAGCATTAATAAATGCAGCAGAATAAGAGCACCTGAACACAAGATGACAGAGCAAAGCAAAGTAAGGTAATAAAGTAGGCAGAACACTGTTACAAGTAAGAGCAGCTGAATAAAGTGTATATTTTTTTTAAGTGCATGCAAAATCAAACTTATAAAAATATCCAATAATAAACTTAAGGTAAATAAAAATTCTGTCATTGTTTGTCTTTTTGGCTTTTCCGGGTTAGGGGGTCCACTGATGATTGGCAGTAGATTTTTAAGGTGCCGAGTTGCCAGCCCAACGTCCAACCTTCAGCGAAGGCACGCCAATTCACGCATGTCTTTTGGAGGCCACACGACCACGTGGAGGACATACAGACTCCACACAGAAGGCACGTCAACTGAGAATCGAACAGGAGAACCTCTTGCTGTGATGCTGAAGCATATTTTATCAAGTTAAAAAAAATCAAAATGTAACTGTGTGACACTGATAGCGTCAAATGGGGGATACCTGTTAGGGAAAAATATACCGTCTCATGATTATTCTTCACAAAATGTACATTAACTTGAAGTTTCTTCACAAACGAGTCAAATAAAATGTTTATATATTTAGTTGAAAATATAATGTAATATATATGCATGATTATACAAAATACAGTTTGACTTAAGTTGCAGCTTTATATTTCAAATGCCTTACAACTGCATTCTCTATTCATTATCACATTACAGTGTACTGACAGAAAACTGAAGGCAAATTAAGTGCTCAAGGAGTTAAGGATGTTACTACGTTCAGAAGAATCTGATTTCAAAATGTAATGGAGGGAGGGAAAAAAAATGTGCCAATCTTATAAGCTCTGACTTTCTCAGACTGAGGGAATAAGTCATTACAAGGAGGTCTGTAAAAGGTAGTGTGTGCTAGTACTAAATGTTGCAAAGTTAAAGGACAGATTCTTAGACCAGGTGGTCTATGCTTTAAAAAAATATTTTCAAGCGCTGTTTATGGAATAAACTAGTACTTTGCACATCCTGAAGTGCTACTGACTCAAGACTAAAAACGTAAAACTCTCTGTTATTTATTTCTGAACTTTTAACAATGGCAAATGACATGATGGAGAAGAAAGAGGTAAACTCAACAAGTATGTCTTGGAAGTGTAATGACTTGCAGATTTTAACAATTCCAAACAGAGTATTCTATCAGAAATACTGAGTAAGCAAATGGGCGTCATTAAGGAAATTATTTTTTTCTGAGCTAAGATATAGGATCTGAATTGCCTAGACGGTCTTGTTATTTTAAACTCTGGTGGTTGTCAAAAAAGCAGTTAATAGAAAATGGAAAACACAGTCCAAACCAACTGTATTTGAAATACTGACTATTGTAACAGATGTAAAAAAACTGGAAGTGGGATCTTTTAAAAAAGGGTAAAGGCGAATTACAAAGAAAAAATAATTGTAGAAACAATACATGCAGAATAATGTTTGGAAGAGGAGTGAGGTTTATAAGAACAAGCAATATTTGATGCTTAGAGGTGTCCAACTGCAGAAACACCTGGAGGCATCACTCAGCTGTACACAGTTAAGTACTCCCCTTTTTCTCTGTGTATGATATTCTGGAGAATATGCATCCTGACATCCTTTCTTTATCAAACTGACATGCTCTGTTCTTTCCAAACAAGTATCCTGTAGCATTGCTATTTGCACACTGCATTTTTAAACATTCTTTCTTTTTGTCTATACTGTGAGGCCATTCATATTTCAAGATAATATGGAAAGTGTCGCCATTATGTTAAGTCATTTTTCCCACCTATTATATACGTTAACTTTTTTCCAGCTTTTCTGATACATGCATCTGTTAGTGTTTGGTAGGTTAACCTTTTATACTGTTTTTTTCTTACCATCAAATTGGAACCCATGTCAAATTTTACAAGACACTTTGTTTTAATAAAAACCCTCAAAAGAAAAATAAAAAGAAGCAAAAACACCCCTAGAACACCCCAGAACCATTTAATACAAACACACAGCTATGCACATCTTCAATAATAAAGTTTAACCATCCTAATAAGAACAGCTGTACCACATAGACAGCTGCTAACACAGGCCCTAATTAACCTGAAGTTGAGGTTATTCATGCTAAGATACACGTTATTGCCTGTGCTTCTACTTACACTAATTGCAGTCTATTCTTTTTTGCCTTTTCAGATGTGAAAACAACTTGCATGCTTTCAGAAATCATTAACTTTTACACTTGAAGAAACCGGGGTTCTATCAATTAACTGCCCTATTATCAGTTTGTCACCATGAAACTGTAACAGAAAAAAGAAATGCAATCCTCTGCTGCACTCTGAAAGACAAGTTGAAAACATTTATTG
Source organism: Protopterus annectens (assembly GCF_019279795.1). Lineage (NCBI taxonomy): Eukaryota > Metazoa > Chordata > Ceratodontiformes > Protopteridae > Protopterus > Protopterus annectens. The sequence continues at coordinate 671,765,914 of NC_056736.1, forward strand.
CTGAAGGAAAGCATTTCATTAAATTCACTGTTTCCACATGAAATTCCTTATTAGATTAAGCCAAGGGTCTTAATCCAAACATTCAGCTATACAAAAGTAAGAGAAAACATATCAGCTCTACATATATTATGATTGGAGTACTTTAATGCCCCATTCCCCCACCATAACAACCTAACATTAACAGCCTATTAACTTAAACATGCTGTTGTCTAGCTTTTCCTTTCTTTCTTCCTTAACACCAAACAAGAAGAGAAAAGGAAAAATAAAAAAAGACATATGTGTACTTACATTTATCACATACAAGAAATACTAAAACTACTTCACTAAAAAATTTACAATTTATACTGTGAAACGTTTCACAGATATACCATTAAGAACAGAATTTGTTTTACTTTGTTACCTTTTTCATTCCTCCTCCCCTAAGAGTCCTTCCAATATTAATGACATGAAGGGAAATAAATGCTTTACAGTTCTCCACAAGTTTAACAAAGTCAACAAAAGGCCACTCTTTCCATTTATTTTTCAACAGAAGTATTCACAAATGGGATTGATGATTTACAGCCTCAAGTTTATTCATTAATTTCAATGCTGCTGTATTCTTCCTGTTTACCTCCATCTCCCAAATCCAAATTCTGGTTCAATTCTAAGGTACTCCTATTTCTTCTAGTCAGCTCTTGTGCTTTTCTCTATCTATCAAGAATCTTCCTTTGGAACAGTGGAAAAGGTCTCACGAGTACGGTCTCTCCATGGGCTTTATTGATAGAAGAATGAGAAGCAGAGTCCCCTTCTACTTGATGGCTTTTGCTGGACAAACTTTTCCATTTCCTCCTTAGCCAGTTCTGCATAAAAAATGACTCTGATCCCCCCAGGGGAAAACAAAATACTCTGAAGACAACTGGATGCAGTAGCTTGAATCTGACACCTGTCTCTCAACAGTCCCTGACTACTACAATGAATGTGTTTTCCACTGCTTTGAGTACAGTGAAAAATCATTTTCCACCAAAACTGTAATGTCTCCAACTTTTAATACTTTGCTCTTTTGCCACACTTTTGTCAGGATCATCTCTTACTGCTGCTAGATCTGTATCTTTACTAATAAAGGTCTTAGCTGCTTTGTCATGGCCAGATTTGCAGCATGGTGAGCCCTTTTCAATTGACATTTCCTGTTGTGGAATACCAGTCCAGTTGCTTATTTGTGCCTTCATAAAATTAATATAGTCTGTCCCTTCTTGTTTTTTTTTTTTCTGGTACAGCAGAAAAATCTCAGATTTTCCCTACATGCTCTGTCCTCCAATTTTTTGAAACATCTCTTCTTGAGTAATCTCATACTCAATCACCGATTTCTTCATTTTGATCTTTGTTTTTTGTAGTTTTATCAGCTCATTTGAACATCTGTTTAAAACTTCTTCCATTTCCTAGTCTTTTATTATTTCAGTTGATATACTCCTTCAGTGTTTTCTTTATTTTAATCAGCTCTAAGAAGATAAAACTTATTTTTTCCACTAGGTAACTGAAAGCCTTGTCTGGCACCAAAGCTGGAGCATGAACTGCTTTTTGCTAAAGAGATGCAGGATTCTGCCCAATCAGTGTTTTCTATTTACCTTTTCTAGTGGTTTTACTTTCAAACTTTTAGTTTCTTCTTTGCTAGCATCCAGGCAGTGTATTTACTAGCCACTAACTGAATTTTACTCAAGCTGACAATATCAGTGGCTGTTGTTTCTCAGTTTCTGAGGAAAAAAATAAGTTATGTACTTACCATAACATTCTATCTTTGTTGTCCAGTTCATTCTTCCTCTCTGATAGGTCTGGATCCGATCCTCGGATCTGACTCGGTCGCATTCTCAAGACTTTGGATTCCAATCTGGAGCTCCACCCCATCCCATATTGCACTGCACTAACCCTATCAACTTAGATCGAATTTGCTGCTTACTGACTATAGAGAGAGAGAGGACAGGTAATGAAAGGGAAAAAATTAAGTTAGGATTAAGATTAAAACTCAAGGGATGAACATGAAGATCCTAAGATCCTTCTAGAAATTACCAAACCGGGGATGGCTGGGAGGGAAAGTGACGAAGAATGAAATGGACACCACAGATGGAACGTTATGATAAAGTATATAACCTCTTTACCTGAAGTTCTTTTCATTCTTCCTCACTGATGGGTCAGATTTCAAAGCTATACAACTCTTGGGAGGCCGTCATATAAGGAAATGTCGGATACTGTCGCACTAGTTGGAGTTCTGCTTCTGGGGACAATATCTAAATTGTGGTGCTTCACAAAGTATAAGTGTTGGACTAAGTGGTTGCAGAAAGCAGAATATCATCAATAGGATCTGTGTGAGAAGGGCATATGAAGGAAATACAAATAATTTGGGGAATAAAACCAGTAAGCAAGTTCAACTACAACATTTTTGAAACTGCTTAACCTAAAACGTCAGGAGCAAAAATCATAAAACATCTGGTGACAGTTTCCTTAGTGTGGTGCAAAGAAACAGAAGATACTTGTACAAGAAGACCAGGAAGGTGTAACATGTTTTTGCCCACCACTCTTTTTTTTGTTTTTAAGACAAAGTTAACTGACCACTGTATAGTTAGATTAATGGTAGTCCAATGTCTATTTTAGGCATAAAGGAAGAATTATTCCAGTGGTAAAACCTAAGTCACTGGCAATTGTATGGACCTATTACCATTGGACGCTGTAGCTATCTTAGGCACAAATGAAGAATCGTTTTGCTGATGTAAGGACTAAAGGACTGTTTACCAGGAAGGAATTTCACATCACAATTGCTTGCTCATTGAAATGGTATCAGATTCAGCCCCTGAAGAACAACTGTGAGATCCAAAGGTGAAGAGGGATCTTTTATAAGGGGAGGTCTACAAGTCAAAATATTTCTTTCATAAAAGTTTTGCATAACCTGGAAATTAACAAGAAGGGTAACATCGCCAGTGTGCTAACTGGATATAGTAGCTACTTGCTATTTTATCATAGAAAAATAGCCCCATCTTTAAAGAAGGTGGACCGAAAAAGAAGAATTGCAGAAGTAGAGGCTGAAGAATAGGTCAGTGTTCTCTTATGAAGCCCTTAGTGTATAATGTTTTCATTTACTTCTATATACCTATTTTGCGGAAACTTTCTGGGACACAAAAAAAAAAACAATGCCACTAACAAGGGAAGCGACCCTGGACCATCTTACAAATGGAAGTAGAGAAACCATGAGGCTGTGGAGATCAGGATGCTGGATCTCCAAAGGGTGAGATAAGAGATTGGGATTGGACCCCAGATCTCTGCAGGATATTTTGGATGAGATCAGAGAAAATGAGAAACACACTTATGAAGCCAAAAAAGGGCAGTAAGGGTGACAGAGCTCTTCAACCCTCCAGTTCTCCATAGAAAAACTTTGAGAACAACGGTATAGGGGGATAAGCATACAAGAGACAGAGGGGTCAATTGTGAAAAACAGCAACCCTTGTGGACTCCCCCAGATGGGGAATCGGAGCAAAGTATCTGCTACATCTTTTGTTTAGGGGAAAGCAAAGAGGCTGCAGCAGGGATGACCCCAACGGCTGAAAATCAGGATAGCAACCTTTCGATTGAGGGACCACTCATGAAGAATTAGACTGGACCTACAGAGTCTACCTGCCAGAGAAATTAGATTTCCCCAGTATACGGGTTGCAGTTAGAAAGTGGGCTGATGATATCACCAATTCCCCAAGCCGTCATGGCCTCTGTGTGCAAGGGGTAAGAACAGGTTCCTCCTTGTTTGTTAATATACCAAACTACTGACATGTTTTCAGTGTATACTGCAATAGTCCCCAGACGGAAAACATTATGAAAGGCTTGCAATGTGAGTAAGACAGCTCTCATCTATGAGACGTTGGAACATCGGGGTAGTTTTCTTTGGTTTGGGACGTAGTAAAAATGGAATATATCCTCTGGTTATTATCCTTAGCACCAAAAGAACATCTGTGATGGCTAACCAGGCATCTGAGTGCAAGGATAAGTGACCCCCGACTGCCTCCAGAGGAGGACAGTCAAGCAAATTCTCAGGAGAGTTGGAAGGAGACAGAATCTCAAGCTCCTTCATTTTGTGGATCCCTTCTGCCTCATGGGCAGTGTCTACCATTGTATCTGATTCACCATCTGCCTGGGGAAGGATCTCCTTGTGATTCTTGAAAAGGACCTTAAGATTTTTTGGAAGCACATCTTTTTACTACCACTTTGATTCCTAGAGAAAGGTGTTCTTGGGGTTATAGGTTTCTTCTTCTTTGCTGATATACTACATTACTGACATGTTGTAGGTATGCCTTTCAGTAATCTTCAGAGGGAGACTATCCTGGAAGGGTAGCATGTGAACATGACAGCTCTCATCGCTAGGACACTGGTATGAAACCTGGTCTTCAGGGAAGACCACGTGTTTAAGGACCGTCTTCCTCTTGAAAAACTGTCCTACCCCACTATACTGGTGACTGGTTCCTAGGCGAAGGTGCAGACCTGTGGGGCACCTGTTTAAATTGATGTAATAGTATGTGTCTTAAAAATGTACACAGTACATCCGAATGTGTTTGCACAGAAGTAGCACTATGGATTGAACCCTGCCCATCTAGGAATATGACAGACTGTTTAGATCAAAAATAAACACCAGATATTATACTAAGCACCCAGGCATAGTATGCTAAGCTGGTCCAGGCGGGCAGGTGGCCAGCTGGACATCTTTTCAGAAGCGCTGATAGGGTCTGTCAGAGAAGTTTCTCTGAAGCCCTGGTTCTGCTGAGAAACTCTGCACTTAGGGCCCAAGCTCCAACATACAGTCTCGTAGGAATGCCCACCTCCTGAAGCAGTCAAGCAGATTCAGGGGGCACATCCACAAAGTTACCAGAGTGCGGAATAGGCAAGAAGTCCATGTGGTTCTGACTCTGAAAGGTTAACCCACAATTTCACCCTGAGAGGCCATGCTTTGTCACTAAGGAAAAGAAGTAGTGATAGGACCCAAAGAATACTGGTCAGCATGTACCCTATACTTATCTTGTTGCTATGGATCTAATGGAATAGGCTGTTAATGGCCAATTTTCATTATACAAGAGAGAGAGAGAACTAATTAGGGGAGAATGGCTAGCAAGCCAAGGCCCTCAAAGAAGGAGGGCAGGGTTAGTTCCACACCCATAGCTATAGGGTAAAATCTGCATAGTGAGGAGCGGTATCCTGGATCAGGGAAAAAAATAATGCTAGAGTACCTATACAAGCCATGACAGGTAGGAACTGACCAGACCTCTATGCTGGTTAAAAAAAAAAGCAACTAGTCAGGCCATCACACCTAAGGGATGCTGTGGATCTGAGGAAGATGCATTGACTCCAAGAAATGTCTGATCCTTGCCTGTTGGGTCCTAGGCTTAGGATCCAAAGACGTTTCTGTTAGCAACTGCACTGGTTCAAAAGCTTGGATTCGCAGGTGGTTAAGATCTGAGATGTGCCCGACACTTATCTCTCAGACCATAGGCTTAGGAACTGAGGCCGGAATTTAGTTAAATAGACTCTAAGACATTAGGGTCTGAAGGGTTATTATACCTTTACTTATTTATTCTGTTTGTCACCTATGGTAAAGCATTGAGCTCCATGGATCTTTTCCTGACTCAGCCTGGGAGTACTGTCCGGTTAAGCGACTTGCTCAGAGCTACACAGTTAGACAATAGCAGTTGAGAGAATCCAACCTTGCACCACCAGACCATAGGAAACAACTCACTAATGGCTCCCTAATCCTGTAAGCTAACTGCCAGACATTTTTTTTATTTTTTTGGAATCTACACTGCCTCAACAGGTTGGATCCAAAGGGAGTTTGGATATGGGAAAAAGTCTAATATTTACCAGACGGATTTTAGGCTTTGGATCCGAAGAAGTTTTAGTCATAAAACCAGTGACTGAACAAATTGGATCCAAAGGGAGTTTGGATCTGAGAAAAAAAACAACATATCTGAAGTAGTTAACTTCATTTGGTCATCAACCTGTGGGTATCGGATCCAAGCTGGCAGCTTTCCAAGCTAGAGATCGGAGCTCCAAGCTCCTCCACCTTACCAATAATACCCTGTGACCTCCTTCCAATCCACAGATCTCGTTTGCCGCGGCTTGGACAAGCACGAGTTTTCGAGCTCCTACCATTTTCAGGCGATTTGTGAGTGTATTTTTACTTAAAAATCTCTCTAATAGTTTTAGTGGGTGTGGTTAGTTTAGATTAAATCCCTTAGCTTTACTCCCTCGTTCCCTCGTAGTTTAACTCCTACTAGGCCCCCCTTTTCCCTTAGGTGTTTGTGTGGAGAGTGTGTGCCTCTTATCTAGGAATCATGGCCGAGGCCCCAAAGGTCATCTTTTCTAAGTGCACTGAGTGTGGCCATAAAATATCCCCAGCGGATGGCCACACTCAGTGCGTCCACTGCCTGGGGGTACCTCATCTGACCTCAGGCTGCCAGATGTGTTCACCAAGGTCATGGCAGTTGTAACGGCCCACCTGAGACTTCAGGGAATACAGGTTTTTCCTTACCTAGACGACTGGCTCCTTACCGCCCTCACCAGGCATCTACTCTGTTTAGCCAGGGATTGCTTCCTACTATTCGCATCCCAATTGGGGATCACCATAAACTTCAAGAAGTCATCCCTGCAACCAGTTCAAATCTTGGAGTTCATAGGGGCCAGAATAGACATGCTTCAGACCAAGGCCTTCTTGACATCAGACAGACTTTGCAGTTTGACCCTACATGTTCTAGCCCTTCTTTAGTCACCTGCCCCATCAGTGGAGTTAGTCCTGAGAGCTTTAGGGTCCATGGCAGCAGCAATCAATCTCACTCCCTTAGCTCGCACATGAGGGTTTCTCCAGTGGACTTTGCAGGTTCAGTGGTCCATCCTTCACCACCTATTGGACTTACTGATTCCTATCAGCAGAGTTTGCAGAAATTCCCTCATGTGGTGGCTTCAATCTCAAGAGCTTTGGGAAAGACGTCCATTTGTTATGCCGCAACCCCAAGCCACGGTGACCAAGGACGCTTCCCGCCTTGGGTGAGGGGGGCATTACGCGGGCAGAACTGTCCAAGGTACGTGGACTCAGACAGAGACCGTTCTGCATATAAATGTACTGGAGATGAGGGTGGTCCTTCTACCGTTGCAAGCCTTTCACGCCTTTCTCCCTCCAGGGACTATTGCAATTCAGGCAGACAACATGCCAGTGGTCTGGTATATCAACAAACAGGAGGGAACCAGGTCTTACCCGAGAGGCCATGAGAGTTTGGGATTGGGCGATATCCACCAACCGTTTTCCGTTAGCAATGCACATTCCGGGTCGGTCCAACATCCTAGCGGACAAACTGAGTCTAACTATCCTCTCGCCCTACAAGTGGTCTCTGAATCCTTTAGTAGCGAAACAGATCTTCCACAAGTGGGGTCAGCCTTGCTGTGATCTCTTCGCGTTGCCTTCCAACGTGAAGTGCATCGAATTATTTGCTTTAATCCCACCTCTGGGGGAAGCCCCCAGAGACGCTCTAGTCCACGCTTGGCCACCCAGTCTTCTTTATGCTTATCCTCCTCTTCCGTTGATGACAAAATTCTTACAGAAAGCTCGTCGGCTGGGGAACAAGATTATCCTCATATCCCCATTCTCGCCTCGTCAAGCCTGGTTCCCGTGTCTATGGTCTCATCTTATAGCTCCTCTCTGGATCTTGGATCCTATCCAGGATCTGATATCTCATCCTTCGGGATTGCAACCCCCGAATTTGGTCGATCTCAAGCTCTCAGTCTGGCTGATCCAGTTCCATTAGTTGCTAGGACTCCCGGTATCTCGTCTGCAGTTAGATCTATCCAGGTAGCGGCGCATAAGCCTTCTACTAGAAAGGTTTACAATAGTAAATGGAAGCGGTTTTCCATTTGGGCGTCTCAGAGGAATTTAGACCCTTTCACTGCTACCATCCCAGCAGTGCTCGATTTTTTATCTCATATTTTTCAGCAAGGGGCCAGTTCTTCTACTGCAAAGGTTCAAATGGCTGCCATCTCCCTTTCTCACATTTGAGACAATCTCAATCCCCTCACTTCCAAGATTTGTAAGACCTTTCTGAAAGGTACATTTCTCTTGAGACCTCCTATTAGGAACTCCGCCCTTCCATGGGATCTAACTTTGGTCCTTCAGGCTCTGATTGGACCACCTTCTGAACCTGCAGCTTCTGTTAATTTGAAATTCTTGTCCTGGAAAACTGCCTTTTTGGTAGCTATTATCTCAGCTAGGAGGGTGTCGGAGCTTCAGGCCCTCTGTGTTAAGCCCCCTTATCTTATATTCCATAAGGACAGGGGTCTCTCATAGGACTAACCCATCTTTTCTACCCAAAGTGGTCTCCGAGGTGAACATCTATCAATCCATTAATCTCCCAGTTTTTTTCCCTAACTATCAAAACAAAGGGGAGTACAAACTTCATTTGTTAGATGTTCATAGACAGTTACGCTTTTATTTACACAGAACAGATGCCTTCCGCAAGTCTGATCAGATCTTTGTTTCCTTTGCAAAACCCTTCTTGGGTAAGCCAGTTTCGAAGGTGACTCTGGCCAGATGGATTTCTAATTGTATTCTGCTCGCATACAGACTATCTGGCCCACCAGAGCCTATAGGGGTTCATGATCATTCTACTCACTCTATGGCTACATCTGCTGCATTCTGGTCTAGAGTTCCCTTGGATGACATTTGTTCTGCGGCTACTTGGGCATCCTCTCATACCTTTACCTCTCACTATAAACTGGATTTAGTGTCCAGAGGAAAAGCGGCCTTTGGCTCTGTAGTGCTCCGGAATATCCTTCCTGGAGGACCTCCCAAGGTTTTGGTAGCTGGGGACTCTGTCCCACAGGTTGATGACCAAATGAAGTTAACTACTTCAGATAAAAAAGTTATGTACTCACCATAACGTTCCATCTGAGTAGGTAACTTCATTTGTCAGCAACCGACCTTCCCTCCTTCCCCCTAACCTGGTCCTTTGATTACCTGGACCCTAGGATGGTTTATCAAGTCCTTTGTTAATCCTTAGGTTAGGGACTTTCAGGTTGTTGTTTTGTGGTTGTGAGGTTATATAGATGGGCAAACGTGATCTGAGGATTGGAAGGAGTTCACAGGGTATTATGGGTAAGGGGGAGGAGCTTGGAGTTCGGATCACTAGCTTGGAAAGCTGCCGGCTCAGATCTAGGTCGGATCTGATACCCACAGGTTGCTGACAAATGAAGTTACCTACTCAGATGGAAAGTTATGGTGAGTACATAATAAGAAGTTATGTACTCACCATAATGTTCCATCTGAGTAGGTGGCTTCATTTGTCTGCAACCTGTGGGTCTTGGATCCGATATCGGATCCGAGCCGGCAACTATTTATACAGCTATGGATCCGAGCTCCTAGCTCCTCCCCTCACCCATAATCCCCTGCCAACCCCAAATGACCTCAGATCAAGTTTGCCCTCCTACATATACCTGGAAAGGTATCCCAACAGGAAAAGGCAGGATAATACAACAAAACTAACTCTTCTGAAGGCCAGGGGGAAGGAGGGGGGGATGGTTGCAGACAAATGAAGCCACCTACTCAGATGGAAAGTTATGGTGAGTACATAACTTCTTAATCTGGAGTAAACCTGTGGGACAGAGTCCCCAGCTACCTGAATCTTGGGTGGCCATCATGGAAGGATGTTCCGGAGCACTGCGGAGTCAAAGGATGCTCTCCCTCTGGAAATGACGTCCAGTTTGTAGTGGTTGATAAAGGTATGAGATGAGGCCCAAGTGGCTGCCGAGCAAATATCATCCAAGGGAACTCTAGATCTAAAGGCAGCAGAAGTAGATATGGAGCGAGGGGAATGTGCACGGACTCCTTGAGGTGCGGGCCTCCCAGAAGCTTCATAAGCTAGAAGAATACATTGGGAAATCCAGCGTGATAAGGTGACCTTCGAAACGGCTTTACCCAAGCTGAATTTGGCAAAGGAAATGAACAGCTGATCGGATTGTCTGTGACCAGCAGTCCTATGAATATAGAAACACAGCTGCCTGTGCACATCTAAAGAATGCAGCTTGTACTCTCCTTTATTTTGATAATTAGAGAAGAAAACTGTAGGTTAATGGACTGATTGATATTGGTTTCTGAGGCCACCTTGGGTAGGAAGGAGGGATTGGTCCTGAGGTACACTCTATCCTGATGAAAAACCAAGTAAGGGGGTTTTACGGAAAGAGCTTGAAGTTCCAAAACTCTTTTCGCTGAAGTGATGGCTACCAGGAATGCTGTTTTCCAAGACAGGTATTTAAGAACGGCTGAGGCAGCTGGGTCAAAGGGAGAAGCAGTCAAGGCTTGAAGAACTAGTGATGGATCCCAAGGGGGTACGGCTTCTTTGATAGGGGGCCTGAGCAGAAAAGTACCCTTGAGGAAGGTTTTACATAGTTTAGCTGACATCAAAGGACCTGTCTCATGTCCTACATGGTAATGGGAGATGGCTGCCAGTTGTACCTTGACTGTCGAACAGCTAGCCCCTTGTTGAAAAAGTCCGGTGAGGAAGTCCAACACGGACGTTAACGGAGCAATGAAGGGGTCCAAATTATGATATTCCGCCCAGACGGAAAAGCGCCTCCATTTACTGCGGTAAACTTTCCTGGTGGAAGGTTTATGCGCTGCCACCAAGATGGTTTTGACTGGTGAAGAGATGCCGGGAGTCCTGATCAAGAGTGGAACTGGAGCAGCCAAGCTGTCAGCTTCAGGTTGTCCAGATTCGGGGTCGGTAAGCCTGATGGATGGGATATTAGATCCGGGCTGGGATCCAGAATCCAGGGAGGATTCACCAAGTGAGACATCAGGTAAGGAAACCAAGTTTGCCGAGGCCAGAATGGGGCAATGAGGATTATTCTGCTCCCCAACCGAGAGGCTTTCTGTAAGAGCTTTAGCATCAGGGGTAGAGGAGGATAGGCATAAAGTAGACCGGGCAGCCAAGCATGCACTAGAGCGTCTCTCGGGGCTTCCCCTGGTGGAGGAATCAGAGTGAAGAAGCTGTCGCATTTCGTATTTGAGGGAGAGGCAAAGAGATCGCAGCAGGGTTGCCCCATTTTGCAAATATCCGCTTCACTACTCGGGAGTTGAGAGACCACTCGTAAGGGGAAAGAATAGTGCGGCTGAGTTTGTCCGCCAGAATGTTGGCCCGTCCCGGAATGTGCGTTGCGATCAGAAAGCGGTTGGTGGAGATCACCCATTCCCACACCCTCATGGCCTCTCGGCAGAGAGGGTAAGACCTGGTTCCCCCGTTTGTTGATGTACCAGACAACTGACATGTTGTCCCGTCTGTATCGCAATAGTTCCTACGTGAAGAAGGTTCTGAAGTGCTTGCAACGCTAACAGCACCGCCCTCATCTCCAGAACACTGATATGCAGGGAGGTTTCTGTGTCGCTCCACGTGCCTTGGACTGTTCTGCCTGAGCAATGCCCCCCGCCACCTGAGGAGAGAAGCATCCGTGGTCACCATGACGAGAGGAGGTGGAGAGCAGAAGGGTCGGCCTGTAGGAAGGTCTGGGGACTGCAGCTACCATAACAGGGCCCTCCTGCAAGCCTTGCTGATAGAGAAATGGTGATTGAGAGGAAGAAGCTGAAAGGACCATTGTACTTGGAGGGTCCACTGTAGTACCCTCATATTTAGACGAGCGCATGGAAGAAGCGTTATTGCCGCTGCCATGGAGCCCAGTGCCCTCAGGACCAATTCCGCCGGTGGAGCTTCTGACTGGAGGATGGCCCGCACATAAAGTCTCAGATTCTGTAGTCGTTCCGAAGTGAGGTAGGCCCGCAGACTTCTCGTATCCAATCTAGCCCCTATGAACTCTATCACTTGTGTCGGAGCAAGGGAGGATTTGTCCGTATTGATCGTGATCCCTAACTGGGGGGCAAGGCGGAGAAAAAAGTTTCTGGCTGAGCAGAGTAGATGCCTTGTTGGGGCGGTCAGGAACCAGTCGTCCAGGTACGGGAAGACCTGCATTCCCTGGAGTCTCAGGTGGGCCGCTATCACTGCTAAGACTTTGGTGAACACCCTGGGGGCTGTGGTGAGGCCAAAGGGAAGGACCCTGAACTAATAGTGGCTGGCTCCCAGCCGGAAGCGGAGACACCTCCTGGATCGTCTGTCCATTAAAATGTGGTAGTACGCATCCTTGAGGTCTATTGAGCACATCCAGGCGTTCTCCCGCAAGAGGGGGAGAATGGATTGAAGAGTGACCATTCAGAATTTCTCCTTGGTTACCGATAGGTTCAAGAGGGAAAGGTCTAGAAATGGTCTCAAGTTCCCAGTCTTTTTTGGCACCAGAAAGAACCTGGAGTAAAAACCTAATCCAAGCTGGTCTGGGGGGACGGGTTGGATGGCTCTTTTTTCTAGCAGCTGCTGGATTTCTGCGGCTGCAGCCTCCCTCTGACTGGGTGGTACATCGGGGAGGTTCCTGAGTCGGGGGACATGTTGCATTGGGATTTTGTAACCTCTGGATATAATCCGAAGCACCCAGGGGTCTGACGTGATGGACTCCCATGCCGCCAGATGCCTCAAGAAGCGCCCCCCGACTGCCTCCAGAGTGGAGCAGTCGGGCAACCCTTCAGGGCTGTTGCGTGGGCCGATCAGAGAAAGATTCTCTGGACCCAAAGTTTCTCGGGGCCCCTCTGCCTCTAGGGCAGCGTCCTCCCTGTCCTTCTCTGCCACGGAAGAACTGGTTGTCCGGAGCAGGTTGGGAATGTTGCGATTTCCAGAACCACATCTTCTGTCCCTTTTGGTTCTTGGAGCAGAAAAGCGGACTCCGATGGCAGATGTCTTCCCGTCCTTCTCGCTCTGGACAAGTGTCTCGCGAACGTTCTTGCCAAACAAGGCAGAACCATCAAAGGGGGCATTCGCAAAGGACGCCTTAAAGGGCTCCGCAAAGTCACAATGTCGGAGCCAGGCCTGGCGTCTCATAACTAGGCCCGCTCCGCTAGCTCTAGCGGCTCCCTCAGTGGCGTAAGACAACAGCCGCATAGAGGTATTGGAAATAGATCTTAGAGTGGCCATACGAGTGGAGTACAACTGCTTGTCCTCCGCCGACATGGACTCCGGGGGGGAAGCAGCGTATTCTTTAATAAGAATTCACTGCATCCTGATGACATGTGCCATGTAGTTCAGGGACCTTACCGAGAAGGTCGCTGAACTAAATACCTGCTTCCAAAGGCGATCCATCGAGCGGGACTCCTTGCTCGGTGGATGGACCGAGGGGCTCTCCTGAGCTAATTTCCCTCTTAGTGGCTACCGCCATCAACATGGCATCTACGGGGGGACCCTTGCTCCAGTGGGACCGGTCTGCGGGGGGACTCAAAATCCTATCCGGGCATTTAAAGACTGGCTCCACAGTGTCCGGCTCCTTCCACGCCCTGGTGGTAACAAGGTCCACCAGGGGGTCGGCTGGAGGGGACACCCAAGAGGTAGACGGGCCTGCTTCGAATGCCTCCAAAAACACGGACTTGTCGGCGGAAGCCTTGGGGGCAGACCCCCCCCCCAATCCTGAGCATTTCCATGATGTCTCCAAAGAAGACATTCTCAGGGGGTGACCTTGAAGAGCCTTCCCCTTCATCCAAGTCCATGTCCTCTGTTAAGGACTCGGGGGAGTCCACGTGCCTCTTCTTACATTTATGCTTGTGAGGCACTTCCTCAGGGGGGCTGTCCGAGGAGGTGTCACAAGCAATGTCCTGTTCGAAAGGAACAACCTGGGACATTGAAGCAGGCTGTCCCTGGGGCTGGGTGATGGAAGCCTGACCAAGCAGAGAGGGAGTGCAGGGTGGAGCTGAAACAAGGGCCGGAGGTCTGGATGCTCTCGACAGAGTCCTCTCCACTACATTGAAGGCAGAGGGGGAGCCGCTCTCCCTGGGATCAGAGAGCCGACTCCCACTTGGATCCGATGAAGGGATCGGAACCGGCGCCGAGACCGTCGGATCCGAGGGACCAGTGTGCTCTGACCTGGACAGAGCCGAAGGCACACTGAATCCCTCAGATCCAAAGCTTGGGCCACGGCTCCGAGAGGTCGGATCCGACGATGGAACCGACAGACTTGAGGGTAGGGTCAGATTCGAAGTACCCAGTACTGTCGGCACTGACCCACCCCCGTCTCCAACGCTGCCCGGCTCCAAGCGCTCCGAACCCGGGAAGCGGGTCGGAGAAGGAGTTATCGGAGCAAAAAAGGGTGTCGAGCTCACCCCCGAAGGGGAGGAGGCAGGAGCACTCCCATCTGCAGCTGGGCCTGGATGAACCTTCTCATCATCCGTTCCAAGTCTGCATCAGACAGGCTGTAGGTGGATCTCAACGAGGCCACCGAGGTAGGCCTGGAATGCCGCCTCGATGACCTCGACGGAGAGCGGGTCTCCTCCTCCTCGGGTCCCGGGAGAAGCAAGGTGATCGGAGCCGAGGAGGAGACCTGGAAGCTGTGGAGGGAGAAGCCCGCTTAGCCGGGGGGGCTGCAGCGGAGGCCTTGGCACGCCGCTTGTGGTGCTTCTCCCTCTGTTTCTCCCTCCTGGCCTCCCTGTCCTCCGGCGCCTTAGTGGGAGTTTGAATCCTGGCCGGGGGAAGGGGGGCAGGAGTGGCCACCACCACAGGCTGAGGAGGTGCCACGGGAGTAGCGGAGGCCGAAGCCGAATCCAGGGGCAAAAGTCCCGCCAGGACCAGCTTCGACCTCCGCTCCTTCAGTGCCCTGGGGTTGAACGCTGCACAAATGGTACATCCCAAGGACAGGTGATCAACCTCAAGGCACCGAACACACCGAGTGTGGCCATCTGCCAGAGAGAGCTTATGGCCACACTTGGTGCACTTAGAAAAAATAGGTTTTGGGGCCTCTGCCATACCCAAAACTAAATAAAAGCTACACAAACACCCTAGGCCCCAAACGCAAGCACACACAAGCACACTGTAATGACCAGCGAGGGGAGGGTAAACACTAAAAAATTTAAAATTAACTGACTAAAGGGAAACCTAACACACACACATTGATTAAACTACTGAAAAAGTAGGCTGATTAGACCAAAGAATCACTTATCTCAAAAAACTGCCAGGAGCTCGAAATCCAGCTGACACACTCAAGAGCGGCAAACTAGATCTGAGGTCATTTGGGGTTGGCAGGGGATTATGGGTGAGGGGAGGAGCTAGGAACTCGGATCCATAGCTGTATAAATAGTTGCCGGCTCGGATCCGATATCGGATCCAAGACCCACAGGTTGCTGACAAATAAAGTCCCTACTCCTGATCTTCTTTTTACCTGTCGGATCCTAGGCTTAGGATATAGCTGGATCTGATGAACAACCAGCAGACAAGACTGCACAGACCACAGAGTTAAACTATACAGTTAGCAAATTAGATAAATCCTTTTACCACTCGAGATTGAGGAATTCTGTCTCGCACCATGACAGCGGCAAATGAAATCTGAGGATCTAGGGTTAGTGTCGTGGCATTATGAGATGAGGGAGGAGCTCGAGACTGGAATCCAAAATCTTAAAAATGCGGCCGAGGCAGATCCAAGGATCGAATCCAGACCCATCACGGAGGAAGAATGTAAAGGACATCATCAGATCCTAAGTTAAAGGAGAACCGCACCCACAGACTCAAAAAAAAAACATGTTTATTTCATCATGGTTTGGTGTTTCCTACATTTTAACACCCCTCTAGGACTATATACAGGTTTTTAAAATAGTTTATACGTAATTTCTGAGTCTAGCCACATGGGGTCCGGCATCTTGAAGTAATTCACATTGTTTAACCTGCCTCAAGGTATCCCACAATGCAGTGCTGGTCTGTAAAACATTATATTACAAGGCCTCTTTCTTCCTGAGGCTTCTGTCACTGCATTGGATTTCACATGCATACACTGCTGTCTTTCAGTCAGTTTTAAGTAACATTTCATGACGTTCAATGACTACCTAAAACACAAACAGTGCAAATGTCATAGAACAGACTTTCAAAGTGCTTTTTACTGCTGCTTCTTTTTAGAATGGCTAAACTGCAGTCTTTTGCGAAGCCTGAATTGTACTACTTTGACACATCACCCATCCCCTTTCACAACTAACTTCCCTAGCTGTCAAAGTGCTAAGAGTAATTTGAGCTGTGACTGATAGTTCACAGAAGGAGAGTTGACTCATGTACTTTTCCTTGTTGCAGCCTTTATTTTCTGTATGGGCCGAGAAACTACCAGGGAGCTGTGACATCACAGCATGGGTGGTTTTTTAGGATGGTTGTGGTGATGTCAGTTTGGGAAGGGAACTGGTCAGAAAACTACCTGTATTCACTGGCCTTGATGACAATAATGAATTGAAGACTGCAGTAAGCTTTTCCAGGGAAGGATAAAAGATTTTTGAAAGTGAAAACACCACAGTACCATAAGGTACTGTTCTAGTGGAGAGAAACAGTCTATTTAAAATATTTTAAATGCTGCATTGTTGTTTATTCAAAGCAGGGACAGTAAATAGGGGGATAAAGACAGAGAAGTTGAGGATTTGATAACAGAATCCTGCTGTTGTCCTTTAAGCTGCTGATCAGTGTGCAGCCATCTTGGAAGTCCTTGAGGGATATCACATTAAACTGATCAAAGATGCAAAAAGGAGTCTAATCCCTTATTTAATCATATACTGAAACATTGTTTTAACTGAAATTGATGAGTTTACATTTGTAACCCTGAATATATTTGGTTGGCTTGATTTTCTTTCTAAACATGATCGGTTTTGAATTATTAAACTCGGGACTTACTTAGGTTTAAATGAAAGTTTTTATTAATTATTATATGGTGATATATATTTCATCACTGGAAGGAAATTAACAAATGTTTGCTACAATTCATATTTATATACAAGTTATGTATGGTTATATATTAACTATTTATATTAGATACTTTGTTGAAATAATTAACTGGATGATGTCGTGATTAAAAAGAAGTTATGTAATCACTATAATGTTCCATCTGTGTTGTCCATTTTCATTCTTCCTCAATCACTGGGTTTGGATCCAAACCTCGGATCTGACTCGGCCAGTACTATAACTTGTCACCAAGTGAAATTCTCGAGCTACTCCCTACCCATAAGGCACCAACCCCTAACACATCTCAGATCTTGTTTGTTAGATAATATAAGCGAGAAATATTATAATAATGTTCCTAAGAAAGAAAACCAACATCTACAGCTCCATACAACACATTGATGACTAAGGTTCGGGAATGGTGGGAAGGGAGTTAAGGAAGAATGAAAATGGACAACACAGATGGAATGTTATGGCAGTGCACAACTTCTTTATCTGATGTTAATTTTCAACCCTCCACTTCACCCACAGCTCAAAAATTTAGAACAAAGGATTGAAAACAGGTTTAGAAAAGAACTGGGTTTGGACAGATTTGAGGCTAATTTAACCTTGGATGAAAGAGAACTATTGGAAAAACTTAGTAAGGATTCTACTTTGAGGGTCATGGAGCCGGACAAAGGTGGGGGGGACGGTTATAATGGATAACCATATGTACCAGTCCAAGATGTATGATATTCTGCATGATTATGATAAATACACCTCGGCTTCCCTCAACGAAATCCATGTGTCCTACCATAAGTTAGACTTGGTCATTCAGGATTTATTAGATCAAGAGGTGATCGAATTCCATACTTATACCTTTCTTTCCAATTCCGATCCCAGGGTGCCTTCGATATTCGGGATACCCAAGATACATAAGAATCCCTTGGACCCGCCTTTGAGGCCTATTGTAGCAGCTCAGGGGTCCAAGACCCATAATATTTCTAAGTACGTGGACTGGAAACTTAAAGAGTTGTGGGGAAGACAGGAATACATTCTTAAAGACTCATGGGCTTTTTTACGCAGTATATCTCCCCATCTATTCGAGAAAGAAATAGTATTTTTAACCATTGACGTGGTTGACCTATTTTCCATTATTCACACTGACCTGGGTCTGGAGTGGTTGGAGGAAGCTTTATGGGAGTGCCCCCACATTAATAACAATGATGTTCATGCTATTATTGAGTTATTAGGACTGGTGTTAAAGAATAATTTTGTTTTCTTTGCCGGTGAATATTTCCATCAGGTATCGGGGGTCTCCATGGGGGCCAATTGTGCTCCAACCTACGCGGACATTATTATGTATATATGGGAGAAGAAGTTTATTATGAATAGTCCTTTTTCCAGTAACTGGAATTATTATTGTAGATTCCTCGATGACATATGTATTTTTTGGAATGGCCCTGTGGGGGATATTGAGAAATTAATTCAATATATACATACTACCACAACATTTTTAAAGTTTACCCATCAAATAACATATGACCGTGTAAATTATCTGGATGTGACACTAACAAAGGAGGGGGAGGGGGTTAAATCTTGTATTTACAGAAAACCCAACTTCTCCAATGGGTATTTACATTACACGAGTTCCCATCCACGTTTTCAGAAAAGAGGAATCCTTAAGGGGCAGTATGTTCGCATTTCCCGAATGACCTCCTCGGACCAGGATTTCAGGTTAGAATGTGAAGTGTTAAGATCTTTATTTTTGGAAAGGGGATATCCTATGCAAATGGTATTGTCTGTACAAGAAGAGGTTATTGCAGCCCATGATACTAGGTTTGGCCCTATTTTGGGAAAAATGTATACAGGTAATGAAGGTGGTTCCCCTAAGAGTAATACAGGAATGTTTCCTGGTAATTTTACCTTTATTACTGATTTTAGTGGCAATGCAACCCACCTTAGAAATATTGTTGAGAAGGAGTGGCATATGTTCCAGGAGCTAACTGATTTGAATACATTTAAAGATAGGCAGATAAAAACTATATTTAGGAGGGGACAAAATATGAAAAGATTATTGGAACAACAGGAGTATCCCTTGCAGACCTCAAGAACAAAAACAGGTACATGCAAGTGTGGGTGTTGTTCATCCTGTAAATATGTAATACAAGACAGTCATTTGTATTTAGAGAGTCGAAATAGGGACATCAAGGCCACGGGCTACTACAACTGTATGTCCAGTGGATTAGTATATTTGGCTATATGTCAAACCTGTCCGGCGTTTTACGTCGGAAAAACTGAACGACAATTTAAAAGGTGTATATATGAACATATTTATGACATAGCCAAATTTAAAATTACTAATGCACTGTATAAACACACCACTGTATGTGAAGGTGCTAAATTTTTGTTTTATGTAATTGAAACTGTCCCAAGGTACCTAAGGGGTGGACCCTGGGAGGCAAGGTTAGTCCATAGGGAAACATATTGGCAGATCCTACTGGAAGCTACTAAAGCGCCTGGGCTAAATGAATCCATTTCTATAGTGCCCTATCTTAAGTTAAAAGCCCGACATATTTAATTTAGGGCTGAGTAAAAATCAAATCATTATTGGAATATTACTGCTTTTATTATATTTGATTATGGATGTTTTAAAACATGTGTATACATGTATTCACAAATATTTTATATAAAAATTTTTATGTTGGTTAAAAGTTTTTTAAGAATGTTAAACCAGTCATTATTTCATTTAAATGTAATAATATAATTGATTGATTGAATTCATTAGGGGTGGGTATTTAAACTGTGAAATTTTGGATGTGTTTTATCTGATGAAGTCGCTTTCCAAGACGAAAACGTGTGTTGTGCTTGTTGCTTAAGTTTTGCACGTTAAAAATAAATTTGTATTCAGTGCCTTATCGTGAGTTTGTGCTTTTGCCCTGGTGATACCGGTCTGGTGTGGCTGCTTTCTTTGGTGGTACTAATTTTCATTCGTCTTCAACCACTGGAACATAGTCCCCAGCTACCTGAAATCTCAGGTGGACTTTAAGGAAGGATGTTTCTTAGCACTGTTGAACCAAAAGCTGCTCTTCCCCTTGAGACTAGATCCAATTTATAATGAGTAATAAAAGTATGAGAATTTACCCAAGTAGCAGCTGTGCAAATGTCATCCATGGTATAACTGGATAAAAATACTGATAAGGTTGCCATAGATGAAGTAAACCAGGCTCTTAAAGCTTATGATAATGAAATGCCCAGTTTATTATAGACAAAGGATGAGCAGTGAGTAACCCACCTTGTCAATGTTACCTTTGTTACAGACTTCCCTAGTTTGCTGTCTGCAAAGGATATAAACTGATCAGACTTTCTGAACTCCTTTGTTCTGTGTAGGTGAAAACATCATTGTCTATAAACATCCAGCAAATGTAACATATATTCACCTTTGTTTTCAAATTTTGGAAAGAAAATGGGCAAGTTAATAGACTGACTGATACTGCATTCTGATATCACCTTACGAAGGAAGAAAGAGTTGGTTCTTATTATCACCCTATCGGTATGGAAAATCTAATAAGGAGATTTGGAGAATAAAGTCTGAAGTTCTGAAATTCTTCTGGTACAGTTAATAGCTACCAGAAATATTTTCCAGGTCAGAAATTTACAATTACATTTTTCTGCTGGTTCAAAGGTGGACTGGATTAAGGCCTGGAGCAGAAGATTCAAATCACATGGAGGATTAGGATCTTTACAAGGTGGTCTGTAAAATAATACCTCTAAGGAAGGCCTTGCATATCTCAGTAGAGGTTAGGGAAGAATTGTCACCTCCTACATGAAAGTTAGAGATCGCTGCCAGATGAACTTTAATGGCAGAGAAGCTAGTTCTTTCATTGAAAATTTCTTCCCAAAACTCTAGGACACTTTGTGTAGCAGCTGAAAAGGGACTGATATGTTTTTGATCTGTCCAACAAACAAATCTTTTCCATTTACTTATGTAAATTTTCCTAGTAGAAGCTTTAAGGGAAAACAATTATATAACATACAGGAGACGACAGCATACGTTGACTGGCTATTAATGGAAGTGGCGAAACCATGATGTTATCCTGAGGTTTGATATCTCCAGATGAATTAAGCCTGTCAGGTGAGACACGAGGTCTAAAATTGGATCCAGAATCCAAGGTGTGTAAAGACGATAAGGCCAGAGGAAGGGGAACCAAACCTGTCGAGGCCAGTAAGATGCAATTAGGAAGACTTTGCCCTTCAAACTTGCAGCTTTCTGTAGAAACTTAAGAATCAAGGAAGTTGGTGGATAAGCACAGAGAAGATGGGAGGGCCAATCACGGAGCACAGCCATCCGTCAGTGATTCCCACAGTGGGAGGATTACGGCAAAACAGCTTCTGCACTTGTTTTAGGAAGATGCAAAAAGGTCGCAGCAAAGCTCGACACATTCACAGAAAATAGCTTCCGTCACTTTTATACTGGATAGTAGAATGGACCTGCTCAATTTGTACCATCACTTTGGACTTCCCCAGAATATGTTCTGCTATCAGAAAGCGGCTGGACGAGATGACACACTGTCCCACTGAGCGTTTCTTGACACAAGTGGTAAGATCGAGTTCCTCCTTGTTTAAGTAGCAAACTACTGACATACTGTCTGCTTGAATCACAATTTTCTCCAGAGGTAGAGCATCCTGAAAAGCTTCCAACTGTAAAAACACTGCTCTCATCTCCAGGATATTTATATCCAAATTTACCTCTTCGGAGGACCAAGTGCCTTGGACTGTTTTCCCCAGAAAGTGCCCTCCCCACCCAATCTGGGATGTGTCCGTGGTAATTATGGCCTTGGGTTGAAAGAGAATGAATGGACAAGCCCTGTACATCTGATCTGACCTTATCCACCACCAAAAGTATTTTTTTGCATGCTTGTTTGATCCTTATTTGAAATGACATCTGCTGATAAAGGAATTGACCATTAAGATGCTAGCATCCACTGAAGAACTCTCATATGAAATCTTGGCAGGGGAACTAGAATTATGGTCACTGACACTGACCCCAAGGCTTGAAGAATCAATTGAGTTGAAATATTGGTACTTTGAATAATTTTCATGACACTGAATCTCAATGTCTGTACTCTTGATTAGGGGAAGTGAAGCTGTTGCAGATACTGTACTGAAAATTGCCTCTATGAACACCAGTGTTTGAACAGGTTGCAATTAAGATTTGTCGTAACTGAATGTGAACTCCGAGAAGGGAGCAAGTCTGGAGTACCTGGTCTCTCGCTATTATGGATAGATGCCTGGTCAGAGCAGTGATGACTCCAGTCACCTAAATATGGAACCACCCGGAATCCCTATAGTCTCAAGTAAGCTGCCACCACTGTCATGCATTAGGTAAACACCCTGGAGGCTGTGGTGATACCAAAGGGCAGGACTCTAAAATGGTAAAGACTGGCTTCCAGCCAGAAGTGTAAGAACTTTCTGGACCACCTGTTGATTTTTATGTGATAGCATGCATCCTGAAGGTCTATCGAGCACATCCAATCTTTCTTGCCTACAAATGGCAGAATGGAATGAACTGTGACCATCCAAAACTGAATGTTCAACTGACTGGTTCAATTCTCTGAGATTCAGAATTGGTCTCCAGTCCCCCGTTTTCTTTTGCAATAAAAAGAATCTTGAGTATGTTCCGGTTTCTATCTGGGCTGGTGAGACCTCTTGGATGACTCCTTTTTTTCTAGCAGTTTTTGTATTTCTAGTGCTGTTGTTTTACGCTGACATGGTGGAACATCAGGAAACTAATCGTCTGGTTCCATGTATCCAATGTTACATCTAGCCAAGCTCTCTGGTGCAGGGATAAACGACTTCCCAACTGCCTAAAGAGTGTGAAAATTGGGTCTCCTTTCAGGAGCACTGGTAGGACCTGTCAGAGAAAGTCTCTCTAAAGCCTTGGTTTTGCAGGCCACCTCTGTCACATGGGCAGTGTCCTCCATTAACATTCCTACCTCTGCCTCTGGGGGGACCCCCCTCCATGTGGATCTTGGAAAGGACCCTGAGACTTTTTGAACCACATTTTCTATCCCCCTCATTGCTTCCTAGAGAAGGTCCGTTGAGTGGTTGAAATACGTACTCCTACAGCAGAGTCTTTCCATCTTTCTCAAACCTGGAGTGTGTGTCCTTCACTTTGAGGCCAAACAAGAAAGATCCATCAAAGGGAGCATTGACAAAAGAAGACCTGAAGGGCTCTGCAAAATTACACAACCGTATCCAAGCATGCCTCCTTATTGAGACGCCTGAACATGCAGTCCTTGAGGTATCCTCAGCTGCATGAGAGATAAGCCTCATGGATGAATTTGAAATGGAATGTAGGGTTGCCAACTGAGAGGCTACCGATGTCTGAATTTTGGCAGTAGTGATCCCAGAAAGAATATGACAGTTCTTTTATCAAATCTGTTTGCAACCTAGTAAAATCTGCCAAACACTTCAGTGACCTAAGTGCGAAAGTCGCTTTAGTGTAGACATGCTCCCCAAATCTGTCCAAAGCCATAGACTCACTGCTTGTGTGTGTGTGTGTATGTGTGTGTGTGTGGGGGGGGGGGGTGGACAGTGGAACTTTGTTCTGCAAATACCTTCTTCATGGCTGCCACCATGACCATGGCATCTACTGGTACTTCCTTGCTCCAGAATTCTCTTCCTTTCAATGGTGCCAGAATTCGGTCTGGTCTCTCGGGGATAGGTTGAACTGCATCAGGTTCTTTCCATGACTGCTAAGAGATCAAATTAATGAGCTCATCAGCAAGTGGAGTTACCCAGGAGGCAGAAAGACCAGATTCAAATGCACCCACGAACACCACAAAGGATTCTGGAAGGAGCAACCACTCCATTGTTAGATAATCTCTAGAATGTCTCCAAATGAGATCTTCAGGTGGTGTTCTGGGGGAATCCCTCCCCTTTATTGAAATCTGTGTCTTCTGTGATAGATTCCTGTTGGGAATCTAAGTGCCTCCTTTTGGACGTCCTCTTCTGGGGTACTTTCTTGGTGGGATGTTCCAGAGAAGTGTCTGAATAAATGGTAATACCCTTCTGGATAGCCTGGAGAGGTTAGACTGCCTGCCCCTGTGGAGTTTAATATTGAGGCTCAAGGCACAGAGACACATGAGATGTTGAAAGAAGATCTGAGGGGGCACAGACTGTCCTTTCCACAGAAGCAGAGAACACTCTCTCCACTACCTCAAAGGCACACCGTTTTGTGGAGAAGGAAATAAAAATGTTATGTCTTACCATAACTTGGCATCTGTATTGTCTATATTCATTCCTTCTTCACATTAGGGTCTCTGATCAGACCTTCGGATCGGGCTCAGCCACGTTCTCCACACTTGGATCTGACTCTCTAGAGCTCCTCCCTCTTACCCATAATGCACTACACCCATCCAAGTACCTCAGATCGAGTTTGCTGATTCCATACATCTAACACCCAGAGAGCAAAAGAACGGCAGGCAAGGGTCAGACATGGGACCTGTGTCCCGTCAAGTCCCACAATCCTCTAGAAGACTGAGGCAGGGGGATGGCTGGGTGGGAAAGTGAGGAAGAATGAAGACAGACAACACAGATGCCAAGTCATGGTAAGACGCAGCATTTTAATTTGATGCTGTCTTCCTTCATTCCTCCTCATGACAGGGTCAGAGTCCCCAGATATGCAATTCCTCGGTGGCCCTCACGGAAGAATATCCCAGAGCACCATCGAGCCAAAGGAAGCCCTATGCCTAGAAATTATATCTAACTTGTATTGTGCCATAAAGGTACAACTTCTCAACCATGCTGCTGCTGCAAAAATATCATTAATGGGAGGATCTAGATGAGAAGGCAGACGGAGTGGCCATAGCCTTAGTGGAATGTGCTCTAGGTCATCGAGGTAATTCTAGGACCTTCTGTGAGCCAATGAAAGAGATACAGCCAATTACCCATTTGGCTACAGCAATCTTGGAAACTACTTGGCCTACTTTGTTAGCCAAGAAGGCTACGAACAATTGGTCAGACTTCCTGTGTTGTTTAGTTCTGTGTAGACAGAAACGTAATTGTCTATGAAAGTTGAGAAAATGTAGAACATACTCACTTTTATTAGAAAAATTCAGGAAGAAAACTGGTAAATGGATGGATGGACTGATACTGTTTTCCGTGGCTACTTTAGGCATAAAGGAGGGATTGTTACATAAAGAAACCCTGTCCTTATGAAAATTTATGTAAGGAGGTTTGAAGGATAAGGCTGGCAGCTTGGAAATTATCTTGGTTGAAGTTATAGCCACCAAAAAGATAGTCTTCCTTGACAAAAACTTCATGTCACAACTGGCAGCTGGTTCAACAGGTCCATGAGTTAAAAGCATGCAGCAAAACAGTGAGGGTGGGGAAGGGTCCTTGATGAGCGGCCTCAACAGAAAAATACTCGTTCATAAAGGATTTGCATAAACTAAAGGTGGACAGGGAACGGGACCGACTAGTAGCGCGAAAATTAGAAATAGCAGCTAAATGAATCCTGATGGTAAAGAAGCCAGCTCCTTCCATAAATATGGTACTAAGGAAGAGCAGAATATCTGATACTGGTGCTGAGAAAGGATCAATATTCCTTGTTGAACCTTTTCCATTTACTGGTGTACACATTCTTAATAGAAACCTTTTGCAATGCTAGAAGAATTTTAAGGACCAGGAAAGCAAGCAAGCTTGGACTGTCTTGCTAGGGTTGGAAGTGGAGAAGCCAAGCAGTCAGCCTGAGGGTGCGAAGGTTCGGGTGCTACATCCCTGACGGATAAGAAAGAAGGTCCCCATCTTGGCTCCAGTATCCATGGAAGATACTTCAGATGAGACAAGAGGAAGGGGAATCAAACCTGATGAGGCTAGAAGGGGGCAAGGAGGATGACTGAGCTCTTCAACCTGCTTGGCTTCTGAAGAAACTTCTGGATCAGAGGAAGAGGGGGTAAGCATACTGGAGACCCATGAGCCAATCTTGGATCAGTGCATCCCTTAAGGACTCCACGGAGGAAAGATCAGAGGGAAGACCTTGCTGCATGTTCTTGAGGGGAGAGACAAAAAGTTCTCAGCAAGGCTGACCCCCAGCGATTAAAGATCAAGCTCACCACTGACTGAGTGAAGGATGACTCGTGAGGAAACAGGATAGGTCTGCTGAGTCTGTCCGCCAAGTCGCTGGTTCTCCCCAGGATGTGTGTTGCAACCAGAAGGTGGTACAAAGATATCGCCCATTCTTATGGTCTCCCTGCACAAGGGGTACGAATGGGTTCCTCCTTGGTTGTTGATGTACCAGACAACAGACATGCTGTCAATATGAACAGCAACAGTCCCCAAGGAAAGACCATCCTGACAGGCTTGCAACATTAGGAGAACTGATCTCATCTCTAGAACACTGATAAGCAACCTGGTCTCAATGGGGGACCATGTTCCTTGGACTATCTTCCCAGTGTTATGCCCCCCCCCCCCATCCACAGTGGGAGGCATCCGTGGTCACCGTGGCTATTTCACGCAGGGGTCAAAAACTGTCTGCCTACAAGGAGACTGTCCAGCTGAAGCCACCACATGATGTGCTGTCTGCAAACTGGAGTCAAGCTGAAGGGACTGGATAGAGAATGGACCATTGTACTGCCAATGCCCACTAAAGAATCCGCATAAAAAACCTTGCTAGAGGAACTAACAGAAATGCTGCTGACATGAATCGTAGGACTTCTAAGACTAGCCTTGAAGGAGGGGTCTAATGAGATAACACCCATACTTGATTCCTCAATTATATTACACAGTGCAGTGGGAGGGAAGCTATTAGATCTCTCAAGCTCAGCTGCATTCTTATGAATTCCAGGTTCTACACAGGAGGCAGACTGGACTTGTTTAGGTTTATACTAATACCCAAGGAGTGTGAAAGCTGGATTAAGTAATCTCTGGCTTGGATAAGATGATGCCTCAAGGGGGCGGTAAGGAGCCAGTCTTCAAATATGGAAACACCCAGAATCCCTTGAGTCTCATGTCAGCTGCTACAGCTGCCATGCATTTGGTGAACACCTGGGGGGGCTGTGTTGAGCCCAAAGGGCAGTGCTGAACCTGAAGTGATTGGCTCCCAATCAAAAGCGCAGGTATCTCCTGAAGTGTCTGTCTATTTTGACATACTACTACTCATCCTTGAGATATACTGAGCACATGTAATCTTCCTTGGACAACAACGGCAGAATGGACAGAACCCATAACCATTTGTAACATTGACTTCTTTACATAACCATTTAACTTGCTACGATTCAGAAAAGGCCTTAGGTCTCTTGTCTTTTTTGGCACCAAAAAGAAGTGGGAGTAGGTTCTGAATCCTCGGTTTGGCTAGGACCTCCTGAATTACTTTTTTGCAGTAATTGTTGAATTTCCTGTGTTGCCTGCTCCCTCTGACTGGGTGGCACATGGGGGGGGGGGTTCTGTTGGAATTTGTACGGGGAAGGAAAAAGGGAATGTAGTAGCCTCTTGATATTATGCTTAGCATCCAGGGAGTTTCAGTCAAATGGGTCCAGGCTTCTGAGTGCAAAACAAGTTGACCCTCAACTGCCTCCAGAAACGAACAGTCGGGTAGTGCTTCAGAAGCACTGATGGGGCTTGTCGGAAAACGTGTCTCTATGAAGCCCCGATTTTGCTGGCCGATCTGCTTCTAGGGCGGCACCTACCATTAAACCCTACTCCTCAGCCTCTAGAGGAGGGCTCCCCATGCAGGTCCTGGAAAGGCCCTTGGGCTTTACAAAACCACACTTTCTTGCCTCCGCATTGGTTCTTGGAGAAGAACCTCTGCAGTGTAGAAAATTTGATTCCTACAACAGAAAGGGTCTTCCTGTCCTTTTCACTGCGAGTGAGAGCATCGCTGACAGATTGCCCAAACAGTGAAAAGCAATTGTAGGGGACATTCACACAGCATGCCATAAAAGGCTCTGCGAAATCACATAGCCTCATCCAGGTATGCCTCTTTAGGAAAAGTCCTGAACCGGCAGCTCGAGAGGTAGCTTCTGCTGTATGGGAGATTAACCTCATTAAGGAGATGGTGAAGGAGGATAAAGTGGCCAGCTTGGGAGAAACTTTCTTAAATTCCTCCGCAGGCATGGACTCAAAGATATAGGCTGAAAGCTCCTTGATCAGATCTCTATGCAGCCAAGTAAAGTGAGCTAGGTAATTTAACGACCTGAGCACAAAGATGGTTGAGGCATAAATGCATTTTCCAATCCTGTACAATACTGTGGACTCCATACGATGGATGGACACTGGCAGTCTTCTGCCAGTTCTTTCTTAGTGGTGTCCACTAGAAGGTCATCCAGGTCGTAGATGGGCCCTTCCCAAATGCCTCCAACAGCACTGGACTCCTCAGGAGGAGGAGGTTGAGCAGACCAGTGTCTCCTCTTACATGTTCTTTTCCGAGGGGATTCCTCCATGGAGGGGTCAAGGGAGGACTCCCGCAGAATGTCTCTCATGGAGGACATGGATTTTGAGGAGGGAGATGGGTTCCCCAGACTTCTACCTGAGGAAGTGTTCTTTGGGGACATCAGTAAAATTCTCAAGAAAAAAGGTGGTTGGGTCTTCTCCCACCCAGTCTTCAGAGAAGTCCGTGTTTCTGAAGGCCTTCGGGATGGACCCATCTTCTTCCTGGGTGTCCCCCTGATGAGCTTGTAGACCTTATCGCCAGCAGGGCTTGGAAGGAGACGGACATGGTGGAACCTATTCCCAAAAAAGCTGAAAGATTACTCAGTCCTCCCAAAGACAGAACATTTTTGGAGTAATGGTGTCCCTGTCAATGCCATTGTGGTGGCTGCTGCTAGTAAGAAGGAGCTAGCTGAGCAAGGATCCTCGGTATCCCAAGTGGGGCAGTGCAAGCCTGAAGACGCTTGTGGGGCGGCTGATCCTGGATGGATGATGAGGCCTCAGCACCAAAACCTAAGAAAGGCTAGGGAGGACAACGAGAAGATGGAGAAGTAAATGCCAAACTGGAGAAGGTACTGTCTACTGTCCGGAAGGCTGATGGACTGGATGAGCCCCCCCCCCCCCCCCCCGGCAGCTGGAGTGTGGCAGTGCCTGCCTGAAGGTTCTCGCAGGAGGGCTGACTCTAGACAGAGGATGAGACCTCAACATCCAAACCTGAGAAAGGATGGAGAGGACCCAGAGAAGATGGAGAGGTAACAGCCAAACTGGAGAAGGCCCTCTCTACTGCCCGGAAGGCCTATGGACGTGGATGATCCCCCCTGGCAGCTGGGGCTGTGTGGGAAGGAGGAAGGGACCCCAAAGCAGCACTGAAGCCTCCTGAAAATATCTGCTCCAAGCTATCCAGAGCTGGAGTTTCCAGGGGAAGGGAATGGTCCAAAAAGTCTGGGCCTGAGCCCACCCCAAGTGAGGTAGCACCAACATCTCGGGGATGAGGAGCATCCTGTTCCGAAGGCAATGGAACAGAGCTGGCCAGGGACCCGAATGGTGTCAAGATGGGAGGCATGCCTGACACAGTTGGCCTCTCTCTGGAAAACCCCTTGGTCCTGATGTTTGCAAGCCTGAGGGACTGGAAGAGGAGAGTGGAGTCCTGAAGATGGAGAGGGTCCCTGGGGCAAGGGGATGGCAGTAAGCCCAACTTAATTTGAGCCTTGAGGAAGCTCCTCATCATTCTATCCATGTTTGAGGGAAGACTACTTCTGAAGGATCTGGACAAGACTGGTGAGTGTCTTGATCTTACAGGAAATCCTGACCTGGATCCCGTAACCCTATAGTCCCTGGGAGAGGGATCCACTCCAAATGGATGGATCTGACTTCTTGGAGGGCAGTGTGTGTAAGTCTTCAATTATAATGGGATCCAACAGAACCATCTAATCTAACAGCCTAGATGGATCCGAGGGCTTGGACGGTATGCTGGTCAAATCCGATGAGCTAGTCGAATCTGGAGATGGCTTACACCTGCTCGAATCAGAACACCTCCACAATGTGAAGGTCTTGGATCTGACAGTCTCATTCGAGGCTCTAGAAAAAGTGGATCTCAGATCCGAAGCCAAATAGGCTGGGATCAGATCTGGGGATCTACAATCTGAGAGCCTTGTTTTTTTTTTTTAAATTGAAGAGGAGGAAGAGGACCCCCTGAGAGAGGAAGAAGCCTCTTTTTAGGTTTTTGCGGGGACTTGGAAGAGAAGCCCGAAGGCAGAGGACCCCCCTGAGCCAAGCCCTTCAAAGGAAGTTTGTTGTGGTACTCCATGAGAGTCCTGGGGAGGGAGCAGAGAGGAGGAGGGGCATTGACTACAACTCTGATTGGAGATATACAAGTATCCTGTTTTTCTGGATTTATAATACTGATTATTGTTTCTAGCAATTTATATATAGCACTTTTTATTCCCTGCTGCATAGTTTTTAGTGTATTTTATTGCTATTAACTAATCTGCACGGGTAACTGATTTGTTTGCAGTTAAAAGCATTCTGTAGTGTCTCTTTGTTCCTTTATCTGTTTAAAAACTTTCATTTTGTGGCTTTCTGTAGTGTTTACTGTCTAAAGACTGTAGACTAATAGCTTTAGTATTGTCCTAGTTCAGATTTGCTGGCCCTTTGTCTCTACAGTGATTGTTCAAAGCACATGAACAGGCCATCTTGAATTAGCAGTAGCCTTTCTTTACCTTGGCTAGATTGTGTTCACTGGCTGCTGGCTAGTGGGGGTTGGTTCTTTTGTGCTTTTTTTTTTTTTTAAAGTTGTCTAAGGTTGTATCTTCTGGTATTTAAGCCCTAACTTTGAGAGGATTTCTGTCTATACACACAGCAGAGTGGAGGAGGGGCATTGACTATAAATCTGATCTGAGATATACAAGTATCCTGTTTTTTTTTTTTGATTATTTATACTGATTATTGTTTCTAGCAGTTTATATATAGCACTTTTTATTGCCTGCTGCATAGTTTGTACTGTATTATATTGCTATTAACTAATCTGCACGGGTAACTGATTTGTTTGCAGTTAAAAGCATTCTGTAGAGTCTCTTTGCTCCTTTATCTGTTTAAAAACTTTCATTTTGTGGCTTTCTGTAGTATTTACTGCCTAAAGAGTGTAGGCTAATAGCTTTAGTATTGGTCTCCAACCTCCCTCCCTGTTCGTGTCTTGTTGTTATACTTGGTGGCTTTGCAGTTGCCCGCCCCTACTGTAAATTTGATCTGGGACACTCCTCCCAGTCTAGTGTCATCAGCTCATTCTACCTAATAAAGAGAGAACATCTGAGAAGGCCATCTGTTTCTCCTTTTTCCCTTTCAAAAATAAAAAAATTGCCTGAATCTCCTTGTGTTCTGACTGTGCTTCTCAAACATTCTGGAAATATAGAGTATATTTTAGAGCATTTATTATAACTCTAATTGCCTTAATACTGCTACAACTCAAGTGCTCTAGGTTGCACTGCATCTGAACTGTTTGTGTGTTTTACCTGCTTTTCTGTATATATAGACTTCTCTGTATATGTAGACTAGCTACTTATTCTGCTGTATTACTGCCTCCTAAATCATGTTTCAGTTGTGCACTTGCCTTGCTTCATTTAAAAAGTTTTAAATTGCTAATTTTGTAGAGTTTTAATTGCATTTACTGTTTAGGACTACACACTCAAGTATGTTTCCTTTTCTGTGTTTATTTACTGTATTATTGTATTGTTTAGCCTGTTTTAACAAAAAAAAAGTACTATCTTGTTTGCTCGTTTCCCACCTTTCCTAGCCAGTCCATATCCCAGGCTTTGCTTGTCTCAGGACTTTATTTTCTGTGTTCAGAGCTATCCAGACCTTGCTGTGGTAGAGGGAAGTCCTACTGCTTACCAGTGGGAGTGGTGAGCATTGTGTATTGCCTATCTAATGCTACAGGAGTGGTTTCCAGCTCTGAAATTGTAATTTTATTAGCCTTTTTGTGCTAATATCTATCCCTTTCAACTTTCTGGCTTAAAAACGACTGTGTTTGTACATTTTGCATCGTGAAGCACTGCGGGTTTACAGTTAAAACTATTCCAGGTGCCAGAAAGTCTGCTCTTCAAATTTTCCCTTAGAACTAGCTGGTTTCTCAGTAGTAGCACTAAAATCTGAACCCCTGTGACTAGCACTTGCTCTAGAACCTGCTGGAAAGCACTAGGAAGCCTGAAACTGATAAAAGCACTCAACTCTCCTCATCAATAAAGAGAAATTAATCATAGGCACTAAACAGCCTATAATTGCAAAGTAACTGCAAAGGTAAGGGAAAACAGCTCTTATACCTTACAAAAAAAGCACCTAAACAAGCATGTCCAAGGGTCAGCTTCTGGTGATTTCTCCTGTCCACCTGGTGAATCTGGGCATACTGGGGCAATGTGGCAACTGCCTCATGTACAGACAATCCTCTACTCCTACCACCCAACACTACAACCTGCAAGAGGTGCACTTGCATAGCCGAATTAGAAGCTAAGCTCTTTCCAGCCAAGATTGTGCTAGACAGTCAAGAGGAGAAGGTTAACACCTGCACTACACCTCAAGCAACCCACATCATCAACACCCACACATAGTAACACTAAACCCACACATGCGGAGGCCCTCAACATTAACCTGCCCAAGCAACAAGGACTTCCGAAGCTGAAACGCAAACAAACACCAGTCACAACCAGTGACACATAGCTCACAACACCAGCGTGCCACCCAACAACAGCCCCTAAGGCAAGACAATGTACCCAACACTTTAGTCATAGGTGACTCTACAGTCAGGCACACAGATGTCCCACTCACCAGGCTGAACAAGGAGAAAATTACAGTCAGCTGCCTGTCTGGTGCCAGGATCTGCCACATAACACATGCACTCAAGTCACTCCACAACAAGTACAAATACGACTCTGTCATTATCCATGCTGGAGTGAATGACTTGAGACGTACCTCCCTGGACTACATGAAAAGAGACATGGAAGAGCTCTTGGATCATGTGGCCCAGGCAGGTATGACCTTAGCCCCGAGTAGCATCCTGCCTTTGCACAGAATGATACCACAGTATAAGGACAAAATGATTGACTTCAACAATTGGCTACGCTTCTGGTGTCATTCAAAGGGGATCCGGTATCTGTCTGCCTGGGAAGACATTATCAACAAACCACAATGCTTTGCCAGAGATGGTCTGCACCTATCTCCCCTGGGATTCAGGTTACGGGCTAAAGCTCTTGCCACCCATACAGTGCTTTTTTTAGGCAAGGTTCAAAGGCTAAAACCACCACTGTAACAGATACAAGCATGCAAAATCTGAAGGTAATGCTACTCAATGCTAGAAGTCTAAATCTCAAAATGCACTCTCTCGAAGCACTCCTAAAAATGGAGAACATCGATATCTGTGCAGTAACTGAGACCTGGTTCATGGCTCCAGAGAGCACCCCTGCAATACCAGGCTACAACTCTTACCCCACTTTTCGGCCACCAAACCAAGACCAAAACACTAAAGGTGGAGGAGTGTCCATATTCACCAATGATATTCACACTTCCAGGCTAGTTGCCCAACACAATGCATCAGAAATTCCCCAGGTGCAACTAACACTAGGTAAGACTGCAATCCAAATTGTAGCTGGCTACACATCCCCCACCATGCCCCAAGATTCTCACTACACCTTTCTAAACATACTGGAAAATATTAAGATACAAGCAAACACCCTAATACTAGGTGATTTCAACTACCCTGCCATTAACTGGGAAAACTACTCCGGTACCAACACCTTTTCCAGACGGTTCTTGGAATTCATAAATTCCAACGCCCTGGATCAACTAATCCATTGTCCCCCCAGGGGCTCCAATATCCTAGACCTGGTCATTACCAACATGGGAGATAGATGCTCCACACCAGTGGTCACCCCCTCATTGGTCAGGTCTGACCATAAGAAAATCACCCTTGACATCCACATCCCACCTCCCCTGTAAGGAAACATCCTTAAAAAACTTCTCCAAAGTAAACTTCATGCTACTGAATTCAGAAGTGACAAACTTCATGACAACCATGTAGATGGGATCTGAAAGTTCGACTGCAGAATCCTACACTAAGGCACTGCACAAGCACATCCACTCGTGCATGAATTGTGCCATCCCAAATAGAACCAAGATGCTCTTCTCCAAAAACAGGAAGCCAAGCTGGTGGTCCCCTGCTATAAAATAACTATACAACAGAAGGAAGAAACTGTTGCAGAAAAGAGGAAAATCCCAGGATGAAAAAATCTCCCTCGCCAGCCTCAGTAAGAAGCTGAGATCCCTATCAGAAGATAGTTATGAAAATAAAATTGCCAAAGATTCCAAAGACAAGGCATTCTATAGTTATGTCAAGAATCTAAATGGCAATGCTCAGATCTGCTCTGAGCTACAACAGAATGGCATTAAATATAGTGATCCCAAGGATATTGCCAATATCCGAGCAGATCGATTTAGTGCCACCTTCATCCCCCTCTCACCCCCTAAAGGGCCCATCTCAATACCAAAAGATTTCCAAATCCCGGTAATCACAGCCACACAGGTAGAAACCGCACTCTCCAAAGCTAAGAATACAGCATCCATGGGACCAGATGACATCCCAGGCTGTGTACTACATGAACTACAAAATGAACTGGCACCTCACCTAAGTGTCATGTTTAATCATAGCCTCACCTCAGGCTTCGTGCCCACTGAGTGGCACACAGCTACAGTTATCCCACTTCACAAGGGGGGATCCACCTTGGATCCCGGGAACTACTGTCCTATCAGTCTGACAAGCCTGATCTGCAAGGGCATGGAACGCATTATCATGGAACTTATAAACAAAGACACTGGCAACCTTCAAACACTAAACCCCACCCAGTTTGGGTTTGTGAAGGGCCGATCTTGTCTCCTGAATCTGACTGACTTCTTTGAATCAGTCTCCAGAGCTGTGGACGAGGGTAAGGCGGTCCACACAACCTATCTGGACCTCGCCAGGGCCTTCGACACCATTCCCCACTCTGGAATCATAGATAAACTTACTAAGCTGGGCATAAATCCCTACGTCACTTGATGGGTTACCAACTGGCTTACTGACCGAACCCACACTGTAAAAGTAGCCAACTCCAAATCCAGCTTCAGACAAGTGGAGTACCTCAGGGTTCAGTCCTGGGACTACTCTTGTTTTGGCATGTACTTCTCTGAAGTACAGGCCAACACTAAGGGACTCTGGCTAACAAAGTTCACAGATGACTGCAAACTTGGAGCCATTACTGAATCCCATAATGATGTGGATACTCTACAAAAGGGCCTTACAGAAACAGATGCCTGGTGCCAGAGCCATGGGCTCAAGCTTAATGCCAAGAAATGTATAGTTATCCCCTTTGGAAAACAATATGCAGCCATGAATTACCACATAGGTGGCAGTACACTAAACATCGAAAGTGTGATGAGATACTTAGGGACACAGGTGGACAGTGGTCTCACTTTCGATAACCACATCGCCACAACAGTCAGGAAATCCTTCTATGTGGCACACCTCATCACTAAGGGCTTTTCATCCAGAAAAAAGGAGGTCACTGTCCCACTGTACTCATCCCTCATTAGACCCATTATAGAGTATAATGCCCCGTTTGGTATGTACCTCACAAGACATCTGCAACAGCTGGAAAGGCCACAGAAATACCTCACTAAAAGAATCACAGGCCTAAAGCAGACGCCATATGCCGACCGTCTAAAAAAACTCCAGCTATACTCTGTGGCATATCATCTACTCAGAAGTGATCTCTGCTTAACATACAAGGCCATGTCAAACCCTGAGCTGTTGGACATGCTCCACTTAAAGAAATCCCAATCCCTCAGAGCCACACGCTCCAGGGATCTAAACCTTGTCATCAGAATGAACAAAACATGCTGGAGGGATAAGTTCCTGAACCAGAGACTCCCCATACTCTGGAAAAGACTGCCTATACATGTCAAGCAGAGCGCCTCCTTGGCCATCTTCAAAAGGGACCTTGATGACTGGATGGGAGATGGGAAATTCACCCCGGGGGTCAGTCACCCTGCTAGACAGGGGTCCAGAGAAGTAAATATTGTGGGAAGAAATATCCAGGGAATTGTTATGGCTAGGCTTGTATAGGCCCTAGTACCAACCTATGAATGCGGCACAAACTGCCCTTAAACAATAAAGACACTCCTCGTGCGAGTCGGACCATGGCATCTTCCAAATGCACAAGGAGCACCTCTTGAAGCCAGAGGGTTTATCAGACATGATAAACCGCACACAAAAAACACAAGCACCCTGCAAGAAAACTCAACAAAAAAAAAAAGCACTACTCCCTCCTCTAAACTTAAAAATCAACCAAAAAAATCTTTGCTTTTAAAACAGAAAAAAAAGGCAGGAATGAACACAATGAGGGGGAGGGGTAAACTAAATAGCTAGACTAGGGAAGGAATCTACTCTAAACTACTTTATCTATCCTAAAATAAGTAAATATTTACTACTAACTAACTTTAAATGAGAAAAGTCCCCAAAAGAAAAAACACTTATCTAACTAGCTTGAGCTCTGAAGACCACATCCGAAGTGGTTCAGCGGCAAATGAGATTTGAGGGTTAGAGGTAGCAGGGAATTATGGGAAGGGGAGGAGCTTGACCTGTGGATCTGTATGACAGTTGCCGGCTCAGTCAGATCCTATACCCATTTGTGATGGATGATGACACGAATAGCATCAGATCAATAGTGAAAAGGCAGTTACAAAAAATGAGGAAGAAAATGAAAAAAAAAAAAAATGATAGAAGTGGTGGAACTGAAAAAATGGAAAACGTTCTAAGAAGGGTAAATAAAAGTAAGGCTTGAATAATAATGTGGGAAAATTAGAAGTTATGTACCTACCATAACGTTCCCTGTTAGTTGTCTTCTTCTCGCCTTTTTTCTTGCTGGATGGGTTCGGAGCCGAACCTCGGCTCCGAATCGGCCACTCTAAAAGCTCGAGAGCTAGTTCCACCGGCTCGAGGCTCCCCTATATCCCACAATGCTAGGCGGTAACTCCTCAGATCTCATTTGAAAGCTAGGCCAAGCAAGAAAAAACTCCATAACATGGAGAAAGGTAACCCACCTCTATAAGGCTGAGTGTGAGGTGTCCTAAACCTAAAATATATAGAGGTGGTAGCATGGGAGAAAGATAAAGAGGTCACAAGACAATCTCCTCTAGGTCTGTCCAGGCTAGGGGGAAGGAGGGTGGGACGCAAGAAAGAAGGCGAGAAGAAGACAACTAACATGGAACGTTATGGTAGGTACATAACTTCTAAATGTTAAGTTGTCTATCTCGCCTTCATTCTTGCTGGATGGGACCGCATCCCTAGCACCTTGTCCCGGGTGGCCTATCGGAACAGACTCTTGAGTACAGTGGAGCCAAAGTTGGCTCGGCTTCTAGAGGCTAAGTCCAACTTCTAATGAGATACGAAGGGTATGGGGAGAAGCCCAAGTAGCTGCAGAACAAATCGAATCAATAGGCAGTTTGTCTTGAAAAGCTTTAGATGTGGCTAAAGCTCTAGTCGAATGAGCCCTGGGTTTGGATGACAGCTGTTGATGTCTGATCTCATAAACAAGGGTAATCAACGAAGTAAGCCATCTAGAGAGAGACACCTTAGAAACTGGAAGGCCCATTCTACCTTCTGCATAGGACACAAACAGTTGATCGGACTTCCTGGATTGTTTGGTCCTGTCTAAATAGTACCCAAGTTACCGATGAACGTCCAAGCAGTGTAATCTCTGTTCTGATCTGTTCGAATAGTTAGGGAAGAAAACTGGAAGATCAATGGTTTGATTCAAATTTGCTGATGAAGCTACCTTAGGCAAAAAGGACGGGTTAGTACGTAAGGATACCCTATCCTTATGAAACAATAGATAAGGGGGTCGACTACACAGAGCATGGAGTTCAGAGACTCTTCGAGCTGAAGTGACAGCTACCAGAAAGAGTGTTTTCCAAGATAGTAACTTCATTGAGCATGAAGCCGCGGGTTCAAAGGGGGAAAGAATTAAGGACGCCAGAACCAAGTTGAGATCCCATTGAGGAGGAGGATCCCTGATAGGTGGTTTGAGGAGAAAAACTCCTTTTAGAAAAGCTTTGCAGAGCTTGTGAGACATAATGGAAGACTCTGAGACACCGACATGAAAGTTAGATATAGCTGCCAATTGAACCTTGATGGTGGACGGAGACGAATCTGAGTGGAAAAGTTCGGCTAGAAAATCCAAAACAGACTGAATAGAAGCAGTGAAAGGATCTATATCCTTTGACTGTGCCCAACAGGAAAAACGTTTCCACTTACTATTATAAATCTTCCGAGTGGAGGATTTATGAGAGGCTATCAAAATATCGCGAACTGAGTGAGATATTAGAGGAAGCCTGGCTAAAGTTGGAATTGGAGAAACCACGCTGTGAGGTTCAGAGAAGGGAGGGAGAGGTGCAACTGACCCGACTAATGGGTCAGGAGGTCTGGAACTAGGTCCAGATGCCAGGGTTGCTCCAACAGATAACGGTGAAGAAATGGGAACCAAACCTGTCGAGGCCAGTAAGGGGCAATGAGGATCATGGAAGCTTTCTGAGCGATGGCTTTCTGAATTAGTTGAGATATCAGTGGGAAGGGTGGAAAGGCATACAGAAGTCCCCGGGGCCAATCGTGGACTAGAGCCGTCTCTGCTGGGGTGGCCTGGTTGGGGAAAGAGGTTGAAGAAATCGTCGCACTTGCTGTTTTGGGGAGTAGCAAAAAGGTCGCAGCAAGGCCGGCCCCACTTCTGAAAAACTTTCTCCAACACTGAATTCTTCAGAGACCACTCGTGAGGCATGAGAATAGCTCTGCTCAATTTGTCCGCAATCACATTGGACTTCCCGGGAATGTGCATTGCTAACAGAAACCGCGGAGAAGAAATCGCCCATTGCCACAGTCTGAGTGCCTCTCGACATAGGGGGTAAGATCTGGTTCTGCCTTGTTTGTTGATGTATCACACTACAGACATTGTCTGTCTGAATTGTTATAGTTCCCTTGGGAAGAGAGTCTTGTAAGGCTTGCAACGCTAGAAGCACTGCTCTCATCTCTAGGACATTTATGTGCAAGTGGCACTCGAAAGGTTGCCACATGCCTTGGACCGTCCTGCCCTGGTAATGCCCCCCCCACCCGATCAGGGAGGCGTCCATTGTCAATGTAGCAACCGGAGGGGGAGGAACAAAAGGTCCCCCTAGGAAGAGCTGGGGAGATGTGATCCACCAAGAGAGATGATTCTTGCACGATTGTGTTATCCGAATAGGATGGGACATTGAAGTCGTTGGAAAGACCATTGTGTGAAGAGCATCCATTGTAAGATTCTCATGTGGAAGCGAGCTAATGGTAGAAAAGGGATGGCTGCCGCCATTATCCCTAAGACCTTCAGGATCAGTCTGGCTTTGACTTTGTTGCTCTGCAAGACAAGAGAGACTTGTCTGTGTATGTCTGCTATTCTCTGCTCTGTGAGTCTGGCTGACATGTTGACTGTGTCTAGATTTGTGCCTATGAAGGTAATAACACGACAAGGCGACAAGACAGACTTTTCGTAATTTATTGAAATGCCTAGTGTTTGACATGTGTGTAAGGTGTAGTCCCTGGCAAGAAGGAGAAGATGCTTGGTGGGGGCTGTTAGGAGCCAGTCGTCTAAATATGGAAACACCTGGAATCCTTGTTGTCTCAGCTGAGAGGCGACCACTGCCATGCATTTGGTAAACACTCGGGGGGCTGTAGTGAGACCAAAGGGCAGGGCCCTGAACTGAAAATGACTGGTTCCCAGCCTGAAGCGGTGAAATCTCCTGGAGCGTCAGTTCATTCTGATGTGATAGTACGCATCCTGGAGATCTATAGAGCACATCCAGTTGTCCCGCCCCAAAAGGGGCAGAATGGACTGCAGCGTGACCATCCGAAATTTTGTTTTCTTGACAAACTTGTTCAAGTTGCTGAGATCCAAAATAGGTCTCCAGTCCCCTGTTTTCTTTGGAACCAAAAAGAATTTGGAGTAGATTCCGGATCCTTGTTGGTCTGCTGTAACTGGTTGAATAGCTCTTTTTGCTAGCAGCTTTGAAATTTCTAATGCTGCTTGCTCCCTTTGACTGGGTGGAACGTCTGGAAGGGATTTTCCGGACTGCTTTGGAATGCGAAAGAAAGGGATTTTGTAGCCTTCGGAAATGATAGACTGTACCCATTTGTCTTGAGTAAGGGAAAGCCAGGCTTCTGGGTACAGAGATAATCTTCTCCTGACTGCCTCCGAAGGTGGACAAAGGGGAAGATTCGAGGAAAAAAGGGTCCAACTACGAAAAATCTAATCAAGGGACACTAGAAATTTAAAATTAAAGGGGTCTAAGTAGACTAAAAGTCTTATTTAAACTGACTAACCTGCAAGCCGGTTGGAAGAGTACCTCGTCAGCTATAGCGGCAAACGAGATCTGAGGAGTTACCACCTAGCATTGTGGGATATAGGGGAGCCTCGAGCCAGTGGAACTAGCTCTCGAGCTTTTAAAGTGGCCGAGTCGGAGCCGAGGTTCAGCTCCGAACCCATCCAGCAAGAATGAAGGCGAGATAGACAACTTAACATCGTAGGTTAAAGTGAAGATCAGAAAGATAGACTAATAGAACTCAGAAGAGATGGGAACGAGAGAAAGGCTTTGTATTATAATACAGGATAGTTGAAATGAAGTAGTATAAGCATGCAGAATGTCTGTCTGGACTAGTGAGACAAAAGATGTGTAAAGAGCAAGATAAATAAGCAAAGAACTTTGAAATTATCAGTGTGTACATTACCTAAATGTACTATAGAGAAAATAGACTTTCTGAGTTAGTAGTCAAAAGCATACTTACTGGACAAAGTTTACAACTGCACCATGTATGTGGAATGAGTAACCCTATACAAATGTGAAAATGGAAAATGATTAGCTCAATTAATTAAAAAAATACCTGAATGACCCTACTCTGGGGACAAAGAAACACTGCATACTAAGTTAAGGGCTTAAACTTTACAACAAGACCACCTCTGCACTTTCATCCCTCAAGAAAATGTTCTCCAATCAAAGTCTGAAGTGTCTATGGTTACTGACTACTTTGGAGCAGGGAGGGAAAAGAGGAGACCTGGATTTAAGTTTATCAGTTGTCTCCATTCCAAAAAAATTATCTTCTGACAACCCCCAGCACTGGGATTTGAAACGGTGACCAAAGACTGAATGAAAACCCATAGAAACCGATTTAGATAAAGATTATTTTTTTCCTGTGGAAGAAAAGCTCTTTGAACTTAAGTGTCTGGTTGACATTCCAAAAACACTATCCTTTGCAAAGGAGTCAAGAAAAGACTTCTAAATGTTCTCTTGGAAT
Organism: Protopterus annectens; assembly: GCF_019279795.1. Classification (NCBI taxonomy): domain Eukaryota; kingdom Metazoa; phylum Chordata; order Ceratodontiformes; family Protopteridae; genus Protopterus; species Protopterus annectens. Next base: position 671,807,017 of record NC_056736.1, read on the forward strand.
TCCAGCTTGTGTAAGACATTTCACATCCAAGATAAAGCAAAGATAAGCAAGCATACCTCTTAACTGCCTAGATTTTTGCAGACTGTCCAGACTTTTGCTTCACTTTTTTTGTCTGTTCCTCCTGGCTTTCTGGCAAATCACTGAGGAGTGAAGTCACTATATAATGACACACATTTTAGTTTTAGATTTCTTATCCTTCAAAAAATGCATGCTACCACAAATCCTGTTATTCTAGTAACTTTATAAGTTTGTAAGGGCAATATTTAAAATTTGTCATAATTCTGGGCCTTTGTTCCCCCTTTATTTTAGGCTCTGTCCAGATTTCTTGTATTAAAACGTATGTAAGAAAGTCATCTAATTATGTAGAAATGCTGATACCATATAGCATGCAATATAACTGGAGCTAGACACTTAGTGAACACTCTTGGTGCAGTGGATAGTCTAAAGGATAAGGCAGACAACTAATAATGTGATCCAAACACACAACACTATAAGAAACGTTTGAAGTCTAGAAGAACAGGGACGTGATGATAATTATCTTTTAAGTCTAGTGTTAACAAGACACTACACAGGAAGAAGAGTTAAGAGGCTGTGAAGTGACATTGTTTTGAATTTAGACGCTACCACAAACAGGTTTAGGAAAAAAAGATCCAGCTTTGGTATGGAAGCATTTTCTTTCTTTTGGCACTAGGAACATCCTTGAATAAAACCCTTCACCACATGGGACAGCATGTGATGAGGAACTAATGGAAACTTGAGTGATATGGAGGATGAGAAATGATCCCCTGGAAAGGAGGAATTTCCTCCCACTGCCATCTGCAACTCTGATAAATAATTTTCATAAACCATTTGGATGAAACTATAGGCTGCCAAAGAGAAAAACGGAGATTCAAACTTTCTAGAAGGACAAAAAGGATCGGTGTGGGGGGGTTCACAAGGCCTCTTGAGCAGTTATTCAGACTTGGAATGTCCTTGGGAGTTTCGAGACATTTTTTTTTTTTTAGAACCCCCCGCCCCTGCCATTTCTTCTTAATCATCATTTTACCTGTATGTTGTTGAGACTGTTCATTCTGATTTTTGCCAAAACTGGATGAGAAGACAGAAAATGTCTTGGAAAATTTGGAAGAGGGGGTTGAAAAATATTAGTGATTCCCTGTAACAGCTTGCCCCTTAAATCAAGATTTTTGATCACTTCTACAGCACAGGAGCCAAACAATCTCTATCCAAGGAAGAATTTAAAAATCTCATTTTAATATAATCTGGGAGATTCTGAGAAAGCAGCTACATGCATCTCCTCAAAACAGTACCAATGGCCCTAGCCCTGGAGAAGTATAAACAGAGTGATATATATATATATATATATATATACATACATACATACATACATACATACATACACACACACACGGTAAACAGTGAGTAGTGACCTATGCAACAGAAGAAATTTAAGTTATTTAAAGCACATTTTCCTCACAAGAAGAAACTGCAGATAAAACATTCATCATACTTTCACAATTTGTCAGACCAAACGTAAGAGCCTGACAATTCAAAATTCTGAAAATCAAAGTTACAGAAGTATACACTTTTTCCCCACACACATCAATATTTTTTCCCATCCTTATCAGAAAGAACAGGATGGAATTAACTAATGTGCTTAGCAGCTGTGGGATCAACTAAAGCTATAGCTACTTGGTCAGGTTCCATAAGACTGAGTTACTTTATACAACCCATCTACCTTTTCAGGGGCAGCTGGTTAATTAGACGGAAAGATGCAGGCAGTAACCCACACATCCTATAAAGCAGATAGAAAAGGAAGAATGGGTGTAAGTTCTGGAAAATTCTTATTTAAAAACTCATAGTGTTTTCTGAGGGAATGAGAAACCTCAGTGTTCTCCCACTGAAAACACTGGCACATTCTAGCAACTGTCACAGAGAAAGAGAAACACCCACAGGCAGAATAAGAAACGGAGCTTTCCTCTGAGTTTGAATCTAAAATCTGAGGAAAGAAATGTATCCATCCCTTCATCTGCCTTTTTTTTCCATAATAATTTTTGTTTTCCAAAAGTATATTACAGTAGAGGACAGCAAAATCAATCATGAAAACTGTCAAATATAAAGTAATATTTGTTTCAACATGCAATCAGGTAATATTTCTACTAAGTCACATAAAATAAAACCCATGTACTATTTTCACATTTTAACAGGAAAATGCATAGAAGTTACCTAACTGCATGGTATAGTAAACTCCAACATACTATATGCAATATTTACAGCAGGTGCAACAACAGCTAAAGGGCAGAAGTATGAGAGAGATGCATCTGTATTTGATTCATCCTTAAGTTGCTTGTCTAAGCTACTTTGACTTGTACTTTACTAAGTATAGGGGAAATCTGCATACAATGTGAGGATTTAGTTCTCTGAATAACATTCATACTTTTAGAATGTGGTTCTGAAGGAGATTCCAGTATTTGCGAAAATACGTGCATTTATTACTATTGCTTGTGATTAATTTATGTGCGGTAACATATCTAGTAGCTTTGCTCTTGAATTCCTGCCATGATAGTTTCGTTCCATGTGTCCAATTCTGGGTGATATATAGTTTCATTAGAGGAAATAATGTGACTAATATCCGTGTGTCCTGCTTAAGTAATTTTGGGGGGGGTGTGGGTTTATGTAGGATAGAAAATTCCCACGATAATGTTGACTGCTTGTAACCCATTTCTGTCTAACTTCACCTTCAGAGAACACCATAACTTGTATGTAAATTTACAGCCCCATAGGATGTGAAAGAGATCAGTGTTCACTGTTGCACAATAGGGACAGTTTGGGGAGTAGCTTGAACTAAATTTATTCAAAATCACTGGTGTGTAGTAGGCATTATTGTTGATCAATTGTGTATAGATTAAACTCTTGAAAGGAGACAATTTTAGTGTAGTTTCTATCGCTTTGCATTTTTATCTGCAATTTCTTCATTTTTCTCATTCCAGTAGGCAAACAGTAAAGATGAGTGATATTTGATGGATGTAATTAACTTGTGTGCGTTAGAGAGCATTTTCTTTTTGTAGCAGTATCTACAGCTGCTTGTACTGAATTACCCAGCATGGCAGCCAGATATTTAAGTTGTCTTAGAATTATTATATGCTTTTTGCTGAGGTTCAGCTTTTCTCTGGTCTCTTCTATAGTATAATCCTTCATTTTGAGAATGCCCCATACAACACAGTTCTTAATTTGTGGATACTGATTGAGATTTATCATACTGTTATTTAATTTGAGATTAGGCTTTAAATAGGTTGCAGAAGAGTCAAAGTATGTACTAGGTTTATAGATTCAAGTAGCTTCCGGAATATTATGATAATATTTCTTAATGATTTATATAATCCAATTGTCTTGAAATATTCCTTCTGTATAAATGGTAGGGCTTTGGGATTAATATTTAATGATTTAACATGTTCAAACCAAAGTTTAACACATGTTGGTGACCATTCTTTAGCCACAGGAGTGTGTTCTGATATCTGTGTTATTCTGTTAGAGTAAATTATATCATAATATAGCTTGAAATCTGGAAGACCCAGTCCCCCCTCTTTCTTTCAGCAGGATTAATTTGGAGTATTTGATCCTTATTGATTTTGTGTACCGTACTGCGGTGGTGGTGCTGTGGTAGCGTTGCTGCCTCACAGTAAGACGTTGTCCGGTTCGATTCTCAGCTAAAGCGTCTTCTGTGTGGAGACATGCGTGAATGGGTGTACCTTCGTTGAAGGTTGTAAGTCAGGGCTGGCAACTCGGCATGTAAAAATCTACTGCCAATCATTAGCGGACCGGAGTTCAGCTGTGGCAACCCCTAACCAGGAAAAGCCAAAAGAAACAAACAATTGATTTTGGGTACCGGATGAACTTAGCTATTTATATGCAGATTTTGTGAAAGACGTTTTAGGGGATGTTAGTGTTTGTTGCATTTAATTGATAAAACACTTTTTGAAGAACATTTATTTTAATGACTGCAACCTTAGCTAAGGTTCATAGCTTCAATATTTTTCCCTTGGTTTAGCTGTGTCCCTAAATTGTTTGGGATTACTGACTTCTGGTTATGATCGAAAAGTATTCCTAAGTATTTGAGGGAGTAGTCAATTTAAATTGGTGTGTCCAGGAAATAGTATTCTTTATGGCCTAGCGGATTAATTGGAAAGATTTTGGATTTGGATGTGTAAATTTCACAGCTTGATATTTCTGAAAATTTTTTAATAGATTTCATAATTTTACTGAGGTCTGTATTAGGGGTTTCGAAATATATACTGACATCATCTGCGAAAGCTGTTAGGACAATTTTATTATTTAGAAGCTTTGGTATGAGATGATATGTGTGCAGGAATAGGAGAAGGAATAGGGGTTCAATATATAAATTGAAGAGGTATGGAGAAAGGGGGCACCCATGCCTTGGTACCATTTATGATTCTTATTGGTTTGGATTCAATTTTATTTATTTCAATTGATGTGTATGAGCTTTTATATATCTTTCTAGTTATGTCGGTGAAATCTTTTGGAATATTACAGAATGATGGTGTTTAAAATATAAATTCTTGATTAACTTTATCATAGGCTTTTCTACCGTCTAACACCAAGCATACCTTGTTTTTTTTTTTCTTTTTCGCACAGTGTCATTATTGCATCTAGGATAAGTGTGTTATCCAAGGTTTGCCTAGAGCAGATAAACCCAGCTTGTTCTGGAAAGATGATTACTGACAACACTATGTTAAGTCTATTTGCTAGGATAGTAGCTAGGATTTTGATGTCAATATTTATTAGTGAGATTGGTCTGTAGTTTAGTGGATTTGATTTTTCTGAGTTAGGCTTATGAATAAAAATAGTTCTGGAGACATATGGATCTATAATACCAAACTCCCTGATGGGGTTGTATAGTTTTAGTAAATTGTTTGCTAACTTTTGGGCAAAGGTTTTGTAAAATTCAATTGTGAAACCATCTGATCCTGGTGTCTTACTTGATTTTAGTTTAGTTATTTCAGCTAGAATTTTTTTTTTGTGAATCTCCTCTTTACATTTCATTTTGTTGTTTATTTTTGGGAAGGTTAATTTCTTTTAGGAAATTTGTACAATCTTCTGATTTAGTTTGCTTTTGTGGTCCATACAAGTTCCTGTATATGACTTCAAAGCTCTTTGCAATTTCTTGATTTGTACTAATTTTCATTCCTTCATAGTCTAATTCTGTTATATTTGGTATTGCTTGTTTGGCTGTAATTATTCTTGCTAGTAGTTTGGAAGGGATGGAACATTGTCAGCATATCTAGCTAGCATCTTCACCTCAACAAAACAGTATTGTTTTGGATGCAAGAGGTATAATTCTTTTTGCAAGTTTATCATCTGTTTCTAGGTAGGAGCTGTATTTGATTTGAATTTTCATTTCAACTTCTTTCAACGTGGTTTGTAGTTTGAGGTTTATATTCTTCTTCTCTGTATATTTTTGTTGTAATGGGATGCTTTCTGAATTAATATTCCCCTCATTCTTGCTTTGCAAGCTGCCCACTGCACATCATACGGTATGTTCTTATCTAAAGGATTACTGTCAATTTCCAGTGGTATATTATTTATTTCTTGGATTGCGTCCTTCTTTTGCAAGAGGTTTGGATTTAAGGACCATGATAGGCATTTGGGTTTATTGTTTTTGTTAGAATGGTCTGAGAGGAATCTGGGTTCTATCTTGTAGTTTGTTTTTGTTTCAAGAAGTATCTCGGAGACCAGGAAGAAATCTATTCTAGACCATGATTTATAACATGGAAAGTAATGCATATATTTCTTAACTGTGGATTTGCTGTCACTAAAATTGTATTGGTCAGCTAGTTTGTAATCTATTACTAGGTCCTTTAGGGCTAATAAAAATTGGGAGTTGTATATTTTGCTTTTAGTAGATATGTCTGTTTCTGGGTTAAGAACCATGTTCCAGTCGCCTCCTAGTATGTAACAGTAGTTTGGGAATTTCATTACGATATTATATATTTCAATAATAAAATCTTGCTGTTTTACACATGGGCTCTATAGATTTAAAATAGAACATGTTTTAGAGAGTGGGTATTAGTACAAATAAAGTGACACCATCTGCCATTTTGGTCTGCCATGCATTCTATTATTTCCCAACTGAAGGATTTTTTTAATAAGAATTGCAACACCCTTAGAGTTTGTACTATTGCCTGACGGTGGTCTTTCGGCTGCTCCCATTAGGGGTCGCCACAGCAGATCAACTGTTTCCATTTCTTCCTGTCCTCTGCATCTTGCTCTGTCACACCAACCACCTTCATTGTCCTCTCTCACCACATCCATAAACCTTATCTTAGGCCTCCCTCTTTTCCTGTTACCTGACAGCTTCATCCTTAGCATCTTTTTCCCAATATACTCTGCATCCCTCCTCAGCACATGTCCAAACCAACGTAATCTTGCCTCTCTGGCTTCATCTCCAGACCTTCCAACCTGGGCTGACCCTCAATATACTTATTCCTAATCCTGTCCATCCTTGTCACACCCAGTGCAAATCTTAACATCTTCAACTCTGCCATGTCAAGCTCTGACTCCTGCCTTTTTGCCAATGCCACTGTCTCCAACCCATATAACATAGCTGATCTCACTACCCTCTTATAGACCTTCCCTTTCACTCTTACTGGTACTCGTCTGTCAGAAATCACTCCTGACACTCTTCTCCATCCAGCCTGTACTCTCTTCTTCACCTCTCTTCCACAATCATCATTACTCTGAACTGTTGATCCCAAGTACTTAAACTCATCCACCTTCCCTAGCTCTACTCCCTGCATCCTCACCATTCCTCTATCATCCCTCTCATTCACACACATGTATTCTGTCTTAGCCCTGCTGACCTTCATTCGTCTTCTCTCTAGAGCACATCTCCACCTCTCCAGGGTCTCCTCCACCTGTTCCCTACTCTCACTACAGATCATGTCATCTGCAAACATCAAACTCCACGGGGACTCCTGTCTGATCTCATCTGTCAACCTGTCCATCACCACTGCAAATAAGAAAGGGCTCAGAACTGATCCTTGATGTAATCCCACCGCCACCCTAAACGCATCCATCACTCCCACCGCAGACTTCACCGCTGTCACACTACCCTCGTACATATCCTGCACCGCTCTTACATACTTCTCTGACACTCCCGACTTCCTCATATAATACCACAACTCCTCTCTAGGCACCCTGTCATATGCTTTCTCTAAATCCACAAAGACACAATGCAACTCCTTGTGACCTTCTCTGTACTTCTCCATCAACACTCTCAGAGCAAACATTGCATCTGTAGTGATCTTTCCTGGCATGAAACCATACTGCTGATCACTAATCATCACCTCCCTTCTTAACCTAACTTCCACTACTCTTTCCCATAACTTCATGCTGTGACAGATCAGTTTAATCCCTCTGTAGTTACTACAGCTGTGCACATCACCCTTATTCTTAAAAATCGGTACCAAAACACTTTTTCTCCATTCCTCAGGCATCCTCTCACTTTCCAAGATTTCATTAAACAATCCAGTTAAAAACTTTACTGCCATTTCACCTAAACACCTCCATGCTTCCACAGGTATGTCATCGGGACCAACAGCCTTTCCGTTCTTCATCCTCTTCATAGCTATCCTTACCCTCCTCCTTGCTACTCCCCTGCATGTCATGATTCACTATCCGCACATCATCCAACCTTCTTTCCTTCTCAATTTCTTCATTCATCAACCCCTCAAAGTACTCTTTACATCTGCTCAACACACTCTCCTCGCTTGCGAGTACATTTCCCTCATTATCCTTTATCATCCTTACCTGCTGCACATCTATACTAGATCGGTCCTTCTGTCTAGCCAATCGGTACAGGTCCTTTTCTCCCCCCATAGTGTCCAACCTTTTATACAACTCTTCATACGCCTTATCGTTAGCCTTCGCCACCTCTCTCTTTGCCATGCACCTCATCTCCTTATACTCGTCTACTTTCATCTCTTTGACAATCCCACTTCTTCTTCGCCAACTTCTTTCTGTTTATACTCTCCTGTACTTCTTCATTCCACCGCCAGGTCTCTTTGTCCTCCTTCCAGATGTCACACCAAGCACCTTTCTAGCCATCTCTCTTACTAGCTCTGCTGTAGTTACCCAGCTATTCGGTAACTCTTCACTGCCACCCAGTGCCTGTCTTAACTCTTCCCTGAACATCACCTCACAATTACCCTTTTTCAATTTCCACCATATGATCCCTGGTGCTGCCCGCACACTCATCCTCCTCTTCTTGATCAATGTCATCCTACAAACCACCATCCTATGTTGCCTAACTACACTTTCCCCAGCCTCCACTTTACAGTCTCCAATCTCCTTCAGACTGGCCCTTCTACATAAAATATAATCCACCTGTGTGCATCTTCCTCCACTCTTGTATGTAACCCTATGCTCCTCCCTCTTGTTAAAATACATATTCATCACAGCCATGTCCATCCTTTTCGCAAAATCCACTATCATCTGACCTTCTGCATTCCTTTGCTTAACACCATACCTACCCATCACTTCCTCATCCCCTCTGTTCCCTTCAGCAACATGCCCATTGAAGTCTGCTCCAATCAACAGTTTCTCACCCTTGGGTACAGTCATCACTACTTCATCCAACTCACTCCAAAATTTTTCTTTCTCATCCATCGCACACCCAAATTGTGGACCATATGCACTAACAACATTCATCAGTACATCAATTTCCAGCTTCATAAACATCACTCCATCAGAAACTCTTTTAACCTCCAAAACACTCTTAGCATACTGTTCCTTCAGGGTAATGCCTACACCATTTCTCTTTCCATCCACACCATGATAAAACAATTTGAAACTGCCTCCAATACACCTAGCCTCGCTCCCCTTCCATCTGGTCTTATGCACACACAATATACCAACCTTCCTTTGGTCCATCATATCAGCAAGCTCTCTCCCTATACCAGTCATACTGCCAACATTCAAAGTTCCGACCCTCACTATCACAGTCCTGGCCTTTACCTGCCTTCGGGCATGCCTTCCCCCCTCTTCTCCTCCTTCGGCCAACAGTAGCCCAATTTTTGCCAGCACCCTGGTGGCCAACAGTACGGGTGGTGGTCGTTATTAACCCAGGCCTCGACCAATCTGGTATGTATTTCTGTACTGTTGTCTGCATGTATGATTTGGCAAAATTTTACGCCGGATGCCCTTCCTGACGCAACCCTCCCCATTTATCCGGGCTTGGGACCGGCACAAAGAAATGCACTGGCTTGTGCATCCTCAGTGGCTGGGCCTGATGGTATTATTTTAAATAGCCATTTTTTTCTTTGTCTTTTTCCCAATCTTCAACAAGCATATGGAACATTTGTAAAAAGATTATGTTTGCCTTCGCTTGGAAAAGTAGGTACATAAGTAGCTTTCTTTTCTTTTTATCATTCCTGCATTTTTCTGTTCGGATTCAGAATCTTGAATCACTTGTGGAAAAGAGGAATCCTTCATTCTTTTATAGGAAACTGCTTTACAAGAGCAATAGCCCAAATTAAACCCTGAGCCAGATCCACTTAATCCAAAGAAAACTACGTAGACACATGCCAGTTTTTTTTTTTTTTTTTAAACAGGAAAAATGGGGCCGACAGAATTACTAATGGCAGCAGCTTCCCCAGGGATGGGAGGGGCAAAACATTCTGACACAGCAAGGTAACTTTCCCTATTCCCTCTTCCTTGACTGACAAGATAGGCTCTTCCCTTGCCCACTGAAGGTACCCCCAACAGCCGCAGAGGACATGGCTAACCCCCGATCCATAGTAAGTGCAGAAGGTACACCAGAAGGATCCAGGGAAAAAGATGAGTGGTCTGAAATACAACAAATGGCCAGAAGAGAGTCACCCGATGGCAAAGGCTGTTTGCTTGACTTTTTCTTAGTGTGGCTGGAAAGAGGACAGACTGTGGGACTGGTAGTCTGTTGTATGATCAAGCTGAAAATGGTGCCGCTTTTCTGGGGAAGACAAGCAGCAACTGTTGGTAAACATTACCAGTCAACAAAAATTATTATTTTTTTTTTTAACAGAAAAAAAAACAGTAAAAAACACTTTAAAACACTATGCCAGCCTCCAGGGAAGTAAAATAAATGACACTTCTCCACAGAAAAAATCTTTTCAGTTACTTTACTCCACTTTTAAACTGGCAAACAAATAAAAAAAATGAAAGCTCCATTTAAACGTATGCTACAGTCTGACATAGTTTGTTAAAAGTCTGTAGATAAAGCAGCCCCTGCAGGTACGGCAACTGCACAGCTCCAAAAAGACCTTATAGCAGTAAAAAATGTGAACAGTAGACTGTAGCATAAACTAATGTATTTATTATTTTTACTGCTATAGTTCGTTAAAACACAACATTCCTAAATTTAAAAGAACTTTCATGAAGAGGAAAGTAATAAAACATCAAGAAAATTAATACAATTGAAGTTTTTTCCCCAGAGGGAACTTATTTGCCCATCAAAGAAAAGCACAAGATGACAAGTCAATCTTCAAAAGCCTCAGAGGAGTGTACTCTTTAGAAGCAGTAAAGCTCTAAAGGACTTCACACGCAAACTGTCTTTTAGTCAACTCAACTCAAGCTGCCTGACACTTTGGGCACGTGGAAGGTGCCCTGAAGTTGTCATATCCTTAGCAAGATATAACCCACGTGGCTAAGGCTACTGCAGCACTGATCAATATGACTAATATCAGAAACATATCTTCAAAAACTATGCTTTAAGGAGATACGTTCCTCCATATTTTGGCAATACAGAAAAATACAATCTGTATAACAGTGGCAGTGTTTAGATACCAAGTGAAAAGGGTACTCAAAATACATATAAAAAGAAAATACTGGTGATGCAAAAGTAAAATCACCAACAGCTTTAATGAGACAAAAACAGGTACACATAAACTGACTTAGCGCTCATTGGCTATAACGTTATGTGAATTTCATTCATAAAGACTTGTTAACATTTTATTAACTGACTGTGAAGATGCCGTAGTCGGGTGAAAGCGCTAAGTCAGTTTTTGTGTACCTGTTTTTTGTCTCATTAAAGTTGTTGGTGATTTTACTTTTGCATCACCAGTATTTTCTTTTTACACTCAAATTACATGCCTTCGGAGTTGCACCATGATGCCTGTAACAACAGTATTAGCTTGTTTCAGTGAACAGAACTGTAGGACACCAGACAAACAATGCATATAAAACCAACACGCAATGAGCAAGACTGCTTGGAATGACTGATACTAAACTAGGATCTCTGTTCCGTGACAGGAAAGAACTTTGCACGGTGAAACAAAAGTTATGTCTTACCATAATGTTCCATCTGTGTTGTTGATCTTCATTCATTCATCACTGATGGGATGTCGGTTCCGTCCTCGGAACAGAGTCGATGTTATACCAAGCTCACGCCAGCCAAAAACTCTCGAGCTAAGCTTTAACCCATAATACCCTTCTCCCTGTTACCTCATATCGAGTATGCTCATTATTAGTAAAGCAGAGGCAGCTTCTGCGCAAGTACCCTAATTCAGTACTTGGACCAAAAGCATCCCACATGAGCCTTAGGAGAGGGGAGGAGAGTGGGATGGGATGAATGAATGAAGATCAACAATACAGATGGAACATTATGGTAAGACATAACTTCTTTATCTGATGTTGTTAATCTTCATTCATTCATCACTGATGGGAGAGAGTCCCCAGCTACCTTGTGTCACTTGGGCAGCTCTTATGGAAGAATATTCCTGAGCACCATTGAGTCAAAAAAGAAGTTATGTACTCACCATAACATTCCATCTGAGTAGTTATACTTCATTATTCTGCAACCTGTGGGTATACGGATCCGTATCGGATCTGAGCCGGCAACTTTTTTTCTAGCTTCTGCTCCAAGCTCCGCCCTTAACCATAATGCCCTACCATCTCCAATCTTCCCTCAGATCGAGTTTGCTGCAACTAACAATATATACGCAACTCAACCCAATAATCAACCTGAAAACAGGATAAGGTCCGGGGGATGGAGAGAGGGAATGTTGCAGAAAAATGAAGTATAACTACTCAGATGGAACGTTATGGTGAGTACATAACTTATTTATCTGAAGTAGTTAACTTCATTTTATCTGCAACCTGTGGGACAGAGTCCCCAGCTACTCCGATCTTGGGAGGCCCATATGGAAGGATATTCCTAAGCACTGAAGAGCCAAATGATGCTCTACCCCTCAAAATCAGATCCAATTTGTAATGGGAAATGAAGGCATGTGAATTGGCCCATGTCGCTGCTGCAAAAATACCGTCCAAAGGTACCCTAGACCAAAAAAAGGAACAAAAGTTGCCATGGACCTGGTAGAGTAAGCCTTAACTATACCAGGAGGTGATAAACTTTTTGCTTTGTAAGCATGTGAAATGCAGAGAGTAATCCATCAGGTTAAAGAAACTTTAGAAATAGCTTTTCCCATAAATGCTTTGGAAAAGGAAACAAACAATTGGTCAGTCTTGCGGAAAGACTTTGTTCTATGAAGATAAAAACGATGTTGTCTATGAACATCCAACAAATGGAGTTTGTATTCACCTTTATTTTGAAAGTTGGTAAAGAAAACAGGCAGATTAATGGACTGGTTTATGTTTGCTTCAGATGCCACTTTAGGTAAGAAGGAAGTGTTAGTATGGAGGGAAACCCTATCCTTAAGGAAGACCAAATAGGGAGGCACGCCAGACAGAGCTTGAAGCTCAGAAACTCTCCTAGCTGAAGTGATGGCGACTAGTAAAGCTGTCTTCCAAGACAAAAATTTTTTAAGTCCACCGAAGCTGTGGGTTCAAAGGGAGGGGTTACCAATGCCTGTAAAACAAAAGTAAGGTCCCAAACAGGTGCAGAATTCTTGACGGGGCAGTAGCAGAAAAATACCTTTAAGAAAAACTTTACACAGCCTAGAGGAGGCTAAGGCCATGTTGTCTTCTTCAACGTGAAAACTGGAAATGGCTGCCAGTTGTACTTTCACTGTGGAGGAACTAGCTTCTTGCTGAAAGATACCAGACAGGAAGTCCAACACCGCTGGAACAGGAGCTGTAAAGGGATCTATTTCTCTCTGTGAAGCCCAAATGGAAAAGCGCCTCCATTTACAGCCATATAGTTTTCTAGTGGCGTCTTTAAGAGAGGCCACTAGAATCGATTTAACCTGGGATGAAAGACCGGGAGTCCTGGCGATTAACGACACTGGAGCAACAAAGAAGTTATGTTCTTACCATAATGTTCCATATGAATTTTCATCTCGCCTTTGTTCTTACACACGGGGTTCGGAGCCGATCCTCGGCTCCAAGTCGGCCGCATCACAAGCTCTGCATCTAAGAGAAGCTGGAGGCACAGTCTACATCCCATGATCCTCCGCTGCTATCCCTCAGATCTAGTTTGCAAGAACCCAGAATGCACTACTAACCACTGCGTCTAATGCTCACACAATCACACACTTGAACCTGGACATATGAACTAAATACAGATAGGTGTACACCTAATGTGTCACCTACTAATCAATAGGTAGTGTAGATAACCCAGAGAAGACCAACCAGACAATAGTCATACCAGTTCTTCCAGAACGCGGTGGGGGAAGGAGGGAAGGAATGTAAGAACAAAGGCGAGATGAACAATTCACATGGAACATTATATGGTAAGAACATAACTTCTTTATGTGAAATTGTTCAATCTCACCATTGGTTCTTACACACGGGTAGCGTCCCTAGCTCCGTTACCCTGGGTGACTCACGGAAGAACGTTCCTGAGAACAGTGGAACCAAAGATGCCCTGTCCTTGGAGGTCCTGTCTACTTTGTAGTGAGTAACAAACGTATGAGGCTTTGCCCACGTCGCCGCCGCACAAATAGTATCCAACAGTAGATGAGCGGCATGGGCTAGAGAAGTAGAAACGGCCCTAGTAGAATGAGCCTTAGGCTTGAATGGATCTGGTTGTTTGGAAGCTGAATAGACAAAATTTATGCAGTCCGAAAGCCATTTGGATAACGTGCATTTTGTTACTGCCATGCCCTTCTTATTATCTGCGAATGAAACAAACAGCTGATCCGATTTCCTGCAATCCTTTGTTCTGTCCAGATAAAATCTCAGCTGCCTATGTACATCCAATTTGTGCAGCATGTATTCCAACTTGTTAGAATGGTTTTTGAAGAAGGTGGGAAGTTCTATAGATTGATTAATATTAAGCACAGAACATACCTTCGGGAGGAATGACGGAAGGAGACTCTGTCTGGATGGAAAACCATGTATGGTGGCCTAACCGACAAAGCCTGTAGCTCTGATATCCTACAAGCTGAAGTGACAGCAATAAGAAAGAGAGTCTTTCATGACAAATACTTAAGTGAACACGTTAAAGCTGGTTCGAAGGGTGATAACATAAGTTGGGATAACATCAAATTCAAGCTCCAGGAAAAAAACGGATCCCGAATGGGTGGACGGAGGTGAAAGGTACCCTTCATGAAAGCTCTACAAAGTCTGTGGGACATAACTGTAGAGCCCCCTTCACCTACATGAAAGTTAGATATGGCAGCTAACTGTACTCATATCGTGGATGTAGAGGCCCCTTCGTGAAAGAGTGTAGATAAAAATTCCAAGATTTTGTGCATAGGGGCCACCAAGAGATCTATACCTTGCCCTGATGCCCAACACGCAAAACACTTCCATTTGCTCCTGTATAGATTCCTGGTGGAAGCTTTGTGGGAAGAAACTAGAATGTGCTGTACTGCTGGAGACAAAAAATCCGACCTGGCTAAGTTGAGAAGCGAAGCAGCCAAGCTGTCGGTTTGAGGGACTGAAGAGATGGGTGAGGAACTCCTGACGAGTGAGTCAACAGGTCTGGCACTGGGTCCAGAATCCACGGTTCCTCCATCTGGTGGGCTCGAAGAAAGGGAAACCAGATCTGTCGAGGCCAGAATGGTGCTATTAGAATGATCATCCTTTCCAGACTCCTTGCTTTCTGTAGGAATTTGGGTATCAACGGAACAGGAGGAAATGCATATAGGAGACCCTGGGGCCAATCGTGCACCAGTGCGTCCCTGGGGGCATCCCCCGGAGGGGGAAGTAGGGCAAAGTAGCTTCTGGATTTGGCATTTAAGGGGGATGCAAAAAGATCGCAGCAAGGCTGGCCCCATCTACGGAAAATCCTCTCCGCCACTTGATTTTTGAGGGACCACTCATGTGGCAACAGGATGGCTCTGCTCAACCTGTCCGCGATGACATTGGATGACTCCGGGATGTGCGTTGCTATCAGAAAGCAACCTGTGGACACAGCCCACTGCCAAATTCTCAGGGCCTCTCTGCATAATGGGTAAGACCTGGTTCCTCCCTGTTTGTTTATGTACCAGACCACTGACATATTGTCCGTCTGAACTGCCACTGTTCCTAGAGGTAGGGATTTGTGAAAGTGTTGCAACACTAGAAAAACTACTCTGAACTCCAGGACACTGATGTGCAGATTGTACTCCATCTTGGACCATTCTCCTTGGACCGTTCTCCCCTGAAAAAGTCCCCCCCACCCCATCAGGGAAGCGTCCGTGGTTATTGTGGCTGTAGGGCTGGGTAGTACAAACGAGTGACCTATTGTCAGATCTTGGCTGTTCAGCCACCATCGAAGATCCCGCCTGCAAGATTCTGTGATCAAGATGTCGTGTGACAAAGGAAGTTGTTGGAACGACCACTGTGCGAAGAGCAGCCACTGGAGGACCCTCATGTGCATCCTGCCCAAAGGAACTGCAATAAGGGTAGTTGCCATCAAGCCCAGGGCATTCAGCACTTGTGCAGCAGAAACTTTCTTGTTCCGAAGAAGAAAAGCGACCTGATCCCTGAGGGCTGACACTCTTGTCTGGGGAAGCTTGACCAGAGCTGTAGTAGTATCTAAATCCGCCCCTATGAATGAGACATGCTGTGAGGGCGATAAGGCAGATTTTTCGAAGTTGATTGAGATTCCTAAATGGGAACAGAGGTTGATCGTGTAGTCCCTGGCTTGTACAAGACGATGCTTGGTGGTGGCGGTGAGGAGCCAGTCGTCCAGATACGGAAACACCCGGAATCCTAGCCACTTCAGGTGAGACGCCACTACTGCCATGCATTTGGTAAACACCCTGGGGGCTGAGGTGAGACCAAAGGGCAGAGCTCGAAATTGGAAATAACTGGCTCGCAGCTGGAAGCGCAGGTGATCTCTGGACGCAATGGCCATTTTGATGTGGTAGTACGCGTCCCTGAGATCTATACAGCACATCCAATCGCCCTTCTGCAGAAAAGGAAGGATCGACTGTAGCATGACCATTCTTTGGAACTAAAAAGAACCTCGAGTAAGTTCCGGATCCTATCTGGTCCGCCGGGACTGGTTGGATGACTCTTTTTTCGAGCAGCTTTCTTATTTCTATGGCTGCTTGATCTCGCAGATTGGGTTGAACATCTGGAAATCTCTTTTAATCGGGGGGAATGGTTATAAATGGAATGTTGTATCCTCTGGTTATTATGCTTTTTACCCAAGAATCTGAAGTGAGATTTAGCCAAGCATCTGGGTATAAAACCAAGCGACCCCCGACTGCCTCCAGAGCAGGACAGTCGGGCCTCCACTCAGGAGTGCTGGAAGGGCTTCCCAGGGGCTCTATCCCTGTCGCCCTGGTTCTGCGGACCCTCTCTGCCGCCTGGGCGGCGTCTTCCATTTCTCCCCCCTCCTCTGCCTCTGGAGGGGGCATCACTCTGTGTGGACTGGAAAGATCCCAGAGTCTTTCAGAACCACATTTTTCCGCATCTTTGTCCTTTGGGGTACGGTCTGGTCAGGGCGGAAAAACAGACCCCTACGGCAGACAGGGTCTTACCTTCTTGCTCACACCAAGTGAGAGTCTCCTTTACACTGGGTCCAAACAGGGTGGCACCATCAAAGGGGGCATTGGTAAAGGAAGACTTGAAGGCTTCCGCAAAGGAGCACAGGCGCATCCAGGATTGTCTCCGCAGAGCGATCTCTGAAGCTGCAGCCCTACTCGAACCTTCGGCCGCATACGAAATGAGCCTCATGGACGAGTTTACTATCGAAGTGAGGGTGATAAGCTGTGCTGTTACCTTTTCTGAGACAGCAGCATCTGTGTTACCCTGGAGAGTATCTCCCAGCTCCTTAAGGAGATCTCTCTGAAGTCGCGTAAAGTGAGTGAGGTAGTTCAGTGAACTGAAAACGCGCTTCCCATACCTGTCCATAGTCCTAGAATCCTTGTTAGGAGGATAGACAGAGGAAGATGCCTCAGACATTTCCTTCTTCGTGGCTGCCGCTACCACCATAGCATCAACTGGGACTCCGTTCGTAACTTAAGTCTTGTCCTGGGGGGCAGTGATATATTTACTCAGCCTCCGAGGGACTGGTTCCACTGTATCCGGAGTCTCCCACGCCCTTCGAGCTATTAGGTCCATTAACTCATCGAAGGGCGGGGTCACCCAGGAGGTAGAAGGCTGAACCCCAAAAGCCTTCAGCAACACCGATTCGTCCTCAGTGGGGGCAAGTGTCTGCCAATCACCCCTCTGCTTCAATATCTCCAGGATGTCAGCAAATGAGACATCCTCAGAGGGGGACCGTGGGGACCCCTCTGACTCATCCAAATCGGTGTCCGATGTCAATGATTCCTGTGGGGAATCAATGTGCCTTCTCTTGCACAATTTCTTCCTCGGGACTTCATCAGAGGGGGCATCTGGTGAAGCTTCCGAGGAACAGGGGACACCCTCTGGGGCTGGCTGAGGCATTCGGTCTCTACGCTTGGTAGGGATCGCGGGTACAGAAACAGAACGCGGCCCTTTGGCAGAAGGAGAAGACGACTCCGATGAAGTAAATGTCTTTTCAGACAAGACCTTCCTCATGACGTCGAAGGCACCGGAGCCCCGGGCCGAGGACTCCACCGGATCCGAAGAGCACGGTAGTTTCCCCGAAACCGGGACCACGGGCTCCGACCCAGAGGACGGAGCCGAGCTAATCTGCGCTGAGGCTCCGAGGGGGGGGAGTCGGAACCGAAAGTTTGGATCGACTCTCCGCCCCGGAAGCGAGGAGAGACTGTCGGCTCCGCGACTCCTCGATTTGCTCTGAGGGAGTCGAGGTCAGTGGTGCCGACCGCACTAAGGAAGGCTTCGGCACAGAGGGATCAACAACCATCGGTTCCTCTTCTCCGGGCTCCGAGGACTCGATGGGTCTCGAAGGAGGATCTGCAGGAGACACAGGGAGGGCTTCAAGTTTCGATACCAATTGGGACGAAACCGTAATGAGCTTGGAAAGAGCCGTGTTCTCCATGAGCTTCTGCACCACTCGATCCACGTCGGTGTCAGATAACGGCCTGGAAGAACAGGTCAAAGGGGCCGAAGATGCCACCGAATGAAGGCTAGAGGATGGAGGCACCTCCGACACCGGCTCCAAGACCTGGGACTCGATCAGAGATAATCGCTCGATGCTCGGCCCAGAGGTCTGTGGAGCCAGCGACCGAATCTAAGTAGAGGTGCTCGGAGCCGATGAACTGGGCTCCGATACCTTCGAAGACTTCGACCCCTTTGAAGACTTCGACGCCTGATCAGCCTTCTCCAAGGCTTCTTAAAAGTCTGGCTTTAGGCAAGCCCCTTTCGATTAACTTCCTGCGCCTTTCCATCATGACCCTTCCACTGAAGGAATGACGAATAGAACAGTCCTCCTGCAGGTGGAGAGGGTCAAGACAGTAGACGCAGGAAGTATGATTGTCTGTGATGGACATTTTCTGTCCACACTGACATCTTTTGAATCCAGACTTGGCTTTCTCTGCCATGTCTAAAACAAGTAACTAAAGTACAGTTTCGTACCTACCATAAATGTAGATGTTCGAGGATTCCATTGCTGCAGTCCTGACTATTGGGTATAGTCCGCGTCCCAGTCGGCCCGAATACCAGAGTATAAGGCTGACGTCGGTCAGGGCGCATTAGACTGACGTCAGTACGTCAGGGTACTAATGCGCATGACCGACGTCATATCCTCAGTCTTTTCTTGCCCCAGATGTCAGAAGACCCAAAAAGACAAGTCCCAAAACAACCTGCACCAAAAACATGTATAAAATATACAATATATATATATAAAAATATATACATGTAAACTCACCTACACAACCACCCCTAAACACAGAGGGGAAGGAGGGAGGGTAAATTGGACTGCAGCAATGGAATCCTCGAACATCTACATTTATGGTAGGTACAAAACTGCACTATGTTCTTCGTCTTCCATTGCTGCAGTCCTGACTATTGGGTAGAATCCCAAAGCAGAGGTAAGGGAGGCTGGCAAATTATAAAGTAGTAGGAGCTGACAACATGCCTTGTAAAACAGCTGTGGCAAAACCAGCCCTAGTCTTAGAGTATATAGGAAGGTGATAATGCCTAGAGAAAGTATGCACTGAACTCCAAGTAGCTGCTTCTAGAATATCCTTAGTTGCCACCCCCCTTAGAAATGCTGTTGAAGTGGCAGTAGCCCTAGTGGAATGAGGCCTAATCCCAGCTGGAATCTCCTTGCCATGATGGGAATAACAAAATGCAATGCAAAAGCCAATCCACCTAGAAATAGTTTGTTTTGACACAGGCTTGCCCTGTGAACTCAAAGCAAAAGAAACAAGTAACTGCTGAGACTGCCTAAAATCCTTAGTCCTGCTCAAATAATAACGCAATTGCCTGTGTACATCTAAAGTGTGCAAAATCTTTTCCCCTTTATTTTGAGGATCTGCAAAAACGTAGGCAAATGAATAGTTTGGTTTAAAGCCACACTAGAAACCACCTTAGGCATAAAGGAAGGATTAGTGCGTAATGATACCCTGTCCTTATGGAAAATCAAAAGGGCTCTACTGCCATAAGGGCCTGCAACTCAGACACCCTTCTTGCAGAAGTAATAGCCAACAGAAAAGCAGTCTTCCATGACAAATATTTCAATTCAGCAGTAGCTGCAGGCTCAAAAGGTTGTAGAGTAAGTTTTTCCAACACAAAATTGAGATCCCAAGCAGGAGTAGGAGCTCTATTGGGGGTCTTATATTCTTTGCCCCTCTAAGAAACTGCTTGAACAAAGGATGCGAAAACAAAGGTGGGTCACAATCATAGTGAGCTGAAATTGCTGCAGCATGAATCTTTATGGAAGAGAAGGACAAACCTTTGTCCAATAGTTCAGTAAGATATTGAAGAGCCACACTCAAATTAGGCTCTGAAATCTCCAAATTCTTTGCTGTACTCCAAAATAAAAATCTCTTCCATTTTTCTGCGTACACTCTCCTTGTACTAGGCCTTCTAGCTTCCATAATCACATTTAAAACTTGTTGAGGAAGTTGAGACCTGCTGTGTTTCAACACAGAATATGCCAGGCTGTTAGATGTAGAGAGTGAAGCTTGACATTGAGCAGATGACCGTCCTTCTGAGATAACAGATGAGGAATCAGAGGTAAAGGCCATGGAGGCTTCTTTACCAGACTCCGTAGTAGTGGGTACCAGTGTTGCGAGGCCAATCTGGAGCTATCAAAATCATCCTTGGCCTGTCTTGTCTGACCTTTAATAGTACCTTTGGAAGAAGCGGTAGAGGTGGAAAGGCATACACATGAAGGTTTTTCCAACTGAAAGACAGAGCATCCACTTTCCAAGCTGTGTGATGAAACCCCTTTGTGCAATACTTTGGCAGCTGGTGGTTTAGTGGAGAAGCGAACAGATCTATGTCTGGAGTTCCCCATGACACTGTCAGTTTCTGAAATACATGAAGATCCAGTTTCCACTCGTGGGGATCCATGATTTGTCTGCTTAACACATCTGCTAAGGAGTTCTGTGCTCCTGGCAGAAACCTTGCCTGAAGAGTTAGTTGCAAGCTTAGCGCAGTCTCCCATAAAATCATTGCTTGCCTGCATAGAGGATAAGAATGTGTTCCCCTTGCTTGTTGATGTACCACATGACAGTTGTGTTGTCTGATAGAATCAACACCTGCCCTGGAAGAAGTAACTCCTTGAAAGCCATTAATGCAAACTGGACTGCTAACATCTCCTTCATGTTGATATGTAGATGCTGTAGTCTGGCAGGCCACTTGTCTGGTATCCACTTTCCATTTAGATGAGCTCCCAAGCAGTGTCCGAGGCATCTGTCGTTAGAATCTGACTTGCCTCTGGCCGGGTCACAGAGAGTCCCTTGTTTAGGTGACATTCCTGAGCCCACCACAAAAATTCCTTTTGAATGCAAGGTATTATTTGAATGACAGTGTCCAAATCCTGGCAGTGCTGTGTCCATACATTTTGAGATACCATTGTAGCTTCCTCATATGCAGTTTGGCATTGGGAAGCACCAGAATACAAGATGCCATGAACCCTAATGCTTGAAGGACTGTCCTTGCAGTCAGCACGGACTGATGAGATAGTTGATGGAAGTAAAGTGACAGACTCTTTTGTTTGTCCGGGGTTAAAAGGCCATCTGGGCTGCTGTATTCAGTCTTACACCCAGAAAGCACATGTCTTGAGAGGGTACTAGACTGGACTTTATTTCGTTCACAGAATACCCTAGGCATCTTAGCACTGCTATAACATATTCCAGATGCTGTAGAAGGTCTTCCTTTTCTTGAGCCAGAATCAGGCAGTCGTCCAAGTAAGGATAGATTTGAATTCCTTGAAGCCTGAAGTAAGCTATCACTGGAGCCAGAACCTTTGTGAATACTCTGGGCGCAGTAGATAAGCCAAAGGGCAATGCAGAGAACTGATAATGAGAATTTCCAGCTCGAAACCGCAGATACTTTCTGCAACTTAGCCTTATAGGCACATGAAGGTAAGCTTCCTTGAGATCTAAAGTTACCATCCAGTGATCTTTGCCCAGCAGAGGTAAAAGCTGTTGTAACGTCAACATCTTGAACTTGGGAATGTCCAAAAACGTGTTGAGGAGAGATAAATCCAAAATTGGTCTCCACGTGTTCCCCTTCTTTGGTACAAGGAACAGGCGAGAATAAAATCCTAGGCCCCTCTCTGACACAGGGACTGGCTGAATGGCCCCTATGTGAAGTAACTGTAAAACTTGCTTGTGAGCCTCTTTTCTTTGTAGAGGAGGAACGTCTGGCATGCCTTTGAAAGGGGGCATTGTATGGAAATAAAATCTGTAACCGTGGTGAATGATATCCAACACCCATTTGTCTTGAGTAATTAAATCCCAATTTTCTGTGAAAAGAGACAGTCTTCCCCCCAAAGGAGCTGCCAGACGTGAATCTGCTGGCAGCTGAAAAAACAGGTCATTGGGTCTGTTTACGAAAGGACTGACCTCTGCCCTCACCAGAAGTCTGAGCAGGTGAACTCCCTGTTCTAGGCCTAAAAGAACTGTGAGCCCTGCCCCTACCACGTCTAGACCTACCCCAAGACTGAGAATCATAAGCAGGATATGTCCACCCCTTAGCAGGCCAATTTCTACTAAACTTCGGTGGCTGCACCTGCAAAAAATCTTTAACAGTTTGCATAGACTTAGCTTTGTCCTCCATTTTCTTTAAAACAGCTTCCACAGGCGAACCAAACAACACATCAGACTGTAAAGGAGCATCCAAAATCCTTGTCTTAACATGCTCAGCTAAATTCTGATCCTTCAACCAGGCATGCCTGCGAAGAACAGAGCTGGTAGCAGCCACCCTCGAGGAGGCCTGTACAGCATCAAAACCACATTGCAAAGAATGCTTACCCACTTGTTCAGACACATGAACCAAATCCAGCAACTCTTTACACTCAATACCTTCCGCCAAAGCATCCACCTTAGATTTCAATTGTGAAAGAAGGTAATTCTGATATTTTAACATGTGAAACTGACAATTCAAAGCTCTCATGGCTAAAGTGGAAGAAGTATACACTTTCTTTCCCCACCTATCCAAAGCCCTCGCCTCTTTATCAGTGGGGACAGGATTTTTAACCACAGAAGCCTTTACACCCTTAGGCCCCTGAGAAATAGTTTCTGGGTCCGCCCTAGGACTCTTAAACAAATATTTATGAGCTTCGGGCACCCTATAATACCTATCAGGCTTAACAGGAGCAGGAGGCAAAGAGTCAGGGTTCAGGGAAGCCTCTGCAAAAATCTTCCACCACATTCAACACAGGAGGAATAGCTAAAGGCCTATGCTGGGGTAAAACAAGAACTCCCAAGCCTTTTCCTAGAGTCAGAGTAATCCTGGCCTTCCCATTTAAAGTGCTCCCTCATGGAATGCAAAGTCTCTGAAAATGAGAAATCCTCAGGTGGAGACGCTGTAGGAGTGGAATCATCCACATCAGAATCAGAATAGGTAGGATACTCCTGCAAATCTTCCACAGAAGATTCTGAAGCCTCAGAACACTGTTCAAAACAATCAAACTCCGGTTCCACCCTAGGCCTCTTATCAGGCGGGGGCATAGAACCCCTAATCATAGTAATCAAATCTTCTGCCATCTTAAGCATATGTTTCTTAGGTACAGAACCTGAAATGGTAGGAGAAGCCCCCACTGAAGCTGAAGTAGGCCTACCTCTCATAGAAGTTTTGGCAACAGAAGGAGAGGCCCTAACTACCTTGGGAAGAGAGGGAAGAACAGTCACCTGAGAAGCCCCTCAGCCTGGCCTACCTCCTGAGAAGGCACATCCTGTAAGAGTATAGTTTCTGCCTGGGACTCCATGGAAACTCCTGGCAAAACCTCCGGCTCCACTGAGCCGTCTAAAGAACCGACGTCCGGGACTGCCGGTGCCTCAACCCTAGGCTTCACTGGTTTATCCTTGCGCTTCTTGCTGGAAGCGGGCGCGGAGCATCCGGCGGCATTTTATAATTGCAACGCTTCCCAAACACTAACCTGGCACAGTCTAACCTCCTCTTAATAGTGCGTTTGTTAAACCTAGCACAAGAGCGGCAACCAACAACGTCGTGCTCAGGCCCTAAACAAGGTATACACAAGGTATGATAATCCCTATGAGGTATCTGTTTCCCACAAGAAATACAGTTATTCACTTTTTCTGACATCCGGTAAAATACTGAGGCAAGAAAAACCAAAATGTTCCCCAACGGGTACTTAGCCAACTCTGTTTCGGTCTGAAACTCCGGTTTCGGAAGTATTTCAGTACGCCAACCTGCACTCGCAAAACTGCTTCTGCATCGGACCATGCGGCAAAAAAGACTGAGGATATGACGTCGGTCATGCGCATTAGTACCCTGACGTACTGACGTCAGTCTAATGCGCCCTGACCGACGTCAGCCTTATACTCTGGTATTCGGGCCGACTGGGACGCGGACTATACCCAATAGTCAGGACTGCAGCAATGGAAGACGAAGAACATCTTGACCAGTAACTTGTAAAAGGCAATATAAGTTATAGAGAAAAATAGTCCAACAACACAGCCAATATTAAGCACTATCTATATGAAAATATGTATATATATATATATATATGTATATATGTATGTATGTATGTGTATATATATATATATATATATATATATATATATATATATATACATACACACAAAAGAAGCTAATGATTATATAAGTATATATATATATATATATATATATATATATATACACATATGCATATATATATATATATATATATAAAACACAGCACACAAAAGACTAGACTTACTGAAGTGTTAAGAAATGTACAATCTAAATCTAATATTTTTTACTGCTGTCAGAGCCCTGACAGGACTAAATAGGCCTAAGCCGAAACTTCGAAACATATATATATATATATATATATCTATTTATATATATACATATATACATATATATATATATATATATATATATATACATATATCTATCTATCTATATATATATATATATATATATATATATATATATATATACATATATATATATATATAAATATCTATATATATATATATCTAATGGGAAAACCCCTATGAAGAAAACACACACACACACACACACACACAACTATTATAACTATTAACTAAGATAACTAGCTTTAAACAGCCCTAAATCTCAACAATACTGAAAAATACAAATTTTTTTACTGGCCCGAGCTCTCCTCGACGCGATCTGTTGCAGCGGCAAACTAGATCTGAGGGATAGCAGCGGAGGATCATGGGATGTAGACTGTGCCTCGAGCTTCTCTTAGATGCAGAGCTTGTGGTGCGGCCGACTCGGAGCCGATGATCAGCTCCGAACCCCGTGTGTAAGAACAAACTGCGAGATTGAACAATTTCACATCAAGCTGTTAGCTTGAGGCTGCCCAGATCGGGTGAACATGTCCCCGACGGATGGGAAATTAGATCCGGGCAGGGATCCAGAATCCACGGGGAAGCTAAGAGATGAGACCAAAGGAATAGGAACCAAACCTGACGAGGCCAGAACGGGACAATGAGGATGACTTTTCACTGTAGTCGGCAAGCTTTCTGAAGAAACTTCAGAATGAGAGGTAAAGGTGGATAAGCATACAGAAGTCCGGGGGGCCAAACATGGACTAGAGCGTCTCTGGGACTTCCCCTGTTGAGGGAATCAGAGCGAAGAACTCACTGCACTTCACGTTAGAAGGAGATGCGAAGAGTTCACAGCAAGGCTGACACCATTCCAGGAAAATCTCCTCTGCTACTGACTGTTTCGGAGGCCACTCGTAAGGCGTCAGAATGGCCCGGGCTCAATCTGTCCGCTAAAATGTTGGAGTACCCCGGGATGTGCGTTGCTATCAGACACCGACCGGTGGAGATCGCCCATTCCCACACTCTCATGGCCTCACGAGAGAGAGGGTAGGATCTGGTTCCTCCCGCTTGTTGATATACCAGATGACCGACATGTTGTCTGACTGAATTGCAATCAATCCGAGAGGGAGGACTGTGTGAAAGCCTTCCAACGCTAAAAGCACTGCCCTCCTCTCTAGAACATTTATGTGCAAATTGGTCTCGGTCTGGGACCACGTGCCTTGGACTGTCCTTCCCAAACAGTGTCCCCACCTGAATTGGGAGGCGTCCGTGGTCACTGTGGTTTGGACGGAGGGTGACGCAAATGGGCATCCTGTTGATATCTCCGGTGAAGTTAACCCCCAAAGAAGAGCTGTCCTGCAGACGTGACTGATCTTGATCGGAAATTCCATGGGTAGGTCTAGCCAGGACCACTGGACAGCCAGAATCCATTGAAGAACCCGCATGTGAAGGCGTGCATATGGGAGAATAGATATGGCGGCAGCCATGGAGCCCAGAGCCCGGAGAACATTGCAAGCCTTTGAAGACTGGGAGTTCGCTATCTGAGCTATGTGGCCCCTGAGATGTAGAATCCTGTCTAGAGTTAGGAATACCTTCATCTGCAAAGTGTCTAACCGTGACCCAATGAAGTCTAGAATTTGTACTGGTTGCAAATGGGATTTGTGAACACTGACTAATTCCCAGTAGGTTTGCTAACCGAATGAAATAATCTCGGGCCAGACACAAGCGATGCTTGTTGTGCGAAGAGCCAGTCGTCCAGGTAAGGAAACACCTGAATACCCTGAAGCCTCAGGTGGGCCGCTACACCTGCCATTACCTTGGTGAACACCCTCGGGGCTGTGGTGAGACCAAAGAGTAGGGCCTTGAACTGAAAGTGACTGGCTCCCAGCCAGAAGCGCAGAAACCTCCTGGAGCTTCTGTGAATTTTGATGTGGTAGTAAGCATCCTGAAGGTCTAACGAGCACATCCAGTCGCAATCTCGGAGATAAGGTAGAATGGACTGCAGAGTGACCATCCAGAATTTCTGTTTTGCTACCGACAGGGTTAATTGTTGACAGGTTTAGAATGGGCCTGAGGTCCCCCGTCTTTTTTGGCACCAAAAAAAACCTTGAGTAGACGCCTAATCCGGACTGATCGGGGGGGGGGGGGGGGCTTTTCGATGGCTCGTTTGAGAAGCAGCTTTGAAACTTCTAGAGCTGCGGCCACCCTGCGAGCGGGTGGAACATCCGGGAGGTGTTTTGAAATGTTTGGAAGGGCAATGATAGGAATAGAGTAACCTCTGGATATTATCTGAAGAACCCAGCGATCTGTTGTAATGGGCTGGGTGTAAGGACAATCGTCCCCCGACTGCCTCCAGAGTAGGATAGTCGGGCAACCCCTCAGGGCTGCTGACCGGGTCTATCAGAAAAGGGTTCCCTAGACCCGAAATTCCTGGGATCCCCTCTATCTCTGGGTCGGCGTCAATCTTGTCCCCCTCTGCCTCTGGGGGAATAGCTGTCCTGACAATCCCGGGAAAACGGAGATTTTTGGAATCATATCTTCTTCTGCCCTCTTTGATTCCTAGAGAAGGACCGCTGAGGGTTAGAGAGGCGGACTCTGATGGCAGACAAAGTCTTCCCGTAATTTTCGCTCTGGACTAGTGTGTCACGTACTTTCTTCCCAAGGAGGGAAAAGCCGTTGTAAGGAGCGTTTATGAACGACGCCCTGAAAGGGTCCGTGAACTGACACAATCTGAGACAGGCATGATGCCTCATGGTTATGCCTGTCCCAGCTGCTCTAGCTGCTCCTTCCGTGGCCTGGGAAAGTAGCCGCATAGATTTATTTGAGACTTACTTCAAAGTAGACATTTTCGCCGAGAATAGCTGTTTGTCCTGTGGCAATAAAGACTCTGGGGGCAACTCAGCGAATTCCGAAGCAAGGTCTCGCTGAAGTCGAATCACATGTACCAAATAACTCAGTGCACAGATAGAAAAAGTCACTGAAGAGTATACGTGCTTCCCAAACCTATCCACCGACCTGGACTCCTTGCCTGCAGGGTGGACTAAGGAACTCTCCTGTGCTAGTTCCTTCTTTGTGGCCGCTGCGACCAACACAGCATTAACTGAGGCTCCTTTCGACCAGGGTTGTCTATCCGAAGGAGGAGATAAAACCTTGTCAGGACGTTTGGGGATGGGCTCTACAGTGTCGGGCTACTTCCATGCCCTCGTAGTGATGAGGTCCACCAAGGGGTCAGCTGATGGTGACACACAGGAAGTAGACGGGCTTGTGCCAAAGGCCTCCAGGAACACTGATTTATCTCCAGAAGGTGTTAGGGCTGACCAACCTCCCCTCTGGCGGAGGATTTCCATAATTTCCCCGAAGGAGACGTTTTCGGGAGGTGACCTGGGGGAACCTTCTCCTTCATCTAAGTCAGTGTCAGTGGTGAGGGACTCGGAGGAGTCCAAGTGCCTCCTTTTGCGCTTGCGGTGGCCCTCTTCAGTGGGACTTTCAGAAGGGGATCCGCGAGCCGCAGGGGTTTCCTCTGGGAAAATGACCTGGGGATCCTCTGGCACGGGCTGTCCCTGAGACAGGATGAAGGGAGTCGTCGCCAAATCCGGGGGGGGGGGGCCTGGGTGGTATCCGTGGGAATGGGTTGGGGTCTCAATCCCTGGGAGAGAACCCTCTCCACCACTTCGAAGGTCGAGGGAGAAGTCCTCCCCGGATCCAAAGCGGGGACCGGAGCCGAAGACAGGGTAGCAGACCGGGGAAGCCTGAAGTCCAAGGGAAGAACGGGTCAGGTTGAAAGAGTCAGAGCCAAAGAATCAATTCCCCTGGGTCCGACTCCCTGTCCGCGGCTCTGAGTGTCACTCGGATCTGAATAAGTCGGATCCGAGGAACTCAAGGTAACAGCCGGAGTCGAAGTTGGAGGAACTGTCGGCGCCAAGCTACCAGCTCCGAAGAACCTCGGATCCAAAAGCCCCAAAGCCGAAGCACAGATTGGGGAAGGAGAGATGGGTCGGAAAAGAGGCATGGAGGTCGCCCCTCCAGAGGGAGAGACCTGGCAAGACTCAGATTTGTGTCTGAAGAAATCTCCGCATCATCCTGTCCATATCCATGTCTGATAGGCTCAGAGTCTACCTCGAAGAGGCCACCGACTCGGATCTGGCTAGTCTGCGCAGAGGGGTGGAGGGCCTCGGGTCCGAATGTTCCAAAAGCTCCGGTAAGAAACGCGGTGACCGGAGCCGAGGCGAAACAGGCCTCATGGTCTTGGATGGAGGGCTGAGAAATAGCTCCCTGTCTGGGTTTCTCTTGCGATGCCTGCCTTTCTTTTTCTTCCTTTCTTCTCTGCGTCTTTCCTTTTCCTTCTCTTTATCTTTTTCTTTATCTTTGTCAGACTCACTGTCTGAAGATCTGTCCTTAGAGGACCCATCGCCAGACGAAGAGGGAGGTTGAGTCCCTGTCTGGGGAGGTGCACTAGCGACCGAGGCAGAGGCAGAATCCAGTATGGCAACGGGGAGGTGGCCTTTGGTAACTAGCTTGGCCTTATGATCCCTAAGGGCCCTGGGGTTGAAGCCTGAACAGATAGCACACTGGGTGGATAAATGTGCCACTCCTAAATATATCACACACAGAGTGTGGCCATCAGCAGGGGAAAGCTTATAGCCACACTCTGTACATTTTTTGAACACAGGCTTTGGCTGATCAGCCATAGTCCTGCACTCAAAGGTAAAGGTACTACCTTCCCAACAAAAAAACACACACACACAGGTAGGGGAACGGCAGGCCTGAGTACTATTCTAATGCAAGAAAACTTTTTTTTTTTTTTTTTACACTAACGACCAAAGCGAAACTACAGAAGGGGAGGAAGGGTAATCCTACACAAGCACACTAGATATAATCAAATGTTTCCACTTACTATCCCTTTTTAGCTCAGAGCAAAGGAGACCACGATGCATACTACTGGCGTGGCAAATGAGATCTGAGGGAAGATAGGAGATGGTAGGGCATTATGGGTATGGGGAGGAGCTCAGAGTTTGGAGCAGATGCTTAAATAAAAGTTGCCGGCTTGGATCCGATACGGATCCGTATACCCACAGGTTGCAGATAAAATGAAGTTAACTCCTTCAGACTGAAGCTCTTCCCCGGAGACCAAATTCAGTTTGTAATGAAATACAAAGGTATGAGGAGTAGCCCACGTTGTTGCTGCACAGATATCGTCCATCGAAGCTCTTGAGCGGAACGCCACAGAAGTTGCCATTGATCTGGTGGAGTGAGTTTTGATTTTCTGTGGTATAGGTTCTTTTTCATGATGATAAATGAAGAGTATACAGTCTCTGAGCCATGTAAATAAGGGGCAGGATTCACGATGGCTTGCACGGAGTCTAAGAGTAGTGTAAGACGCCATGCAGCCATCACGATCCAGGAACAGCCTGAATGTGCGTGTAAGAGAGCACCTAAAATGGCTCTTACACGGGCAGGGCTAATTACCTCACTGGCAGCCGAAAGGCATGCAAATGAGGTAATTTCGCGATACAGGAAGCAGAAACCTGCCCGTGTAAGAGCTGTGTTATCTGTAGAAATGTACTCAGTTGATAACTGAGTACCGTTCTGCAAATAACACAATAGAGCCTTGTCAGCTCCAAATAAAGGTTGCAAATGTCCCAGGCAGCATGCCAATGGCCAAATATGTGGCCACTGGCAACGTACCCTGATGCAAACATGAAATATATATATTTTTTCGGTGATCAAACGTAGCGCAGCACCGTGCAAACGGGCTGCGCTATAAAAAAACAGAAAAATAAAAATATTAAACCCACAAATGTGGGTTTATGCAAAGCATGATTTTACAATGGAAGGGAATAGCAGGCTAAAACAACATGGCCACTGAGTAGGTGTTGCTAAGGGGGGAAGCGGAGTGTAAGACATGTAACTACGCATTAGTAGGCAATCCTATGTAAATGAGTGGTAGGATAGTGAATCGCACTGTTACATAGAAAATGAGCACAATCTGTGCAGTGTAGGAGTAGGATAAGGGGGAGTAACAGAGTAGGAGATAGGTGACATCACAGGGGGAATGTATGAAAGGAATGCAGCTCATTGGAGCAAAGTGGCATGTGAAAGCTGCCAGTCACACATCATGGAAAGAGGAGTGTCAAACAAGTAGGCATGGGAAAGCCAAGAAATGGAAGGTGTACACTATGGATAACACCAACGTTTCTTGCTGGGTGTGCATGCGCGCGTGTGCACTCTGGTAGGCACGAGTAAGATAGTGCGCGCGCATGTAAGCGTGAGTGCACGCGTTTAAGGCAGAATACGCATGTAGGGGCCTGTTTAAACACCTGTAAGCTTGTTTGCGCTGGTGTGCGCGCGTTTTAACCCGAATAAGCAGATTCTAGTCCGTCTAAGCATGTGTGCATGCGTGTTAGCCGCTGTGAGCGTGTTTTTGCTGGTATGCGCGTTGCTCCCCCCTGAGGAAACAGAAGGGAAAAAGGAAGCATGGGAAATAGTAGGAAGCTAGCAGAAATTACTAGCAGAGCTAGCAGGTGAAAACAATCAGAAGCAGGCAATTACACAGGCAGAACAGTAGCCCAGCGCAGCACTTAAAACTCTTCAAACAACAGTGCAAAATGTTTCTCTCAAGAGAGACTGCAACAGAGGAGTAAGCTAATAGAAGTGAAAACTGAAAAAGCTTCACTCAGACCAAAAATGCTAGGGGCTGCCATAGCTGTTATAAGGAGACATATGCAACTTGCTGAGGGTGGTGACTATGCAAATGCTGCCAGACAACTCACAGTGAGGAGACGGAGAAGAGTGTACAGGCCCAGGGTCACCTACCAGGGGTTACATGAGCTGGAGATAGTGGAGCGCTATAGAGTGGACAGAGACCTCCTGCAGCAAATTATTGAGCTGTGCAGGCCACGCCTCACACACAGAACCAACAGAGGGGAACCCATCCCAGTGGAAACCAAGGTATATGTTGGCCTAAGAATACTAGCAACAGGTACCTTCCAGAGACCAACTGGTGATATGATGGGGATATCACAGGCATCAGCATCCAGGGTACTGCACCAGTTCCTGGATGCCATGTCAGCACATGTCGGTGATCATGTATATTTCCCCAATTCCCGTGAGGTATTGGCCAGTCTCTTCCAGCAAATAGCGGAATACCCTGAGGTAGTGGGTGCAATACACTGCACGCATATATGCATCAAAGCACCAGCCGGTGAGCGGGGTAGGGCCTACATTAACCGCAAGGGCTTCCCCTCCATCAACTGCCAGGTCGTGTGTGATGCCCAGGGCATAATAATGAATGTGTGTGCTGGCTGCCCAGGAAGCTACCATGATTCCCATATCTGGCAATTGATGCAGCTGTACCAGACATTTGCCAATGGGAACATCCCACATGGTCACTTAGTGGGGGATGCTGGCTATGCACTGGAGCCGTGGCTGATGACACCCATAAGAAACGCACACACACCTGAACAAAAACGCCATAATGAGGCACACGCACAAACACAAAATGTAATAGAGCGTTTGTTTGGGCTGCTCAAGTCACGGTTCCGGTGCTTGGACACATCTGGTGGAGCCTTGCAGTATTCACCAACTACATGTATGTGCTATGCTACATAATATGATTCTGCAAAAACAGCTGCAGCAGGACCAGCATAGGGCTGGGCCAAACAGCCCCCCACCATTGCTAAGCCAATCACAGCAGAGTGTGACTCGGAGGAGGAACAACCTGAGCCTGCCCCAGTAGGCAGAAGGAGGCATGCCCAGTATGCCTTGGCAAAGCGGCAACGCACAGCACATACACTGGCTCAGTAGGAACCCAGGAAATTATACCTCTCTCTGACTCACACATATAGTAAAAGGGATGCCTAAGTTGACACAACCTGCTATCAAACATGTACAGGGAGTGTAGTATGTGCATCCAACATAGACAGCCCTGCAGCACCACCTGAGGCATGATTGCCATGTGTTAAGCAATGTAACACCATGTAGTATATGCAAACATGATGACCCTGACTAACATCCTACCCTCACCAAGCATGATGCCACAATATGAAGACGAGATGATCAATTACAAAAACTGGCTTAAGTATTGCCGTTAGTCAAAGAGGATCCAATGCGTGCCAGCCTGTGATGACATGCTGAGCAAGACACGATGCTCCACCTGCTAGGGATGGCATGCACCTATCAGTCCTGCCCTGTAGGATACTGGCAAAGGCTGTTGTCACCCCCACTGTGCCATGAATAGGTAAGGCTCAAAACACAAACCCACCTCCATATATATCACAAGGGATAAGAACCTAGATGTAATGCTACCCAATGCCAGATGTCCAAACTGCAAGATGCATGCAGTCTAAACTCCCCTCAGCATGGAGAATGTTGATATCTGTCCTGTAACAGAAAACTGGGTTGAGGCTCACAAGAGCACAATAACACTACTAGGTTACACCTCATACCGTGCTTTACAGCCCCAAAACATGGAACAAACTACAAAAGGAGGGTGAGTAGCAATAATTGCCAAGGATAACCACACCCCCATGTTGGTACCACAACAAGAAGCAGCATGGATTATCCATGCTCAAGTAACAGTGGCTAAGACTTGTAGCCTGGTACAGACTACCCTCCTAATGCCAGGAACTGCACTTGGCCTACGTTGGAACACATGGAAATATCAAGCTCTCCAAACAACATTACATTGGGTGACTGAAAATACTCAAACATAGACTGGGAGCATTATCCCAGCTCCAACACCCTAGGCCAAAGGTTCCTAGAATCCATAAACCAAAATGCTCAGGAACAACGTACCACTCCCACAAGAGGGGTAAGCATACTGGATGCGATAATCAGCAACATGGGTACTCTATGGACAGATGAGAAGTGTATTCCTCACTGGTAAGATCAGACCACAGAGTAATCACACTGGATATTCACATCCTGACCACAGTCCCTGGCCAAAAAACCACAGTGAAAACATGTGTAAAAGAAATGTTGCACTCCTCCAAACTGATGTGGAATCCATTAAAGGCCCTGTGCCTGTGGAAAATATGGGCCACACCTCAGAACCCTTTATAAATGCATTCTATGAACACAGTCAGGAATGCATGGATTATGCAATCCCAAATAAAACCAAGGCCCAATACCATACACGCAGGCATCTGGCATGGTGGACCACAGCCATTACCAAACCATGCAAGAGAATGAGGAAGTCAGCACATGATAGAGCAAACCCAAAAAGGGAAGTAATCTCTGATCAGTATTATGGCAATAAAATATGGCCAGTCATAAAATCCACTAAGGCCAGCTACAACAAGTTGAATCTGTGAATCTTGGGCAATGTTACACCTGCCCCATGTACACAAACAACCCCCCCCCCCCAAGAAATACAAATATATGTGAGAGATGCAAGCACGTCTCCAAACTGGAGGCTGAGCTCTCAACTCAGTACTGTCTAAACTAGTCAGGAGGAGAAGGTAACCACACACACCACAAACCCACTCACACAGACCTATCACAACTGCAAACCAAAGACAAACACACAAAAACATTCCCGGAGGCTCTAATTAAAAACCACCAAATCAACAGAGGCCTCCCAAGCAGATAACCAAGCAACCACTACCCCCAAACATAGCACATGCAACACATAGTACACAAAGTCGGTGTGCCACACAGTCACAGCCCGTAAGGACAAACAACATGCCTGATACACTTGTAATAGGTGACTCCATGGTAAGACACACTGATGTCCCGCTCACGCGACTGAACAAGGAAAAGAGTACAGTAAGCTGCCTGTAGGCTGCTACAATCCGCCACATAACACAATCATGCAGGTCACTCCAAAGCAAGTATAAATATGACTCAGTCATTGTCCATGCTGGTGTGAATGACCTGAGACGTACCTCCGAGGACTACATGTAAAGAGACATGGAGGAGCTCTCCGATTATGTAGGCCAGGCCGGTATGACTCTGACCCTGAGCAGCATCCTACCCCACCAAGAATGATGCCACAGTATAAACACAGAATGATCAGCTTTAACAATTGGCTCAATTACTGGTGTCATTCCAAGGGGATACAATGTGCGTCTGCTTGGGATGTCATGCTTGACAAGCCACGCTGCTTTGCCAGGGATGGCTTGCACCTGTCACCCCTGTGCGTCTGGATATTGGCTAAGGCTCTTGCCACCTCCATAGTGCCTTTTGTAGGCAAGGCTGAAAAGACAAACCCACCTCCCTAGAAAACATAAGTGGAAAAAACATAAGGGTAATGCTGCTCAATGCCAGAAGTCTAAACCTCAAGATGCACGCTCTCGAGGCCCTCCCCAGTATGGAGAACATCGATGTCTGTGCAGTGATGGAAACCTGCATCAAGGCTCCTGAGAGCACCCCTACCAGGTTATACCTCATATCATGCTTTTCGGCCCCAAAACCTGGACCAAACGACAAAAGGAGGGGGAGTATCCATATTCAGCAAAGTTACCCACACATCCAGGTTACTGACAATGCACAAAGCATCAGAGACCATCCATGTGCAACTAACTGTAGGCAAAACCGCTGTACAGTTTGTAGCATGCTACAGACCACCCTCTCAGACCCAGGAACACCACTCAGCCTTCCTGAAGACACTGGAGAGTATGAATGTCTCCAGAAATACCAAACAAGTTACTCACAAATCACCACACAGGTGGTAATCCATTACGTATGGAAGAAGTAATCAGGGACCTAGGGACACAAGTGGACAGTAACCCCACATGCGACACTCACATTGCCAACGTGGCTAGGAAGACCACCTATATTGGCCACCTTATCATGAAAGGATTCACATCTACATCAAGAGAGGTCATTGTGCCCCTATACTCTTCTCTTATCAGGCCCATAATTGAGTACAATGCCCCATTTGGGATGTACCGTACCAGACACCTGCAGCAGTTAGAAAGACCTCAAAAGTACCTCACCAAGAGGATAAAGGGTGTCAAACATTTGTCATATGCTGCCTGGCTGACAACATCCCAGCTGTATGCAGTCAC
The DNA here is from genome assembly GCF_019279795.1 of Protopterus annectens. Lineage (NCBI taxonomy): Eukaryota > Metazoa > Chordata > Ceratodontiformes > Protopteridae > Protopterus > Protopterus annectens. The sequence continues at coordinate 671,842,721 of NC_056736.1, forward strand.
ATACTGCATACTCAGAGGCGATGTATGCCCGATGTACAAGGTCATGTCCAATACAGAATTGATGGACATGCTCCACCTCAGAAAATCCAAATCCATCAGAGCCGCGAGAGTGACAGATGTCAACTTCAACACATAAATAAATAGGATGTGCTGGAGGGACAGTTTCATAACCCAGAGGCTCCCTACACTCTGGAACAGAATCTCACTCCAAGTTAGGCAGAGCCCCTCACTGACTCTCTTCAACAGGAATCTTGACAAGTGGATGGGGTCTTCACTGTGTCACATCTAGACAGAGGCACAGTAAAGTAAACCCTAAATGGGCATAATATTCACATAGTAAGGGGTGGCAAAAGCCACACACACTCTGGCTAGGCTGATAAATGCCCTAGGGCAGATAGCCCAGTATGAACCTATGGAGATACAAATTATACAGGGCACTAAGAATAATCACAAGGCTGTCTTAACTGATGGTAGGAACCTTGTTGGGAATTCACAGATATGCTCTGAATTACCAAATATTACAAACAATACACCAAACCCACACACATTGCCAACATCCAACCTGACAGGTTCAGTGCAAACCCCCCCCCCCCCCCCAAAATGACAAATGTCTATCCCAGCAGAGTGCTGGCCCCCTGACATTGCAGATGCTGAGGTAACAGGCAGCATCTTCAAAGCAAAACACACAGCATCAATGGTACGAGATGGTGTCCTGGGCTGTGTCCAACATGAACTCCAAGAAGAATGGTACGCCAAATAACACTACTGCTCAATTTCAGCCTTACCACAGGATATGTACCCAAAGTGCAGTGTACAGCAACAGTGGTCCCTCTCCACAAAGGTGCTGCCTCAATGGATACTGCAAACTATCACCCCAGAATCCTGACAAGCTTGGTCTGCAAAGCTATGGAAAGGATCATCATGGACGTCAGAAATAAAGATATTGGGGAACTACAGACACTGGACTCTACCCAGCATGGCTTTCTTAATGGCAGATCCTGCCCCTTAAACATGTTTGACTCATTTGAAACAGTCATCAAGGCCATTGATGAGGGGAATGTGGTCCACACAGCCTATCTGGACCTTGCAAAAGCCTTCCATACAATACCCCACGTGTTCATTATAGATAAGCTCACCAGCTTAAATATAAACCCCTATGTCAGTAGACAGGTTGCAAACCAGCCCAAGGACAGAACTGACATGGTCAGAAATGCTGCAGCGATGTCAGACTACAAACCAGCTACAACTGGCATCCCACAAGGCTCAGTCCTGGGACCTCCCTTGTACGGTATATATTTCTCATAGGTACAGGCCAACATGGAAGGACTGTGTCTGAACAAGTTTGCAGAGGATTACAAACTGGGTACCATATCTGACCCTCCAGCTGACACAAGCATCCTACAAAAGGGCCACAGAGAAACAGACAACTGGTGCCAGAGCCATGTCATCAAGCTAACTGTAGAAAAGTGTATAGTCATCCCCTGTGGATAAACAGTAAGTGCCCACCAATTACCACATAGGTGTTAACCCATTAAGTACTTTAGAAGTAATAAGAGACCTGGGGACACAATTTGATAGATATATTGCATTTGGCAACCATGTGGCTGTAGTGGCTACAGAAACATACCATATACCCACCTAATCATGAAGGTAGTCAGATCTAGATCAGGGGAGGTCATCGTGCCTCTTCAGTCATCCTTCATCAGCCTCACAATTGAGTACAATGGCCCCTGTGGGATGTACCTCAGCAGACACCTCCAGCAACTGGAAAGACCCCAAAAGTACCCCACCAGGAGGATCAAAGAGCTCAAACAGATGTCATGTGTTGCCTGATTAAACAAACTGCAGCTCCACACACTGCCATACTGCCTGCCCAGAGGCAATATATGCCTGATGGATAAAGCCATGTCCAAGATGGAATCAATGAACATGCTGCACCTTGTACAATCTGAATGCCAGTGAGCTATGCACATGAGAGACCTGAACCCCAGCACTGACATACATAGGGCATGTTGTAGTGATTGATCCATAACCCAGAAGCTCACTCCACTCTTGAGTAAACTCCCAGTACAGGTTAGCCAGAGAGTCCCTCATGGACTCTCCTCAACAGGAATCATGATGAGTGGATGGGAGATGGTAGGTTTACCCTGGGTATCACTGTTATGTCACGGGTAGAAAGAGGCATAGTATACTAACCTTGAAATATGTCATGTCAAAATCCAGTTACAATGTGTGTTGAAGGACAAACACACTCTCTGACTAGCAGTAGAAATGGCCTAGGGCACATCGCTAGTGTTTGTCAATGTCCACCCAAGTTGTGGAATACACTACCAATGTTGGACAAGCCTGGTTTAAGTAGTCCATATCCGAACAAAATGCAGCATGGTCATATGTGCACAACTGGCCCTTAACCAGTCTGGTGTGCTCACTATGAATATTTAAAGCAGTGATAGGACTGAAACCCAGGATACTGTCCACCACAGTGAAAGTACTGAACCAGTACACTATACAATATTACAGTGTATGGACAGTATGAAAGGATGTTGACAACTGTATGCAAACTATCCCATGGAAACCCTGCAGGCACAGTATAATCCCTGTCGGGTTCAGACACAAAGCAGTTGGGCAGTATGTACACAACATGACTCCCAACACACAACTATAAATGTGAAATATTGTTGAAGTTCACACACAACCACAAATGTGGTGGACTGCAGATCGCAACATATGGAAAGCACACACTGGGCATGCTCGCACACTTTGATAAATGAGATATATGTCAGGCAACAAGCCATGGAATATGCCTGAATTGGGCATGCTCACACACTTGGGCCATGTCTCAGTTTAGAGTTGGCCACACATATCTGGTATTTGTATGTGTTGAACCAGGAACCAACCACAATACAGCAATCTGCCCAGTGCACACAGTTAAATGACTACAGAGACATAAGTTAAAAAGTGGATCCCACACATATTCAAACATCTTCCACAGATAAACAAGTTGTACATAGAAACAGGGAAAGCTATGGCAATAAAGACCTGCAAACAGTTTATCAGCAACAAATATTGTGCATCTGAAAATTAAACATATGGGTGTAGAGGTCAATACTAGGCTGTTTGCCCTAGGGAATACAAGCTTAGCCAGAGTGTGCTTGGCATCTGCCTCCCCAGTACAGTAGGCTACTGTGCCTCTGTAAAGTAGGTCACAGAAGGCACAATTTAAGGCTAGTGTGCTGTGCCTCCGTCAAGCAGGGACACAGTGGAAATCCCAGGGGTTAAATTTGCAATGTCACATCCATGTTTGAATCCTGCAAATGCTCAGTGTGTGTGTGTGTGTGTGTGTGTGTGTGTGTGTGCTTGGGTGAGGGGGGTTAGTGGGTGTGCAATTCTGTGTGAAAGAAATGTCCCTTTTGGCAACTAGAAGAACACACTGCATGATGCACAATCCTCTTTCTAAACACTGATGATGTCAGCACCCTATAAGTACAGCAGGAGAAGGGAAACCTCCCAGTAATTTGAATAGCGCGCTCTGCTAATGTGTCTCTTCCAAGTGTCATAACATAGGTAGGGGTTTGAATCCTGCAAATGCTCAGTGTGTGTGTGTGTGTGTGTGTGTGTGTGTGTGTGCGTGTGTGTTTGGGTGAGGGGGGTTAGTGTGTGTGCAATTCTGTGTGAAAGAAATGTCCCTTTTGGCAACTAGAAGAACACACTGCATGATGCACATTCCTCTTTCTAAACATTGATGATGTCAGCACCCTATAAGTACAGCAGGAAAAGGGAAACCTCCCAGTAATTCGAATAGCGAGCTCCGCTAATGCGTCTCTCCCAAGTCTCATAACAAACTTAGGTAGGGGTTTGAATCTTACAAATGCCATGTGTGTTTTTGTCACACAGTTTGTCAATGTGTGTGGGGTGCTGCTCTTAATATTGCATGACATAGATCATATCAGTAATGTCAATGGACACGAGGTATGTGTGTGCCACAGACATATGTACCTGTGACCATAAATAGTTCCCATGTGTGAAGCCTGCCTCATGTGAATACATGTAATTTGCATTACACAACTTTATGACTGTGGCTTTCTGTGCAGGGGCTGCATTTGGTATGTAAATATACAGTGAGAGTAGTATATGGTGTCATCTTACCAGCGAGGGATACACTTCTGGTCTGGAGCATATAGTCCACATGTTGGTGATGAACAGGTGCAGCATGTTTTCCCCTCTTGTGGGAGTGGTAACAAGTTGTTCCATAGCAATTGAGTGTATGGATTCTAGGAACTTTACACCTAGGGTGTTGGAGGCTACAGTAATGTTCCCAGTGTATGTGTGGGAAAATGAAGCTGCCCAATATATTGTTGTTTGGAGACACCTTCAGATATTCATGTATTCTTAAGTAGGCCAAGTGGGTTACCTGGGTTTGGGAGTGTGGTGTGTGCCAGGCTATGAACTGGAAGGCAGTCTTACCCACTGTTAGTTGCACATGGATAGTCTCTGATGCTTCGTGCTGTGCCACCAACCTGGAGGTGTGTGTATCTTTGATTAATATTGATACTCCCCCTCCTGTTCTGTTTCGGTGCAAGTTATGTGGCCGACAAGCATGGTATGAGGTATAACCTGCCAGTGCTGGGGTGCTTTTGGGGGCTTTGAACCAGGATTCTGTTACTGCACAGATATTGATGTTCTCCATGCTAAGGACAGTTTCGAGTGCATGCATCTTGAGGTTTACACTGCTGGCGTTGAGTAGCATTACTATTAGTTTCCTATCCCTTGTGATACCTATGGAGGTGGTCTTGTCTGTTGAGCCTTGCCTAAAAAAGGCACTATGGGTGTATCAAGAGCCTTTGCCAATATCCGAAAGCCCTTGGGTGACAGGTGCAAGCTGTCCCTAGCAAAGCAGTGTGGCTTGTCGAGCATGTCTTCCCAGGCTGACAGGCATTGGATCCCCTTTGAATGACACTGAAATATAAGCCAATTGTCTAAATTGATCATCTTGTCTACATATTGTGGCATCATTCTTGGTGAGGGTAAGATGCTACTCAAGGTCAGGGTCATAACAGTCTGGGCCACATGCTCAGAGAGCTCCTCTATGTCTCTTATCATGTAGTCCAGGGAGGTACGTCTCAGGTCATTCACACTGGCATGGAAACTGAGTCATATTTGTACATGCCTTGGAGTGACCCGTGTGCTTGTGTTATGTGGCAGATTATAGCGTCCGACAGGCATCTCACCGTGACCTTCTCCATGTTCAGCCTGGTGAGCGGGACATCAGTGTACCTGACGATAAAGGCACCCATCACAAGTGTAGCAGGTGTGTTGTTTAGCCTTACATGCTGTGACTTTCGGCACACTGGCTTTGTGAGCTATGTGTTGCACGCGTTCTGTTCTGGGGTAGCGGTTGCTTGTGTGTCTGCTTTGGAGGTGTCTGCTGCTTAGGCAGACCTTTATTTAGAGACTCATAGTATGTTTATGTGTGTGTATTTGTTTGGATTGCTGTTGTGGTAGGTCGATGTGAGATTGGAATTATAGTGACTGTGGTTTCCTTCTCCTCCTGACAGGTTTTGCCAGTACTGAGTTGAGAGAGCTTAGCCTGCAGTTTGATTGTATGGTTGCATCTCTCACATGTGTTGGAATTTGTTGGGAAGAGGAGCGGGTTGTCTGTGTAAATGAGGCAGTTGTAACATTGCCTCTAAATTCCCAGATTCACCAGCTGGACCGTGGAGGAGACTAACTGACCTTTGAACATGCTAGGATAGTATTGTGAATTCCTTTATAATTAACAACAAAAAGGTCCAATGGGAAACAAAGTACGCAAGGTGAGTTTGTGAGGGTGTAGTGCTTTTAATTTGTTAGTGCTGGCATATATAAATGCTTTAGTGAGCATGTGCCAGGTAACTCAAATGCAAAGTGTTACAGGTAACTTAATTGCATAAATGAAAAACACTAACTTTCTGTCAAGTGAAACAAGGACATGCATACAGTAAGCAATGCACATGTCACTAGGGATCCACAGAGGCGCTGTAAAGCTGCGTTTCAGGTGGAATTAATGTTTCAGGGAAATAACAAGCAAACAAGCATACAAACAAAGCTACAATCACCAGGCATGGATCTAGTCTATGCTACAGCAAACAAGGTGTACCAATTTCAGTAAGAAACAGTTCAAATATGCAGGCACTATAAGCCTTTAGCCAGAAATTCCCAGCTCAGACGTGCAGAGTCCAGCCTCTCCTCCCACAGGAGTGCAGATCATGAACCTTCGTAATGTCAAATAACTGGCCTGAAGCCCAAGTGCTTAAACCAGAACTAATACACATTTATGAGAGACACTGAGCCCTCAATCAGCATTCCCCAACTTAGTAGACTGTATGCTACGTGTGCTGCCACCACAGTATCCCTGACATTTAATGAGACTCACCTCCTGTCATAGTTAGTTGTGTGTTTTGGGGCTGTCAAGCATGGTATGAGGTGTAACCTGGTAGTGCTAGGTTGCTCTTGTGAGTCTTGAACCTGTTGTCTATTACTGCACAGATATCAACATTCTCCATGCAGAGTAGAGGTTGTACTGCATGCATCTTGCGGTTTACATGTCCACCATTGAGTATCATAACTTCCATTTTCTTATCCCCTCTGCTACCTATGTAGGTGGCCTTCTGTTTACAGCCTTACCACCAGAATGCAAAGATGTGCAGACATTACACTATGGTAATTAATAGGGGTGTACCAAACAATACGACAATCATACTGTTAATGCATCAGGCATGCTGGAATATACCCACAATAATATCATTACACTGTACAGTTGACAACATGATAATATTACCACACATCTATGTAGTCACCCTGTGCATCAGCACCATGTTAACCGGTCCTGCATCGATGTTACAGATTGCAGGAGATGGCACAGTTTCATCATATGCACAGGGTGTGTACTTGGTATGCCTGAGTCTGCCATTGATACAACCAATCGACATGTATGTGTGTGTGTGTGTGTGTGTGTGTGTGTGTGTGTGTGTGTTAGTGAGGGACAACTGTAGAAGACGGGGCAATGTTGATGCAGTGTGTGCGTGTATGTGTTAGCCCCAGGTGTTAGCATTATGCATGTGTGTATGCATGCACACAGTTCCACCTTGTGGCCACCATATACGGGTGTTTGTGGACAGCCACAGACTGTACCTGCCAGGTCGTACAGATCACTGTCTCTGGCCACGGACATGGTACCTTTGCCTGGCAGGGGTGCTACGGACAGTATCAGGTACTAAGCCAGACTGGGTACTGTCATCAGAAGCAGGAGGTTGTTGACTGGAGACATGTCCCTGCTGGGACTGTCCCGAGCCACGTGCACGTGGTTTCCTAGGGCGGTCTGATGACAGCACAGACCCAGCATTGCTGGGGCTGGTACTATGGGAGCGGCCGCGGGTTTGTTGTCATCCGCGACGACTGCCAGCTGCTGCTGTTGCTGGCATTCTTCCACGTCGACGCCTTAACCGCCCTGTGTTGCCCTGGCTCATGGACATGTAGTTGTGGAACAGATCTAATGTGTCCCCCCAACGTCTGTCAATGACCTCGGTGAAATTACGGATGGCTGCCGCAACGTCACGCATAGTGTCATTCATAGCAGTGCGATGTGCTCTCAGCTCCCTCAGACCCTGTCTAGTGTACCGTTCCATACGTGACTGTGCCTGCATTACAGCCCGGAACATAGCTGAGGTTGAAAGACCTCTGTGGGCACGTCTGACAGGGGCAGTACGACCATGGATGCTCCCACGAGAACCCCTGGACATCTGCCTGTGTGCTACCATGTCAGGACTCTGGCCATGGCTGCTGTGAGGGGATGCATGTGCCACTGATACAACATTACCCTGGTCAATGCCCACTGTATGCTGTCCATCACCTAGGGATACTGGTGACAATGGATGTATTGGCAGGATGACTGTGCGCATTGATGGGGTTGACAGCTGTGTACTGTCGACTGGCTGACCAACAACAGACCCTGGCACACCTCCCTGTGCCATTACACAGGTATCATCATTATCACTATCCCCAGCAGCAGATTCAGGTTCCCTGCTGCACACCACCAGAGCAGCACCAGAACCTTTGAGAAGAAGACAGGAAACAGTTTACAATGTGCACAAAATGTTACCACACATGCGCACATGCACACATCCACACATGGGCACATACGCACATGCACACATGGGCACATGCACACTCCTCAGTACATGAGATACAAACACACAGACACACCTGCAATCACAAACATAGCATTACCATTTTAGGGTATTATAACTATTACTATCATAAGTATTAAAGGAATGTTATTACACACTCACCAGCATGGATTGGCTGCCTTGCTGTTACACCAGAGGGACCTGCACAAATAAGACATTTATTGTCAGTGGGGACAACTGTGCCATTGATACTGTGAGTATGATACAGTTCAGTAGTACAACAGTTGGCTTTCACAGGTCTACTGCCGATATTGAGAATATCACTCTTGCACAATAATTACCAGGATAATAGCAACAAACACAGTACACACCTCACACATGCATGAACTACCAGTGTAGAGAACAGTCAACTATAGATATTGGCATGTTACCTGCACGCTCCAAGTCCTCCTGCTGGGTGGCTCCAACCTCCATCATTACACATGTGCGCGGATGTTGTTGTTGTTGGGCTGGAGCCACAACACTTAGGAGGAGCCCCTCCAGTCTGGTGAATGGGGGGGTGTATAGCTGCCCCACCACCTGTGGCAAGCTGTTGTCTGTGGATATCAGACGCACGCTGATGGACATTTCTAATTAAATCACTGCAGTGATGGCGTACCTGCTCATATGTCCGGTTGTGCATGCCTAAGTCATTTACCCGACGGACAAGGACTTGCCACAGTGCAGCCCTCTCCTGCTGGTTCTGGCTGGTGCGGGAAAAGAGTGTGGCAAAATCCCGCACCAGGCTCTGGTGTATCTCCTCTTCCTCTGCAGCAGAGTACATGGGATTGCGCTGGTGCACCATTGCCCTGGAAGGAAAAGAAAAATATGTGAGCAAGTGATATGGCACACATAAAACTCTACTGTAGTGATATCACTGAACTGCCATATATAGCATGTCTGTCTATTGGGGGATACACATGTAAATGACCACATATCAGTGCTCAGCCGACAACTCTGTGACAGTGCCTGGCACACTCCATACAACAAACAAGTATACTCCAGCAGTCGGCACACTGCTTGAGGTCCAATGCACAGCCTCACACTGGGGGTTTGTATCAAGGTAATGTATGGGGAACATTGTCAACCCATGCAATGCACAGTACAAATGTCACTGGTAATGCACCGTAGTCTTTGTTGCCATAACCATATCTACACCACAGTCACATACAGGGAACCACAGCACAACATATGGCAATGTAGTATGTTTGTATCCCAACACCTGACACATCTTTCTCTGGCCTCACACCAAGGACACACACTACCATGACAGACACAAAGTCATGCTGAGCAATCACACCATTACAGACCTTGCACACAGTCAGTGGCACACTCATTCCACCTCACATAGTTGGTATTGCAATGAGTACATGTGTGTGTGCATTGCGTCATAGGCAGGTAGTATGCTATTGGGCCTGGGCCTACAGCAGCATACTGTTATGCTACCCTGCCCCTTGGGACACATGTAATGTGGTTGTACTTGCTCCAGTCAAACAGTTACACAGGGTGACTCATATGGCATACTACCAATCTGCATAACATTCAACAGGGGTATGTCTGGCATCTACTAATGGGGAGCCTTGCTTTGTAATGCTGGGTGGTTTACTCCAGGGTATGGCCTAGTTGTGGGTAGGAACCTGTACCTCCACCATGTGCTCTTTACTGCGGTGCCAAGGATGACAGACATAGGTCATTTATGCTGGGGATATTGTGAGGTGTTACCATGGTTGTTGGACAACTGTTATGGGTGTGACTTAACTATGTATATCCAGTAGTGGTAACCTCTATGTCAGTAGTTTGAAAGGCACTCTATCTGTGGTTTTGTCAGTCACTCTGCATAGGTAATGTGTCTGAGGGCATTATCACTGTTTGTTAGGTATGACTGTGTCCTTCTCCCTTTCTGTAGTTGTCATGGGAGGTACATACCATGTAAGACATTGTGATGTGTAGAGGGGTACAGTGACCTACATTTCACTAGCTGACACTAAAAAAAAAAAGACGTTAGGGGCGGAATTTGGGAAGAGATTTTGGAAAGCAAGGAATTGTGGTGGCAAGTGTACCTTGAGGCAGGAAAAAAGCCCGGGTTAAATGATTATTTAAGTATAGTTTCCTTACTGAAAATAAAGGCAAATAAAATATAGCTGTAATACAATTTTTAAACAGCAGAGGGTGTAATACAATGGTATTTTATAGAGGATACTAATATAAGCACAAGCACTTTATCATATACATACATTTCAACACATTTTTTATTTATTGTGTTTATTGAATTGTGATATTTATTAATTGTTTTATAGACATACCACATGTTATATAGTTTTTAGGTTCTAGTACAATGTTGATCCTATATGTCTATGATTAGATTAGTTAAATATGTTTTCCTTATTGAAAATTAAGGCAAATGTAATATACTTGTAATACAAGTTTCAAACAGCAGAGGGTGGAACATAACAGAATTATACAGATAATTATTAATATTAAGTATAAGCACTTTATTCAATTAATACATACATATATATATTTCTTTTTTACATACTTTTAACTTAACAACTGTATTCACAGTATTGTGTTATTGGTCATTAGATGTGAAAATGTTTTTATGTTTCATGTATAATGATTTTAAATTGTTAATATTCATGAGGCCGTTTGATGATTTGTTTATTTTAAATGTTCATGGTTAGATTCATTGGTTATTGGGTTAATACAAGCCAGTATATATATGGTTAATTCATTTTTAAATGTTGTCTGATGAAGTCCAGTTGATTTGGATGAAAACGCCTGGAGTTACTATTGTCTGAATAGCGTTAATGTGTTGGTTCGTGATGTCCGTGTTGGTCATTAAATACGCTTAAAAAAGAGCAACGGATGTCATTTGGAGTTCTTTTTTGACTTTTTTGCACTCCTTTCTTGGACTTAACACTATTTCTGCTGACATGTACCATGTACAGGTATTACAAGACTGGTGTGCCACTGTGAATATCAAAGGGGAGACTATTGTACACTTGTTTCCCATGTTCCCTCCTGACACATCCAGTAGTAGGCAGGCAACCACATATGTGGTGGTTAGTGGTGTAAGTGTTTTGGAATGGGGTATGGTACTCCTGTATCCACACTGGTGTTCAGTACATGCCTTTGTCACCAGACACCTGTTGCAATACATCTGCACACATGTGCCTCTCTCAGTATAGATATATATATATATATATATATATATATATATATATATATATATATATATATATATATATATATATATATATATATATATATATATATATATATATATGTATATATATAGAGAGAGAGAGGGGGGAGAGATATTCATATACATTCATATCTGTCTGTATATGTGTATGTATCTATATATGTATGTCTATTACATAATATATGTATATACATATTCTATCCATCTATCTATATATGTTCATAGGTTCATAGGTAGGTACTAGGCTATCGGCCCTAGGGCCCATACAAGCCTAGCCAATAAATGTACCCTGGCTTTCGCCACCCAAGAAAGGTATTTTCCTATGCCCCTGTCGAGCAGAGCCACAGAAGTGATCCCCGGGGTGAATTTCCCATTTCCCATCCAATCATCAAGATCTTTCTTGAAGAGTGCTAATGAGGGGCTCTGTTTGACATTGATAGGTAGTCTGTTCCAGAGTATGGGAAGTGTCTGGGACAGGACTCTATCCCTCCAGCATGTTCTGTTTATTGTGGTGACAAGGTTAAGCTCCCTAGAGCATGTAGCTCAGAGGGATTGTGATTTCTTTAAGTGGAGCATGTCCAACAGCTCTAGGTTTGACATAGCTGTGTATGTTAGGCAGAGATCACCCCTGAGCAGGCGATATGCCATGGAGCCAAGCTGTAGTTTTTTGAGACGGTCTGCATAGGGCATCTGTTTGACGCCAGTAATCCTCTTTGTGAGGTATTTCTGTGGTCTTTCCAGTGGTTGTAGTTGTTTGTGAGGTACATACCAAAAGGGGCATTGTACTCTATAATGGGTCTAATAAGTGATGAGTTGAGGGGAACAATGACCTCTTTTTTCTGGATGGGAATCCTTTTGTGATGAGATGAGCCACGTAGAAGGATTTCCCGACTACTGTGGCGATGTGATTATCAAAGGAGAGACTACTGGGCACCTGTGTCCCAAGGTCTATTATCACATTTTCGGCATTAAGTAGACTACCAGCTATGTGGTAGTTCATGGGTAAAGAGTTTTTACCACGGGGATGACAATAAACATTTTGGCATTGAGCTTCAGGCCATGGCTTTGACACCAGGTATCTGTCTCAGTGAGGCCCTTTTGTAGTTTGCCCACATCGTTAGGAGTTGCGATTATGGCTCCTAGTTTGCAATCATCTGCAAACTTTGTTAGCCAAAGACCTTCTGTGATGGACTGCACTTCAGAGAAGTAGATACCAAACAGGAGAGGACCCAGGACTGAACCCTGTGGTACTCCACTTGTCACTGGACTGAAGTCGGATTTGGAATACGCTACTTTCACAGTCTGGGTTCTGTCTGTGAGCCAGTTGGCAACCCATCTTATGACATAGGGATTTATACCTAGTTTAGTGTGCTTATCTATAATTCCAGAATGGGGGATGGTGTTGAAAGCCTTGGCGAGATCTACATAAGCTGCGTGAACCATTTTACCATCATCTATGGCTTTGGTGACTGCTTCAAAGAAGTCAATCAGGTTTAAGAGACATGATCTGCCTTTTACAAATCCAAACTCAGTAGGGTCCATAGTTTGGAGATTACCAATGTCTTTGTTTATGAGTTCCATGATGGTACATTCCATGGCCTTGCAGACCAGGCTCGTCAGGCTAATGGGGCGGTAGTTACTGTGGTCCATCGTGGCTCCCCATTTGTGGAGTGGGATGTGTTGTGGTGCGCCATTCAGTGGGTACAAAGCCTGAGGTGAGGCTATGACTGAACATGGTACTGCGGTAGGGTGCCAGTTCATTCAGTGGTTCGTGTAGAACGCAGCCTGGGATATTGTCAGGTCCCATGGATGCTGTGTTCTTGGCTTTGGAAAGTGTGTTTTTTACCTGTGCAGCCGTGATTATAGGAACTTTGCATTCTTCCAGTATAGAGATGGGCCCTCTAGGGGGTGAGAGGGGGGTAAAGTTAGCACTGAACCTATCTGCCAGGATGTTGGCAATATCAGTTGGTTCTGTATATTTAGTGCCATTATGCTGTAACTCAGAGCAGATCTGAGTGTTCCCATTTAGATTCTTGACATAGCTATAGAATGCTTTGTAGTTGTCTTTAGAGTCACTGGCAATTTTGTTTTCGTAACTAGCTTTGGGGGATTTTATGAGGGATCTCAGCTTCTTACTGAGGTTGACCAGGGGGTTCCTCCAGTCATGGGAATTTACTTATTTTTGCAACAGTTTCTTTATTCTGTTGTAGAGTTTGTTTATGGCAGAGGACCGCTAGACTGGCTTCCTTTGTCTGGAGGATAACATCTTGGCTCTATAATGGATAGCATGATCCATGCACTCCTGTAAGTGCTTATACAGTGCATTTGTGTAGGATTCGGCAGTCATACCTCTATTGTCCATCTGCATGGGTGTCATGCAGTTTGCCACTTCTGTCTTAAGAATTGTGAAGTTGGCTTTTGAGAAGTTTGTTACGATGGTTTCCCTAATTAGGGCTGGGGGTGGGATGTGGATGTCTAGGCTGATTACCTTGTGGTCGGATCTGACCGAGGAATTGACCTCTGATGTGGAACACCGGTTTCCCATGTTGGTGATGACCAAGTCTGGGATATTGCTGCCCCTGGTGGGGGTGTGAATAAGTTGATCCAAGGCGTTGGTATTTATGAATTCTAGAAAACGTTGAGCAAAAGAGTTGGTACAGTAGTAGTTTTTCCAGTTAATGGTGGGGTAGGTGAAATCGGCCATTATTAGGGTGTTGGGTTGTACACAATACTTTCCAGTGTATCATGAAATGAGGGGTGTGAATCCTGGGGCATGGTGGGGGGTCTGTAGCAAGCTACAATTTGGATTGTGGTCTTGCCCAGAGTTAGTTGCACTTGGATACCTCAGATGCATTATGCTGTGCAACTAGCCTGGAGGTGTGGATATCCTTAATGAATATGGACACGCCTCCGCCTTTAGTGCTTCTTTCTGGGTTAGATGGCTAAAAGGTGTGGTATGAATTGAAGCCTGGTAATGCAGGGGTGCTCTCTGGAGCTTTGAACCAGGTCTCTGTCACTGCACAGATGTCACAGTTTATGGTGGTGAATTTGTCATTTGAACCTTGCCTGACAAAGGCACTATAGGGGTGGCATGAGTCTTAGCCAGTATCCGGAATCCTGAGGGCAACAGGTGCAGGCCATCTCTGGCAAAGCATCATGGACTGTCGATCATGTCGTCCCAGGCAGACAGATGCTGGATCCCCTTAGAATGACACCAGAAGCTTAGCCAATTGTTGAGGTCAATCATTTTGTCCTTGTACTGTGGCATCATTCTGGGTCTATCTATTTCTACATCCCTCTCTATCTACGTATACATATATGCATATTATATATAGATACATATATAAATATACATACATATACATATAATACATACATATATATATATATATATATATATATATATATATATATATATATAGATAGATAGATATATATATACACCTTATTTACACATACGAATACACACACTAACATACTGCTAAACATTCATTACTGTGCAACCTACATTGTACGTTGCACTACGACCTACATTGATACGTGCACATAGCATCCTTCACATACATATGTATGTCCAGCCTTCACTAACAGTTGCAGTATGTCCACTGCCCTAGGCACATCTTCATATATATATATATATATATATATATATATATATATATATAGATATAGATATAGATATATAGATATATATATATATACAGACTGCTAACACATATGGAGGGTTCACAGTATGTAGACTATTACATTATTAGTTTACATTACCTTTGTTGGACACTGCTGTTTTTGATGGCTTGCTGCTGGCTATCCTGCTGTTCTGTATTGTTTTATTTTCGGCTGTCTGTGTCTCTTATTCGTTTTTTTTCTCTCTCTCTGTCTCTCCCTCCGGCTGTTGCAATGAACGTATTGCATATGTGGACTGGGAGTACAGGCTGCTTTTGTAGGTATATGCAGATCCACAAGAATTGCCAGTAAAGATACAAGCTTTGTGTAATAGCCTTCCTATATTCCCTTTACATTCAGTTATACTATTTCATGATATATTGCTTTCAGCACAAAGATCTTGTATATCAGTCATGTCTTAGTGGTTAGTGGTAAGACTAGTGTTTCCAAGGTCCTGAGTTCGAGACTGACAGAGGAATTTTATTTTGCTGCTGAGCAGACTACAGGCCTTGTCATTCAGAGTGACTAAGGCACTTTTAAGCAGTTGTAAGCGGTTTAGCACTGGTTTGCGCGGAGCTCACGCATGCGCACTGTCGCTTAGCTAAGTGCACACAAGCGCACACCCGCTTACTACTGCTTAAAAGTGCTTACTCTCGCGCACACCCGCACTAATTTCTTTGAAAGAAAAGAAAATGGGGAGATAGGACAGTGGTGAAAAAGGGGGCACAAAGAGGGTAGGACAGTAGGAAAACAAGTTTGGGATTTGCAGGAAGGATGTAGGAAAGGCCCATAGCTGCCCATTTTCTTATCAGCAACAGCTGTGCATATGTCTGTAATTTGGTGTAAAATTTGAAACCTTCCTCCCCTGAGAGAGGAGAGAGGGGTGAGGACAACAAAATATGTTGTACAGCCAATTGTAATTACCACTTCACATGTCCAGCAGACATGTCTGCAAAATGGGCAGCTATGTATGGGGCATAATTTTTTTTGCGGGAACAGTGTGTCCTTTTTTTTTTTTTTTTTTTTCAGGTGAGAGTGGAATGCGAGGTACAGGAAGTAGGTATATTTGGGGAGGTAGGTAGGGGAGGTTAACAGACAAGACAAACAAGACGCATACAGGGGCGGAGTATGACACGTGGGGGGGAAACACAATTGAAGGGGAGGGATGTTGGGATATCGCGAGCCCATGAGCCCACAGATGGCAACAGTGGAACTGAGATCCCCACCCATGGGCAGCTGCCACTGTGCCTTCACAGCCCAGGACGGGGCTGTGTAGGATGGGCAGCAGGGACACCCGTGAGTTGTGCCACCCGAGCCTCAAGCTGGCGTAGGGGTTCAAGCACAGAATGCCTGATCTCGCTACGCACCACAGACCGGACACCTTGGAGGGTGAGTGGACGGTCTCCTCCGGCCACGCTTGCAGAGGGGGGATGAGCCCCATCCCCTGCAGCGCTTCCACCTGAAGGTGGCACAGGGCCACCAGAGGAGGTTCCATCCTGGGCACTAGTGCCAGGTGCACTCGCCAGCTGAGGTGGGAGAGGTGGGTCCGCTGGAACCTGCCTTCCCTGTTGTCCTAGGTTTAGAAATATTTTATGACATTTTGGGTTAGTAACGAACAATATCATTCCAAATTAGTTGTAACAGCATGCATCAGTATTTCCATTAACCAAACACCCATGAATTCCAAACATTGAACAGCAAGCGTAACACATGCATATTCTGAACAACAGTACACAATCCAACAGCATGCGGGGTCGATTGATGGCAACAGGCCATCAGGTTTGGATATGTGAACAGGGCACATGCAGCAATGTACATGCAAATATGTTTGAACCAACAGGACAAATGTCCATAGGAATTGACTGTGAATACACACACCCAGTTTGTTGTGGAATGGCATTATTTGTGAATATAGGGTAGGGTGAAGAAATATTTCATTAACAACTTCAACTACATATACATATGCTGTACATCTCTAGTAGCTGCAGATATATATACCCTACAGGTCTTAGTACAGTTTCCTATATGTAACCTTAGGAATGTTGTGATGGGACTGTTACTGCTACATTAATATACACTGCATTTTTATTCATACAATTATGTATGAATTAATATGAAATTAAAATGAAATCATAAAAAAAAAATTAAACTGTTCATTTTCATATCTGGCTATGTTCAGGTACAGCATCCTGCTACATTTCATTTATATGGATCTAGACAACTGCGGATGTTCATTATTTCATACAACCATACTATCCCCATATTGCAAGGGTACAGCAACATATACAAATTGTGTGACAGACACATTCCAGCTTCAGTACTTTATTTCAAACATTTCACTTTTTGGTTGTGGCTGTCTCATTCATTTCATTATGTACTGAGTGCAGTATACTTTATTCAGAAGTTATAACAGCTTTCTTGGTCAATTCATACCTCTTTCTCACACTCTCACTTGTTTTATTTTTACAATTCAAGATGGTACTTTATTCTAGGCGTTATTAACATGTCATACCCGATTACAACAATCCTTTCCAACAGACTGACTTGTTTTATATGGCAGATTTTCTAAGGGGATGTATTTGACACATGTCTATTATCTTTAGCTTGTTTACCACTGATTATCAGGCTGCTGCAGGTTATCTGATATTACACTTCAGGTGGGTAATCACTATTTCAGACTTGTTTACTTTTTATTTCTGGATTACAAGCTGCATCACTTATCTAATCATACACTACTAGCAGAATCTTTCTTCTAGTGTTATTTAAACTTTTTTAATATGTAACTACACTGAACTCTTTTACAAGCCGTCTCACTTATATTGCATAACACTTACAGAAATATAATTACTAACCTGCCTGGTGGCACAACCGCTCCAGCCTATCACCATAGGCTCGCCGATTCGCGGAACGCACACCTGCAGCTGTAATATAAATGAAGTAATATTGGAACATACATCTCCATAATATCAGCTAGGATAATTCCTTACATACATAATTACATTGATACTTACTCAGTAGTGGAGCGTTGGGCATTTGCCGGGCCTCCTGGATCCAACGGTTCAGTTGGTCCTGCTTCCGTCTCTTCAGGTCCGCATGGTGGTGATGGACCTGTTTCACCAGTCCTTGGTATGCCTGTGGCACTGGTGAGATCATGTGCCAACCGGTTCCACGCCTCTGCCTTATATGCACCCCACAGAACCTGGCCCTGCATGACTTGAGCCTCATGATCGTGGACTAGGAGCCAAACCATGTATTTGGACTCCTCAACACCCCACCTCTGTGCTTGAAAGCGACTACCCTCTCCTACACCTGCCATCCTGACTGCAAATAGGTTCCACAATCAGTTATGCTGTGCATTCCCGCCTATAGGGCTTATATATGCCGTTTTTCCCGCAATTACCTGTGATTGGCCATTTTGGAATTGTATCAGCTTCACAAAACCTGCTTTGTCATGCTTCTATTTCCATTCATTCCTATATATATGCTAATACTGCATTTTTCAGTACAGCTGTCATGGCTTAGTGGTTCAGTACTTTAACTATGATGCACAGTATCCTGGGTTCGAACCTGGGCATTGCTTTTTTTTTATTTTACTACTGTCTAGACAGGCTAGGTGGTGTGTCTGTTTAAAGGCGGCATTGATACAGGTTGCTCAACGTTGCCCGCCGGTAAGCCGGTTGGCGTGCTGCGCAGCTCTGCGCAAACGGGTTACGCTGGCTAACGCGTTATTTGGATATGAGCACGCATATTACGCTGTGTGAAATGTTGCACAACTATGGGCACACACTTTCAGCATGTTAAAGCACTGCTCAACTCCGGGCACTCCTATTACACCTGTTAAACCACTGGTCACCTGTGGGCAAACATACTCAGCTTCTTGGAGCGCTGCTCAGCTATGGGCACTTATAAAATATTTTATTTTTTACTGTGTCAGATTTCTTCATAAAAATATGGCCCATTTCATTGCATTTTACTTAAATTATAATTGTGTATATATATATATATATATATATATATATATATATATATATATATATATATATATATATATATGTCAGGGGATTGTTTCGTGCTTATTTCACTAAAAATAAAAAATGATGTTGTTGGGGCTCGAACCGTGACTGCCTCCTCTTTGGCCGACATCTCTACCGCTACGCTATTGCTACTTGGCTTATTTTGCATATTTAGAGCTTATATGCTTTTTCAATGACTGCTAACTGTGGTTGAGCGAAGGGCACACCCGCGCAAATGAGCGCAATTACGGGCAAACATTTTTGAAATTATAAAAAAAAATTTAAACTGTTCATTTTTATGTTTTACATTTCAGTTGGGTTAATAGTCTGTAGGGGCATGTGTGCTGTTGTGTTTCTTGACATTTCCGCGGACTCGCTCGTGGGAGTTGCCTTTTGAGACTGTGATTCTTCTGGGGGCGTGTCCCTTTGCAGGTCTCACCATGCGGACACGCCCCCTACATTGCTACATGGACTGTGTTAGCCTAGGGTGTGATTCAGCATGCCCTCATGAATATGCATGGCATGCTGACATCACCCCGTTAAACTGCAGCCTCCGTATAAGACTTGCTAACTCTTACACGGAGGCTTCGTGAATCCTGCAGAAGGTCACCTTAGAAAGTGAGTTTCCCACTTTAGGACCAGAAAATGATATAAGTAGTTGGTGTAATTTGCGCACTGTTTTTGTCCTATAGAGGTAGAATCTCAACTGTCTGTGTACGTCTAAAGAATGCAGAGAGTACTCTCATTTATTTGAAAAATTAGGGAAAAAGACAGGTAGGTCAATAGTCTGGTTAATCGGGAAATCAGAAATTACTTTGGAGAGAAAGGAAGGATTCATCCGGAGTGATACTCTGTCTTTGTGGAAATTTAAATAGGGGAGTTTTATGCTTAGAGCATGAAGCTTGGAAATACGTCTAGCTGATGTGATGACCACAAGAAAAAGAGATTTCCAGGACAAGAACTTGATGTCACAAGTTGCTGCAAGCTCAAAAGGTGGTTGAGTCAAAGACTGCAGGACTAGTGTGAGCCTCCATGGTTCTATAGGTTGTTTGACTGGCGGTCTGATGTGAGAGACTCCTTTTAGAAAAGTTTTACATAGACTATGTGAGATCAAGGAGGAATTCCCAAAACCATTAGGAAAATTTGAAATGGCAGATAGGTGAACCCGTATAGTTGAGGCTGCAGCGCCATCTTCGAAGAAATTTGACAAGTAATCCAGCACTGCAGTAACTGGGGCTGAATACAGGTCTAGATTCTTCTGCTTAGACCAAATTGAAAATATCTTCCACTTGTCAATATAAAGTCTCCTGGCGGATGGTTTGTGAAAAGCAGAATATTGTCACGCAGAGGGGAGGAAAGTTTGTTCTGCCTGGTGATCAGCGGACATGGAGAAACCAAGCTGTCAGCTTGAGACTTGTTAAGTTCGGGTGGCTCAACCCTTGGGGGTGAGAAATCAGATCTGGAGTTGGATCCAGAATCCACGGTCGGCATAGTAGGTGAGGCCAGAGAAAGGGGAACCATACTTGTCGAGGCCAGTAAGAAGCTATGAGGATCACTTTGCTTTTCAACCCAACAGCTTTCTTCAAAAATTGGGGAATCAGAGGGATGGGAAGGGTAAGCATATATAAGACAATCGTGGGTAAGAGCATCCCTCGGGGACTCCCCCTATGGGGGAATTAGGACAAAGTATTTGCTGCATTTGTGGTTTGATGGAGAGGTGAATAGGTCGCAGCAAGGCTGGCACCAGCGGTTGAAAATTTTCATCGCTATGGACGGAGTGAGAGACCATTTGTAAATCAGGAAAATACATCTGCTCAGCTCGTCCGCAATCACGTTGGAATCCCCGATAATATGCACTGCTATCAGAAAGAGGTTGGAAGCTATCGCCCATTGCCAAATTCTCATGGCCTCTCAACATAAGAGGTAGGACTTGGTTCCTCCTTGTTTGATAAACCAGACTACGGACATCTTATCTGATTGCATGGCAACTGTCCCTGAAAAAAGGACAGACTGGAAAGTTTGCAACGCTAAAAGCACTGCCCTCAGTTCTAGGACACTGATATGCAGATTGGACTCTATTGTGGACCATGTGCCTTGGGCTGTCATTCCCAGAAAATGCCCCTTCCCCACCCTATCAGGCAAGCATCCGTGGTCACAGTGGCTTTGGCTGAGGAGGATGGAAGGGGCAGCTCCAAAGCTCTGTTTCTGGCCTCATCCACCAAAGTAGGTCCTGTTTGCAACAATTGGTTATCTGAATCTGAAAGGACAAAGGGTGATAATTTAGGTGCTGAGATAATAGAAGCCATTAAAAGTCTCTCATGTGAAGTTTTGCAAGAGGCACCACTGGTATAGAAGCTGCCATGGAGCCTAGGAGCTGGAGGACCTCCCATGCTGAAATTTTGTTTTGACGGAGTATCACCTGGAAATGAAACTTCAGTCTTTGTAGTCTGTGGTCCGGGTGAGAGACTACACAGGAGTGGGTGTTTAATACTGCTCCTATAAACTCTAAGGACTGGGTCAGTGTCAGGTTGGATTTCTCCCAATTTACTGAAAATTCCCAACATTTTTGCCAGGCAAAGAGTGTATTTCAAGGCAGTTAGCAGTAGCTGCTTGGTAGGGGCGGTAAGGAGCCAATCGTCTAAATATGGAAACACCCGGAATCCTTGAAGTCTCAAGTGAGCTGTTACTACTGCCATGCACCTGGTGTTATACAGAGTCCGCAAGGCAGAACAGGGAAATGGCAGTGGCTGGCTCCCAGCTGGAAGCGAAGCAACCTCCTGGAGTGTTTGTCCATTCTGATGTGATAATACAGATCCTGAAGGTCCATGGACCACATCCAATCACCTTTTCCCAAAAAGGGGAGAAATGACTGAACCATGACCATCCAGAATTTTGTTTGGGTGACAAAAGTGTTTAACTTGCTGAGATTCATAATGAGTCTCCAGTCCCATCTTTTTTGGCACCAAAAAGAATCTAGAGTAGAATCCAGATCTGCATTAGTCTAATGGGACTGCTTGGATGACTCATTTTTGACTCAGCTTTTTTATCTCTAGAGCTGTTTCTTCCCTTTGACTGGGTGGGACGTCAGGAATTCATCTTGGTGGTTCTGGATAAGAGTCGAAGAGGATGTGGTAGCCTCTGGATATTATGTTCTGCACCCAACAGTCAGTAGTTATTGATTGCCAGGCAGCGTGGTGCAGAGAAACGTCCCCCAAATACTTCCAGAGGAAAGCAATCGAGCCGCTGTTCAGGAGTGCTGGTAGGACTGTCTAGAGAAAGACTCTCTGGGTGTGTCTGGTTACGTGGGCCCCCTCTGCCTCGGTGGGGGTGTCTTCCAGAAGAGTTACCCACTCTACCCCAGGAGGTGAACTCGCCATGTGCGTCACGAAAAGGACCCGGAGACTTCTTGTGCCACAACGTTCCACTCCCGATTCCTGCAGAAGGAATGCTGGGGGGGGGGGTGGAAAAGCATACACCTACGGCAGAAGGGGTCTTACCGTCCTTCTCACACCTCGCTAGTGTGTCCTTCACTTTGGGCTGAACAGGGAAGATGCTTCAACTGCAGCGTTCAGGAAAGAAGACTTTAAGGGGTCTGTGAAATCACAAGGGTGCATCCAGGTGTGGCAGCTCATAATTACACCTGAACCCGCAGCTCTTGCCGCCCCTTCGGTTACATGGAATATTATTCCTTATGGACGAGTTAAAAATGGATTCCAGGGTTGCGAGCTGCGAGGCAACTTTGTCACTCACCTCGTCAGACATCTGCCCTGATAGAGTTCCAGAGAGTTCAGAGATAAGTCTCTTTTGGTGTCTTGTAAAATGTGCCAAATAGTTCAAGGACCATATGGCAAAGTTGGCTGAAGCAAAGACTCGCTTCCCTAATCTGTCCACTGCCCGGGACTCCCGGTTAGGGAGATGAACAGCCTAGCTCTTTTCAGTGAGCTCCTTCTTCGTGGCCGCCACCACCACCATATCATCTACTGCCAACCCTTTAGACCAATGTGGGCTCTCCTTGGGTGGGGGGGATTGAATTTTATCTGGTCTCTGTGAGATTGGCTCAACTGAGTCAGAATCCTTCCATGCGCGATGCACCACAAGCTGGACTAGTTCGTCTGCAGGCGGGGTCACACAAGAGGTAGATGGATGGGCATGAAAGGCCTGCAGGAAGACGGACTCCTCGGAGGAAGGTTTGTTGGACTTCGTCACCCCTCTGTTTCAACATTTCAAGGATGTCTCCAAAGGAGACATTTTCAGGGGGTGACCGTGGGGACCCTTCCCCTTCATTGTAATCCGTATCCTCTGTAAGAGACTCCCAGGGGAGTCTATGTGCTTCCTCTTGCCTGACTTCTTCTGTAGCACCTCTTCAGTGGGAAATTCAGAGAAGGACTTGGAAGAAGGGGCACCCTGCAGTGGGGTTTCCAGCCGCTCTCATGCCAGACATCCCAAACTGGTGGCTTGTGTCAGCTGCACTTCAGGGGGAGGGGATGTCTGTGGTTCCGACACCGGCGGTTTGCTTTCAGAAGCAAGAACCCTCTCCATTGCAGGCCCACCCTAAGAGGAATGGGAGCCTAGAACTGAGAAAGACAACCTCGGAACTGGGGTCACACCCCGCGCCGTCTAACCCGCTCCTGAGAGAGGAGCCTAAAGAAGGAGGAGCCTCAAGAAGGATCGGCGCCGACAAAAATTCTGGTGCCGTGGATGGAACCGTATACAAGGTCGGGATCATACTCAGCACTGAATAGCCTGTAGCCCAACCCTGAACCTAAGGAAGACCTGGTTCCGAAGGAACCGATGGCCAAAGGGTTGGTCCCGGAGTCACAGTGAGGTCCACTAATGGCACCGAAGTGGGTACCAAAAAGGGAGTCAGAGTCGAAGACTATGAAACCTGCAAGAAGGTCAAAAGAGGACAGTAAGATGGAGTCCATGGAGAAACATTCCCAAGTCCGAAAGGTGGATGGATCTTAGTGTAAGAATTCTCCTGGCTGTTAGCAGCTGGTCCACAAGGCGCACCACATCAAGTTCAGAAAGGCTCCTGGTGGATCTAGTGGATATCCCAGACTGGGACTTTGGCCTCTCAAGGAAGGGGCTAAATACCTGTCCCAGGAAAGAGTCCACTGACGGGGAGTATCGGGTCCATAATGTGGACCCCAACGGCACTGATGCCTCGAGTTTGGAGATGGGGAGTAATGGAGCATCTATTGCAGTCATGGATACCGTAGACAGACTCGGTGCTGAAACGGCACTTGGTACCGAAACGGGTGTGGAGGTAGTTACTAGAGGCTCAGCCAAAAGTGGGGCCATAGTCATGGGTACCGAAAGCAAGCTCAGTGCCATGGCACTCGTTATTAAAGAGGGTGAGCCAATTTGTAATTTAGCTATAGATGGTGCCGTAGATATTAATGGTGCTGAAACAGGTCCCAACAACATAAAGACATTTGACGGAACCAAGGTCGGTGTTGTAGAGACTGGCTTCAGCTCCAATGACAGTTTAGGCATTTTCTGTTTAGGTGGCTTGTCCAAATCACCAGAAGGCGAAGACAGTACAGAATGTGGTCTTTTCTTTTCTTTCTTAGGAGGGGATGAGCCCTCCGACGCAGAAAGAGTCTCTGAAAAGGATATCTTAATGAGGCCATTCAGAATTAGCTTGTTTTTTCATTCATTTAGAGTTCAGGTACTAAATCCTTTTCAAATAGAACAAGGAGGTTGCACTAAGAGATGGGGTACCCCCAAACAATACACACAGTCCTCATGAGCATCACTGTTTGGCATTTTCCTACTACAGTTCAGACACTGCTTAAAGCCTGATGTAACTTTCTTTTCAGACATCTTCGACACACACAGACAGTAAACAGCCAAGAGAAGGCTAGAAGGGAGATTTATATATATCTATATATCTATATATATATATATATATATATATATATATATATATATATATATATATATATATATATATATATATATATATATATATATATATATATATATATATATTTTTTTTTTTTAAGGAAAGAGGAGAGATACCAGAAATGGTATATAAGAATAACCACAAGGGTAGGGAGAATGGCTGTACTACCAATGGTACTAAGGTTACCAAAAGGTAATTAAAAAAAGGAGTCAACAGGAAGGGTAAAGGCTAGCAGCAGACAAAGATAAACAAAAATCAGGAAAATTACAAGAAAACTATCAAACTCTATAAAATATAAAAAAATGTTTGACTTAGTTGAGAGCTGGTTTGAATGCTGCTTTACAGCTATGCGGCAAACAAAATCTGACGTAACAGGGTATTATGGGTAAAAGCTTAGCTTGAGAGTTTTTGGCTGGCATGAGCTTAGTACAAGGCCGACTTAGTTCAGAGGACGGAACCGACATCCCATCAGTGATGAATGAATGAAGATTAACATCATTAGATAATGCTGTTACTATGAGAAACGTCCTGTCAACGTAATAAAAGCAGGTGGTCTGAAAGCCTGTCAAATATATTGTAATCACGTGCTTACCATAATAATAGATCCTTTCATGTTTGGGCATCTATTTTGGGTCCAAGAGCCACTTGCCACATCTGGCCCTGCAAAACTAGTGCTTCAGCCTTAAGGTCTTTAAAATCTTTCCCACTCACAACGCACCAGGCTGTAAAGGATCCTCAGATCCAGTTTGTCAGTTACAGTAGAAAGCATCCTAGTATGTAGCTCTAAGAAACAGACTCATCAGGTTCTTCAGAGCCAGATACAGGAAGGTGGGAGGTGGATGTCATATTGGATGGAGGAAGATGACCCACCACTATGTTAACTACATAACTACTGTATCTTATTCATTTTATCTGTCTGACCTATTGGGTCAGATTCCCTAGCTACTTTTCTCTTAGGTAGTGTCATGACAAAATCCCTTTGCAAACTGTGGGCCAAAATGAAGATCTAGACCTAGAAATTATGACCAGCTTATAATGTTTAGCAAAGGTATGTAAAGAAGCCCATGTAACAACTGCAAAATCTCAACCTGCAAAGAGTTCTTGAAGGGAGCTCAAGTGGCTGCTGTCCTACTGGAGAAAGCTACTGGCTTTAATAGTAAAGGCCAGTCACTGCATGAACAGACTAAGGTTATGCAATCTGAAATCCATTTGGACAATGTAATTTTGGAAATTCTGAAGCCCATTCTATTAGAAGCAAAAGAAACAAATGACTGGGAGTCTTTTCTAATGGTTTTAGTTTGATAAAGACAGAATTGTAATTACTTGTGAACATCAAAGGTGTGAAGCAAATAACGAACTCCATTAGAAAGACCAGGAAAAAAATACTGGCAAATGTACTGGTTGGTTTAAGTTAGACTGGGATGCCAACTTAAGAAGAAAGGAAAGACTGGTATGGAAGGAGACACTTTTTGTGAAAAACTAAGTAAGGCAGAGCAGAAGACAGTGCATGCAGTTCAGAAATTATACTGGCTGGAGTTACTGCCATGAGAAATAAAGTCTCTCAGAAACAGGAATTTTAGGGTAGTGGAAGACATTGCGTCAAATGGTGCCTTTGGTGAGGCTTCAAGCACAAAGTTGAGATCCCATGGAGGAACTGGTTCTCTGATGGTTATACAAAGCAATGAAATACCATGAAGAAAGACACAGAAAGAGCTATGATAGGCCAATGAATAAGAATCAAAGCCTGGGTGAAAGCTAGAGAGAAGCAGCTAGTTGAACCTTAAATGTGGAATAGCTACAACCCGAAAAAATAACTATGAAAGAAACAGAAGTACCTGAGAAATGGAAGCAGTAATAAGAAGTTATGTCTTACCATAACGTTCCATGTTAGTTGTCTTCTTCTCGCCTTCTTTCTTGCTGGATGGGTTCGGAGCCGATCCTCGGCTCCGACTCAGCCTATACTATAGCGTGAGAGCTATTTTTACTGGCTCGAGGCAGCCCTATATCCCACAATGCCATGCGCAAACTCCCCAGATCTCGTTTGGAAGCTAAGACATAGTATAAATAATATTATAATAATAATATTATAATCCTCTTTTATGAGTACAGATTACCTGCTAGTAACACTAAGGATAGAAGAAAAAAAACACAACATATTGTATCTCTAGAAATGGAAGGACTCAGAACCTCGAGTCTATCCAGGCTAGGGGGCAGGAGGGAGGGACGCAAGAAAGAAGGCGAGAAGAAGACAACTAACATGGAACGTTATGGTAAGACATAACTTCTTAATGTTAAGTTGTCATTCTCGCCTTCATTCTTGCTGGATGGGACAGCGTCCCTAGCATCTTAGTTCTGGGTGGCTCAATGGAACAGACTCCTGAGTACAGTGGAACCAAAATCAGCTCTATTTCTGGAGGCTAAATCAAGCTTGTAATGGGCAATAAAGGTATGTTTGGACGCCCATGTAGCTGCTGCACAAATGGCATCTAGTGGTAACCTTGCTTGAAACGCCGTTGAAGTTGATAGTGCCCTGGTTGAATGAGCCTTAGGCCTAGAGGGAAGTTGCCTGTGTCTCAACTCATAGACCAAGGTAATAATAGATGTCAGCCATCTGGAAAGAGTAACCTTCGATACCGGAAGCCCTTTCTTGCCTGCAGCATAAGAGAGAAAGAGCTGGTCTGACTTTCTGAATTGTTTTGTCCTGTCTAGGTAATACCGGAATTGGCGATGAACATCTAATGAATGTAATTTTTGTTCAGCCCTGTTGGTATAGTCTGGGAAAAGGACAGGCAAATCAATGGAGTGGTTTAGATTTGCTTCCGATAACACTTTTGGTAGGAAGGAAGGGTTTGTTCTGAGAGTTACCCTGTCTTTATGAAAAACCAAATAAGGAGGACGGACAGACAAGGCTTGAAGTTCCGATACCCTTCTGGCAGATGTTATAGCTACTAAAAACAGCGTTTTCCAAGAAAGAAGTTTGAGGGAGCAAGAAGCTGCAGGTTCAAAAGGGGACAGAATTAGTGAGGTTAGAACTAAATTCAAATCCCATTGTGGGGGTGGATCTTTGACTGGAGGTCTGAGCAAAAAGATGCCCTTGAGAAAGGCTTTACAGAGTTTGTGGGACATAATATTTGCTTCTGAGAGTCCAACATGAAAATTAGCAATGGCCGCTAATTGTACCCTGATAGTGGCCGATGATGACTGAATGAATGAAAAAGTCTAGAACCTCATGAATGGGTGCATGGAAAGGATCTAAGGACCTAGTTTGTGCCCA
The DNA here is from genome assembly GCF_019279795.1 of Protopterus annectens. Classification (NCBI taxonomy): domain Eukaryota; kingdom Metazoa; phylum Chordata; order Ceratodontiformes; family Protopteridae; genus Protopterus; species Protopterus annectens. The sequence goes on from NC_056736.1 coordinate 671,870,988, forward strand.
GTGTGAAAAACGCTTCCATTTACTTGCATAAGTCTTCCTAGTATTGGACTTATGGGAAGCCAGAATGATATCACGAACAGGAGGAGAAATAAGGGGAAGCCTGGCTATGGCTGGAAGTGGAGCAACCAAGTTGTGAGGTTGATGGAATGTAGAGACTGATGCAGCTTGCCCGTGAGGTGGGTCAACAGATCCGGAAGGGGTTCCAGATGCCAAGGCTGTTCCAGTAGGTATTTGTGCAGGAACGGGAACCAAACTTGTCGAGGCCAAAACGGGGCAATGAGGATCATTTTGGATCTCAATGCAGTTGCTTTCTGAATTAATTGCGGGATCAATGGAAAGAGAGGAAAGGCATAAAGAAGACCCCGGGGCCAAACGTGAACAACAGCGTCTCTGAGGGGTTGGCCTGGTAGAGGAAAAAGTGTGAGGAAGTCGAGGCACTTGCTGTTTTGGGGAGTTGCGAAAAGGTCACAGCAAGGCTGGCCCCACTTCCGAAAAATTCCGTCTGCTACCGCTTGATTTAGAGACCACTCGTGAGGCATGATGATAGTTCTGCTCAATCCGTCTGCTATGACGTTGGACTTCCCGGGGATGTGCGTTGCTATCAGAAACCGTTGAGATGAAATCGCCCATTGCCAAAGTCTGAGTGCTTCTCGACAGAGGGGGTAGGACCTTGTTCCACCCTGCTTGTTTATGTACCACACCACAGACATATTGTCCGTTTGAATTGCTATAGTCCCTGTGGGAAGAGAGCTCTGAAGGGCTTGCAACGTCAAAAGCACCGCCCTCATCTCCAGGACATTTATGTGCAGGTGGCATTCTGACTGTTGCCAAGTGCCCTGGACCATCCTGCCCTGATAATGCCCCCCCCACCCGATCAGGGAGGCATCCGTTGTGACAGTGGCAACTGGAGGGGGGAGAACAAAGGGTCTGCCCTGAAAAAGCTGAGGGGAAACCATCCACCAGGAGAGATGTTTCTTGCAAGATGGGGTTATCAAAATGTTGTGGGTCATTGGTAGCTGTTGAAAGGACCACTGAGAAAACAGCATCCACTGAAGGAGCCTCATGTGGAAGCGGGCTAATGGAAGTAGAAGAATCGCTGCCGCCATGAGGCCCAACACTTTCAATACTAGCTTGACTTGGACTCTGTTGGGCTGAAACAGGGGCTGAACATTCCGCCTTATGTCTGTCACTCTCTGAGGTGGTAATGTTGCAAACATTTCTGTGGTGTTTAATACGGCGCCTATAAAGTTTATACATTGACAAGGAGGACTTTGCAAAATTTATAGAAATACCCAGACTGTTGCAAAGTTGAATAGTGTAATCCCTGGCCATTATGAGATCCTGTTTGGTGGTAGTGGAAATGAGCCAGTCGTCTAAGTATGGAAACACCTGGAATCCTTTCTGTCTCAGGTGAGCCGTGACCACTGCCAAACATTTGAACACCCGGGGGGCTGTGGGGAGACCAAAGGGCAGGGCCCTGAATTGAAAATGACTGACTCCCAGCCGGAAGCGGAGAAACCTCCTGGAGCGCCTGTGTATCTTTATATGGTAGTACGCGTCCTGGAGGTCTAACGAGCACATCCAGTTGTCTCTGCCCAAAAAGGGTAGAATGGACTGCAGTGTTACCATCCGAAATTTTGTCTTTAGTACAGAGTTGTTTAACCTGCTGAGGTCGAAAATGGGTCTCCTTTCTCCTGTCTTTTTTGGTACCAAAAAGAATCTGGAGTAGATTCTAGATCCTAGCTGATCTGCTGGGACTGCCTGGATGACTCTTTTTTTCTAACAGCTTTTTTATTTCTAGCTGAGCCTGACCCCTTTGTGCGGGTGGTGGTACGTCTGGTAGGGATTTTGGCGGTTGTACCGCAGGGAAAGTGAAAGGGATTTTGTAACCCTCGGATATGATCTTCTATACTCATGTGTCTTGGGAGAGGGATTGCCAGGCTTCCGGGTACAGAGATAATCTTCCCCCGACTGCCTCCGAAGGTGGACAGTCGGGCAGCTTCTCAGGGATGCTGAAAGGGTTGGTCAGGAAAAGATTCCCTAGAGCCCTGGTTCTGAGGACCCCCTCTGCCCCTGGGGCAGCGTCTGTTATTATTTCCCCCTCTGCCTCTAGGGGGAAATTCACCATGTGCAGCAAGCTCGACTCCCTGAGGTTTGCGGAACCACATCTTTCCTCCCTTCTGTCCCTTAGGATAAGGTCTAGAAGGCGTGGAAAAACAGACTCCCACGGCAGAGAGAGTCTTACCATCTTGCTCGCATCTGGTGAGGGTATTCTTCACCTGAGGTCCGAACAATTCCGAACCGTTAAAGGGGGTGTTGGTGAAGGACGCCTTGAAGGGATCGGCAAAGTTACAGAGTCGCATCCAAGCGTGACATCTCAACGCAACGCCTGTGCCAGCGGCCCTACATGCTCCATCGGCTGCATAAGAGATAAGCCGCATGGAGGAGTTAACAATGGAGTTTCAGGGTAGCCAGCTGAGAGTTTATTTTGTCCTTAAACACCGCAGCAGAAGGATCCTGTACCGTTTCACCCAGCTCTTTGAGCAAGTCTCTCTGAAGGCGGGTGAAATGACACAAATAGTTCAGCGATCGCATAGAAAAGGTCGCTGAAGCAAAGGTCCACTTGCCGTACCTGTCCATGGTCCTGGACTCTGTTAGGAGGATGAACAGATACAGAAGGATCAGCCAATTCCTTCCTAGTGGCTGCTGCTACCACCATAGCATCAACTGAAACACCTTTGGTGAGAAAGGATTTGTCATCTGGTGCAGAAATAAATTTAGAAGGCCTCCTATGGGTAGGTTCCATTGAATCAGGAGCTGCCCACGTCTTTCTAGCCACTACCTCCATTAGTGGGTCGAAAGAGGGAGACACCCAGGAGGTGGAAGGGCGAGATCCAAAGGCGTCAAGGTCAACTGACTCGTCCTCGGAAGGTTTGAGAGTGGAGCAATTTCCCCTCTGTCTTAGGATCTCCAGGATGTCTGAAAAGGAGACATCCTCACAGGGGGATCTGGGGGAACCTTCCGACTCATCCAAGTCGGTGTCCGACGTGACAGACTCGGGGGAGTCTATGTGCTTCCTCTTGCACTTTCTTTTCCTAGGGGGTTCCCCTGAAACTTCAGGGGAGCCCTCGGAAGAGGAGGAGACACCCAAGGTGGGTACCCTACGCTTTGGATCTCTGCTGTCAGGTGTAGGAGGATGGCCAGAGACCGTAACAGGCACTACAGAGGGAGGAACCACAGAACTTAACCTTGGAGTGGACACTGGGTCCAGCACACTCCTCATCACCTCAAAGGCTCCCCCATCAGATACCAAAGGTAGCCCCGGCTCCGAAGACACCGGAACCGCCCCCGGAACCGACAGAGAAGGCTCCGAGAATGATGTCGGGGCCGAACTAACCAGAGCCGAAGCTCCAAGAGGAAGAGCGGTGTCGGACAAGGGTTCGATGCCACTCGCCCCCTCGGAGCCGACAATGGAGTCTCGGCGCCCGGACCTCTCCACAGATGGAACCAATGAAGAGGTCGGAGCAGACAACACTGGGGCCGAAGGAGGAAGTATCGGCTCTGACGTGGGCAAGGTCACGGTTCCGACAAACTCTGGCTCCGAACTCGAGATGAGTCGGAGGAGGAATGGATAGCTGTATCGAAGGAGCCACAGTCTGGTGAGATGGGCTCTGGAGCATTTGGGCCAGCGCCTGAGATTTTATGAGTCTACTGACCACTCTCTCGATGTCGTGGTTGAAGAGCCTGGATGACTCCGCTCCGATAGGAGAGGGGACCTCGGAGCCGATCTGACGGACTCTAGCGAAGGGGACCTAAAGCGCTTGCACGCTGGGGTCGGCTCCGATGATGGTTTCGGAGCGGAAACCACTTTGCTCGCCTCGGAGCCAGACGGAACCGAGGTCGGAGCCATCTCGATAACGCCAGTCCTCAGCTCAGAAGCTGGAGCAGAGGGTTTGGCAGTTTTTGACGACTTCCCCGAGCCAGACTTGGACGGGGAGTCATCAGGCTTTAACAAACTCCTTAGGATGAGCTTGTTACGCCTTTCCTGCAGGACTCTTGAACTAAATCCGTGACAAACGGAACAAGAGTCCTGCAGGTGTAAAGGCCCCAAGCAATAGACACAAGAAGTGTGACCATCTGTCAGAGACATTTTCTGACAGCACGAGTCACACTTCTTGAATCCCGAAACCTTAGGGTCCTTTGACATCCTGACAAAAAATAAAAAGGAACACAGTCAGTCCATACACACACACTTATTTAAGTTAAGGGGAACTGACTAAAAACCCACACACACACTAAAAGGGGTGGGGGAAAACTAAGGAAAAGCCCGTAGGCCCAAGATAAAAAACTAACTAAAGAAGGGGAAAAAGGGCTACCGAAAGGGTAAGGCAGTTAGAAGGGACCTAAAGAAGGGTAACTAACTGGAAAAAAACTACTGAGACTGAATATATATATGAAAAAAGCACTTATTGACCGGAGCCGGTAAAAACAGACTACCTCGCAGCGAAGCGGCAAATGAGATCTGGGGAGTTAGCGCATGGTATTGTGGGATATAGGGCTGCCTCGAGCCAGTAAAAATAGCTCTTGAGCTATAGTATAGGCCGAGTCGGAGCCGAGGATTGGCTCCGAACCCATCCAGCAAGAATGAAGGCGAGAATGACAACTTAACATATATATTTATCCCCCTGAGCAAACCATTTGTTTTTGTATACTCTATAAGTAAAGTCTTTTTGTGAAGCAGAAAGCAACTGAACCACCTGCTGAGACCAAGAAGGGTCTCTGGTCGTTAAAGGAACTGCAGAAATCATTGAGTTAGCTGGACACTGAGGAGATCTGGAAGAAGCAACCCCGACGAATGAGAAAGAAGATCCTTCCTTGGTATCAACAAATGCCACTGTCGTTTGCAAAAGGTGAGGTCTGATTTGTCTTGGTGAATATGGAGTAATGTGGATTGCATAAAGTTTGCATATGACTCCTTCCTCAATAAATCTTTGACATCGAGGAAGATGGAGAAAGCATAAAAGAGTCTAGTTGGCAATGTCCAACCATAAAGTTTCTTTGAGACTGCCTCACTGAGGAAAACAGGACAAAGTAATTGCTGCACTTTATGTTTGTTAGGTAGGCAGAGAGACTGCAACATGGAAAGTCCCAATGGTGGAAGGTTTAATGAGCAACTGATGAATGACAGGCTACACATGAGGCAAGAGAATAGATCTCCTGAGTATGTCAGTGAGAGAGCTGAAATTCCCAGGGATGTATGTTGCTACCAAGACATGATACAAAAATATTGCCCACTGCCATGCTCTCATGGCCTTTCAGTACAGGGATAAGGTTCTGGTTTCTCCCATTTACTGAAGCAGCAAATCACTCTCATGTGGTCTATTTGGATGGATATCACCCCAGAAGTGCTCCTGTAACACTAAGAGGACTACCCTCATCTCAACGATACTAATGTCTAGACTGACCTCTTGATGTGACCAAGTACCTTGAACCAATCTTCCCTGATAATAAGTCCCCCATATCAGTGAGGAAGTGTTCAAGACTGATGAAAACTGATGATGACGGACAAAGGTGTCCAAAGCTGATGGTGAGGGCAAAAGGAAAGGCCTCGCTTGCAGCACTAGAGGCAGTCAATCCCCACTGAAGCAGATTCCCACAAAGGTTAGTTATGACAGAGACATGTAGCTGTGACCAGATAGCTAATGTAAGATCCACATGTGGAACCTAGTTAAAAGCACCATTACCGATAGCTGAAGCCGTGAGGTCTAGATATCGCAGAACAAGAACTGCTAGAAATGACAGTTGTAGAATATTCTGGACTGCAAGCCTTAATGATCGGACTCTTTCTGGAGGAAGAAATGCACAACAGGATTGTGTGTCCACTATGTGGCATTTGATGAACTGAATGGTCTTTGCTGGCTGCAGATGGTACTTCTTGTATACGACAAACTCCCAAGTACAGGGATACTTGGAACAACTAATCCCTGCATTGAGAAGAGATTCCTTCAATGAGGCAGAAAGAAGCCAGTTATCTAGTTGATCCCAAGCAGCTTCAGGTTCACTGCTATCAAACCCACGCATCTGCTATACACCCAAGGGGAGCTGTGGTGGAAGTGAAAGGCAGGGCTCATAACTGAAAGTGACTTGTTCCTAGGCAGAAGCATAGAAACCTCTTTGATGCACCTGCAATCTTGATATAAAGGTAAGCATCGTGGAGGTCAGTCAAGCACATGCAACTGTTTGCCTGTAGAACAAGACAATATGGCCTATTCTGTGGCCATCCTGAAATGAATCTTTTTTATGTAGCGGATCAGATCAATGACATCCTATATATGCAGGTCTTAATTTTTCTTTTTGGAACCACATATAAAAAGACTTATGTGCTTGCCATAACTTGGAATCTGTGCTATCCAGTGTCATTATTCATCATGGATGGGTCTTGAATTTGTCCTCTGATCCGAGCTGGCAACTGATGGACTTATCCAGATCTCAAGCTCCTCCCTTTCCCATAATCCCCTGCTGACCTGTAATCCTCAGACTGAGTTTGCTGGATAAGGAAAATGCAGCACCGCCTGCCCAGGTGACTGATTATCCCCAAAAATAGACACATCCCTCCAGTTTTACCAGGTAGCTAGAAGGAAGGGGGAAGAGGGGCGGGAAATGTGATGAATAATGACACTGGATAGCACAGACTCCAAGTTATGTAAGTACATAACTCTTTATCTGACGCTATCCGTGTCATTATTCATCACAGATGGGTCAGAGTTCCCAGCTACTATGAGCCTTGGGTGGCCTCAGGAAAGGATATGCTGAAGCACAGAGGAACCAAAGGAAGACCTGTTCCTAGACACTAAACCCAACTTAAAGTGTGAAACAAAGGTGTGGGGATTAGACCAAGTAGCAGTAGCACAAATCTCATCCAAAGAAAATTTAGCCAAGGAGGCTGAAGACGTAGCCACAGACCTAGTAGAGTGGGCCTTAACTGGTCTGGATAGCTCCATATGCCTGCTATCAAAAATGTAGGAAATACTGATAGCAATCCACCTGGAAATAGTTACCTTAGAAAAGGCCGCAAAAAGCTGGTCCGACTTCTGAAATTCCTCAGTCCTCAAGATAAAAATGTAGCTGCCTATGCACTTTTAAGCAATGTAAAGTATATTCCCCCTTATTAGAATAATTAGGGAAGAAAACCTAGTAGCTGGACAGAATGACTGATGTAAGCTTCCAAAGACACCTTCAGAATGAACGAAGGATTAGTCCAGAGGGAAACCCTATCATTGTGAATATAAAAGGAGGCTTAATGCTGAGAGCCTGCAATTCAGAAACTCTCTTGGCAGAAGTAATAGCCACCAAGAAGGCCGTCTTCCAAGACAGAAACTTAAGATCATAAGATGCAGCCAGTTCAAAGGGCTTTTGTGTCAAAAACTGCAACACCAGTTATATCCCATGGTGGGGAAGGATCTTTGATTGGAAGTCTAAGAAAGACCACTTTGAGAAAGGCTTTGCATAGTTTAGAAGAAAAGGTGGGACACTCAAATCAAATAGAAATTAGAGATGGCCACCAACTGGAGTTTAATCGCAGAGAAACTAGCAACTTCCTGAAAAAGAGAAACCAAGAACAGCAAAATATCAGGAATCCGGGCTGAAAAGGGATCCAAGTTACATTGTCTGGTCCAAATAGAAAATCTTTTCCATTCACTAGAATAAACCTTCTTCGTAAATGGTTTCCGGGATGCCAAGATAATAGTCCTCAAAGGAGAGGGGAGCTTGGACTGGGAAAGGATCACTGGAACTAGAGGAATCAAGCAGTTAGACAAAGAGTCTGAAGGGTTGGGAAAGGGAAGCCCCCACGGGTGGAAAATGAGATCCGGAACGGGATCCAACATCCAGGGAGGATATTTCAGATGAGACAAAAAAAGGGAGAACCACACCTGATGAGGCCAAAAGAGGGGCAATGAGGATGAGAGGGGGTCTTTAGGTGGCGGGTTTTCTGCGAGACCTTGGGAATTAGAGGAGTAGATGAGTAAGCACAGAGAAGTCCCGATGGAAAATAGTGAACCAGAGCATCCCTGGGTGATTCCCCCGTCAGGGGGATCAGGGCAAAGTAGTCGCTGCATTTGTGATTGACTGAGGAGGCAAAGAGATCTCTGTGTAGGGAGAGATAACAGACGACATCGGCCTCTCACAAGGAATGCTCTGGTCCTGGAATTCTAAACCTAATTGGGTCGGAAGAGGACAGTGAAGTCCCATGGATGGAAAAGGACCCCTAGGCAACTGAGCAGAGGATGGCAACAAGCCCAACTCAATTTGGGTCTTGAGGAAACTCCTCATCATTCTATCCATAACTGTGGGTAGCAAACTTCTGGAACACCTAGAAGACACAGAAGAATGCCCTGACTTTGCTGGAGAACATGCCAAACCCTTACGATTCCCGAAAGGGGACTGACTCCGATATATCGGATCCCAACTCTTGGATCTGATGGGGGAACTTTCAATGACTATCAGATCCGACAGAACAAGCAGATCAGAACCCCGGTAAGTTCTGATGCTTTTAACCAGCATACCTGACAGATCTGAAAAATGGATCGGATCTGGAGAAGGTTTGCACTGAGTCGGATCCGAAGGCCTCAGAGGTGCTGAGCCCTCAGACCCGAGGGATTGATCTGAAGCTCTCAGAGCAGAAGAACCCACATCCGAAGCCAAGGAGACTAGGTTCAGATCCGGGGATCTGCAATCCAACAGCCTTGGCTTTTTGGAAGCAGAAGGAAATCCCTTAGAAGGTCTCTTCCTAGGATCCTGAGCAACCTTAGAGGGAGAGTCCAATGCCAGAGGACCACCCTTGGCTAAATCCCTTCAGCAAAAGCTTGTTTCTACATTCTATGAGAGCCCCGGGGTTGAATGCGGCACAAATGTTGCATTCAACCTCCGGGTGTGGCTCTCCTAGACAGTAAACACACTCCTCATGCGAATCGGAATGAGGCATCTTCCGACTGCACGAGGAGCACCTTTTAAAGCCCAAAGGTTTTTTAGACATCTCAACACACACAAACAAGAAAGAAAAAAGAGGAGAATAGTTTTTTTTTTTTTTTTTTAAGGGGGAAATGGGCAAGAAGTGATGACCGAAAGCTAAAATGAGAGAAAAAGGCAACTTACAGAAACTAGCTATGGGAGGGGAGGAAAACTAAGGAGGAAAAACACTTTCACTCTCTCCAAAAAGGAAGAAAAGAAGAAAAAAAAAGTGACTTATCTACAACATGAGGCAGTGCAAGCCTGGATCACGTCCTATGCTTTCAGCAGGTCAGTAGGGGATTATGGGAAGGGGACGAGCTTGAGCTCAGGATATGTCCATCAGTCATCAGCTTGGATCAGAGTTCGGATCCAAGACACACTGTGATGAATAATGACAAGGACAGCATCAGATCTGAGAGTAATAACCTGACCCTGTCTGATTTAATCACACATGCCTCTTTTTTTGTAGAAGAGAGAAGATTTCACTTCTTGCCACTTCTTACTGGTGAGCGGTACACCTGGAAGCAGACATTTTGTGAGGGAGGTGGGCAGCTGGAAAAAGGGTATGTAACAGCCTCTGGATATTATCCTTCTTACCCAAGAATCCTGTATGATGCCCATCCATGCAGGCAGATACAGGGATTAATGGCCCCCACCTGCCTCCAGAAGGGAGAGGTTGAGCAGCCTTTCAGGTATGGTTATGTTGCCTGTCAGAGAAGAGCCCTCTATATCCCCTGGTTTTGCAGACATCCATGACCTCTGGGCATGTCTCTATTAAAGGGTCCCCCTCTGCCACAGCCACCACTGTTTGAGGTGGACTCAAAGGGGAAATGTTGTGATTTTCAAAACCATAAGGACTTGGACCCTTTAAGCAAACAGCATTTTCTGCATTCTCTCTTTGAGAGATGGATCCTGCACTCAAACTAATTCCTAAACTCAATGGAATATATGCACCCAGGTGTCTATCACCTTGGGTTCTAGTTCTCTAATGCCAACACCATATAATCAAAAATGCTGTTCCTATGTCAAGATTGTAAATAATCTAGGATTTGTATTACGCATATATTGCAAATTTGTATCCAGCTTTTTACTTGCATCATAAACCTCTACTGCATTTTGCTAGTTGGAGCTTTTCTCCCCGGGCCCCCAATGAAAATGGGCACACTGGGCTCAGTGGACTTTCCCGTTCAACAAACTGGAAATAAATAAATAAATAATGGACCAAACAATGATAATCCATAAGGGGCATTATTAAAGGATGCTATAAAACTGTCCACAAAATCACAAAGACGAAGCCAAGCCTGTCATTTCAAAATGACTCCTGCTCCCTACTCCTCTTGCTGCTCCATCAGATGCATTATGCAAAAGCCATATGGAGAGACTAGTAATATTAAATATATGCTGCCCAGGTTGGATTACTGATGTTTTCTAGTGTGTGCAGTGCGCGGCCTTTTTAGGCAGGCTAAAGCTTCCTCTCCTAGCTTTGTCTAACACCTGGTAACATGACTGGTGTGGCTCAAAGCCTGCAATGTAAATATCGATGAAGCATACGCTTGCTTCCTCAGACTGTCCATCATCTTAGACTGCTTGTTGGTCAAATGAACACAGGATGAGTCATCAGTCAACTCTTTCCTGGTAATTGCTGCCATAATAATGGAATCAAATGAAGGATTCTTGGACCAAAAGGGCCTGTTCTTGGGTGTCCAAACAATTGTGCCAGGTTTCCTTAGTAGGATCTCCAAGGAAATGGGCTCTTGCCATACCCACCCGGTGGACAGGATGATGAGGCTGTCCACTAGAGGGACATACCAAGTAGTAAAAGGGGACCAAACCATATGCCTCAAAAAGGACTTGCAATACCTGAGAGAGAGAGAGAGAGAGAGAGAGAGAGAGAGAGAGGGAGGGTCTGTGGGTCTGGCACATGAGTTCTAAACATCTCACTGAAGGTGAGGTTTTCTAATGGGGACTGTGGGGACACCTTTCTATCTTCAGAGTCAGTGTGTGAAGTGAATGACAAAACCATCTCAAAATGTTCCACAACACCAGAATTCCCATTTCTGGAATCAAATACAAATTAATACCATCTGAAAATAAAGTTAATGTTCCCATACCAGTTGCATCCTTGAATTTGTGAATCCCTTATCCCTGCCTCGGCTCCTCTGTTCAAATATACCATGCCTGAGATTAACCCTCCAATCTTAATTCTTGCTTCTGATCCTTCATATATCCCCCTATATTAACCCTATATCAGGGAATGCAAAAGCTAACCATTGCTTTACTGATAAAATCCCAAGTGCATTTAATGCTTTCTCTGCACACACACCCACCAAGTATAGTGATGCTGTCAAACACTCTACTTCCCTCTAGATAATTATTGCTCTAGTAAGCTATCAAATGTTTGCCTCCACTCCACAATTCCACACTGATCCATACCTTTTAACTCTGATAACGTACTTTATAATCACAGTTTAAAACTGAAATGGGTCTACATGAGGCAAGATCTAACAGGTCGTTACCATCTTTCAGGAAATACTGCTACTATAGATGCTAATACGTCACCCCCACTTTTTAAAATCTAGTTAAACAAAACAATCCAGATCTTTATCACTTTCTCCTCCCCAACTTCCAAAGTTCTACTGGAATACCATGTGTTCCTAAAGACTTCAATGTTGATTGATTACACAACATTTTTGCCTCACTGCTTACTATAAAGGATTTTTAACTCATTCTTTACTAATTTAATCAATTAATGATATTCATCTTCCTCAATTAAGTCTTTCATAAATATTTCCATCTGTGCATTTTCCTGTTTCCTCCATTACACTGCTTTATACTAATGTACATAAAATTCCCCAAACACCTTTAATACCTGTAAAGAATCTCTGGCGATTTTGCTTGTCATAGACTCCTTAAGTTTAGTTACAATAATTTATAATTTCTGTTTTCTAAGTCGATGTACTAACATCGTTATGAAAAATAGTTGTCTACAGCAATCTTTCTAAACTTGTGCATGTTATGGAAATAATCCTTTATTTTCCCTACAGCACTCTGTAGTTCCTCCTCCCCTTGTTTTCTGATCCCCCTTCTGCAATAAATTTAACCTTTGTGAACTCCTATAAATAATTCCAATAATCTCTTTCTCATATTGCTTCCTCTCCTATTCTATCATATTTTTGATTTTCATTTTATCTCACTCACCAGCAATCTCTTCTGAATTTCTCTTTCTTAACTCTTGAACCATATCATCTAGCCACTCCCTAAATTCCTTCACTTTTTAACAGATAAGTATAAAAGCATCAGTGTGCCATTTTACATTATACATACACTATCTTAAATTTTGCTGGTGCATTATCTGTTATGATCACTGTTTGAATATCAAAACATTCAATCGGATACACATCCTCACCTATATATATTCCCTGTGCAAAACTTATTCTCCAAAAATTCTCCTAAGCTCAATAAAAAGAAGTTATGTCTTACCATAACGTTCCATCTGTATTGTTGATCCTCGTTCAGTCATTACGTATGGGTATCGGTTTCGACCTTGGAACCGAGCCGGCCATTTTCCAAGCTCGCGTCAGCTACAAACTCTCGAGCTAAACTCTTACCCATAATCCCCCTCTCTCCCTGTTACCTCAGATTGTGTTTGCAAGTCAAAATAAGGTAGAGGCTACCTCTGGTCAAATGACCTAAGAGAATCGGATGGTGAGATCCACTAGAAGCCACAGGAGGGGGAAGGAGGGAGGGTTGTAATGACTGAACGAGGATCAACATTACAGATGGAACGTTATGGTAAGACATAACTTTATCTGATATCGTTAATCCTCGTTCATTCCTTGCGTATGGGACAGAGTCCCCAGCTACCTCTATTCCTGGGAGGCTCACATGGAAGGACATTCTTGAGCACCATAGGACCAAAAGATGCTCTTCCCATGGAGGCTAAATCCAATCTGTAATGACTGATGAAGGTATGAGGCACAGCCCAAGTTGCAGCTGCACAGATGTCATGTAAAGAAGCTCTGGCATGGAAGGCAGCAGAAGTTGCCACCGACCTTGTCAAATGAGCCTTCATGGTAGTAGACAACGGAATATTACATTGTGTATGAATGAAGGTCACACAGTCTTTCAACCATCTAGCTAATGTGACCTTAGCAACAGCAGATTCTAATCTAGGTCCAGAATAGGCCAAAAATAACTGGTCAGATTTACGAGAGGACCTAGTCCTGTTTAAGTAAAAATGGATTTGCCTGTGAATATCTATGGTATGTAAGCAATACTCTCCTCTGTTTGAATGATTGGGAAAGAAAACTGGCAATTCAATGGTTTGATTAATGGACATTGCAGAGAACGCTTTTGGCAGAAATGAAGGATTAGTTCTCAAAGACACTATCTCTATGAAAAATCAAGTATGGACTCTTGATGCATAAAGCTTGAAGCTCAGAGATGCGTCTGGCAGAAGTAATGGCGACCAAAAACAAGGTTTTCCATGACCAGTATTTCAGGTCACAAGAAGAAGCTGGTTTGGAGAGTGGCATTGTCAGAGCTTACAGAACTAATGACAGATCCCATGGTTGAATAGGTTCTCTAAAAGGTGGCTTCAGATGATTCACGGCTTTTATGAAGGTCTTGCACAATTTGTGTGACATAAGAGAGGAGTCTTGGACACCCTCGTGGAAATTAGATATTGCAACCAAATGAACTCTAATGGTAGAGACCGATAGACCCGATTGAAAATGGTCGGCCAGATACTCTAGTATTATCGACACTGGTGCTGAGAAGGGATCTACTTGTTTTTCTTTCAGCCAACAGGTAAATCTTTTCCACTTGCTTAGATAAGTAATTCTAGTGGAAGACTTATGAGATGCAATGAGAATGTCACGTACTGGTAAAGAAAGATCATTCTGCCTGGCAATCAAGGGAATTGGAGTAGCCAAGCTGTGAGCTTCAGGCTGTCCAAGTTGGGATGAATCAGGTTCTGTGGATGTGAGATCAACTCCGGGGTTGGATGGAGAAGCCATGGTCAATCTAGTAGGTGAGGCCAAAGGAAGGGGAACCAAATCTGACAAGGCCAATACGGTGCTATGAGGATCACCTTGCTCTTCAACCTGCGGGCTTTCTTCAGAAACTGGGTAATGAGGGGAAAAGGTGGGAATGCATAAAGAAGACCTGAGGGCCAATCGTGGACTAGAGCGTTCCTGGGTGACTGCCCGGGAGGGGGAATTGGTAAGCATCGCCCACTGCCATATCCTCATGGCCTCTCAACAAAGGGGGTAAGATTTGGTTCCATCTTGTTTGTTGATGTACCAGACCACCGCCATGTTGTCTGATTGAATCTCAATAGTCCCAGATGGCAGCAGGGGATGGAATGCTTGCAACTCCAGAAGCACCGCCCTCAGCTCTAGAACATTTATATGCAGTTGTGCCTCCAATTCGGACCAAGTGCCTTGGACTGGCGGTCCTTGACATAGCCCCCCCCACCCCATTAGGGAGGCGTCCATGGTCACTGTAGCCTTGGGTTGCTGGGGGAAGAAGGGGCGAGACCATTGTGATGGACTGTGCGCCATCCACCAATTTAAATCCTGTTTGCACCTGTGGGTTACTCGAATCTTGGCTGAAAGAGGATGCTGAAAAGGATACCATTGGGTGAGCAGTAGTCACTGTAGAAGCCACATATGAAACCTGGCCGGGGGACAATGGTGATGGAGGCTACCATGGAACCCAACAGCTGTGGGACACAGTGAGCTGTGGATTTCTCCCTTGAAAAGATTGGGATCACTTGTTGCTTTATCCTTAGAATTCTGTGCTCTGGAATGGCAGCTCTGCAGTTCTTTGTATCCAAGATAACCCCTATGAATTCTGTGGACTGAGATGGGGTGAGATTGGATTTTTGCCAGTTTATGATTATGCATAGCCTTTGTGCAGCGAGGAGAGAGTATGCCAAGGCTTCTTCCAATAGATGTCTGGTGGGGGCAGAAATGAGCCAGTCGTCTAGGTATGGAAACACCTGGAATCCTTTGTAGTCGTAAGTGAGCTCTGATGACTGCCATGCACTTTGTGAACACTCTGGGGGCTGTAGAGAGCCCGAAGGGCAGTACTCTGAACTGGTAGTGACTGGCTCCCGCATGGAAGTGCAGAAATCTTCTTGATGGCCTGTCCACTTTTATGTGGTAGTACGCATCTTGAAGATCTATCGAGCACATCCAGCCATCTTTTTCCAAAAGCGGGAGGATAGACTGTACTGACACCATCCCGAACTTTTGTACTCTCACAAACATGTTCAATACACTAAGATCCAAAATTAGTCTCCAGTCCCCGGTTTTCTTAGGCGTCAAAAATAATCTTGAGTAGAATCCGGATTCTACCTGGCCTGAAGGAACTATTTGGATGACTCTCTTTCTTAGCAGCTTTTCTATCTATAGTGCTGCTTCTTCCTTTTGACTGGGTGGAACGTCGGGAAGGTTTTTTGAAGGGACCGGACAAAGATCGAAGGGGATATGATAACCTCTGGTTATAATCCTTTGTACCCAAGAATCGGTGGTGATGGTTAGCCAGGCAGAAGGGTACAAGGAGAAACGACCCCAACCACCTCCAGAGGAACGGAGTTAGGCCGCTCTTCAGGAGCGCTGGTAGGATTGGCCAGGGAAAGAGTCCCTGGAACCCTGGTTACGCGGACCCCCCCTGCCCCGAAAGGAGTGTCTTCCCTGTGAGTTTCCCCCTCTGCATCTAGGGGAGAACTTGGCCTGTGTGTCATGGAAAGGACCCTGAGATTTCATGAACCATATCTTCCCACTCTTTTGGTTTCGGGAGAAAGCACGTTGAGGGGAAGAATAACGGACACCAACGGCAGAAAGGGTCTTCCCGTCCTGTTCACATCTGGCCAGTGTGCTTTTAACTTTGGGTCCAAACAACAAAGAGGCCTCAATGGGAGCATTAAGAAAGGAAACCTTAAAGGGTTCCACGAAATTGCACAAGCGCATCCAGGCTTGTCGTCTCAGGACCACAGCTGAACTCGCCACTCTAGCTGCTCCTTCTGATGCGCGAGATATCAGTCGCATAGAAGAGTTAGATATTGACTCAACAGTGGCCAGCTTAGAAGCCACTTTCTCACAGACCACATCAGACACGGCACAAGCCAAGGTTTCAGAGAGCTCGGAAATCAGATCCCTTTGAAGCCTGGTAAAGTGTGCCATATAATTTAGGGACCTGATAGTAACGGTTGCTGATGCAAAGGTACACTTCCCTATCCTGTCCAGGGCCCGGGACTCTGTTAGGTGGATAGACAGTCTGGCTTTCTTCTTCCGCCAGATCCTCTTTTGTTGCGGCTGCCACCACCACAGCATCCACAGGAAGACCTTTAGACTAATGGGGATCTGTAGCAGGAGGGGACAATCTTATCTGGCCTCAGGGGAATAGCCTCGACGGTGTCAGAAGCCTTCCATGCATGCTGCATGATGAGCCAGACAAGTTCATTGGCAGGTGGAGTAACCCAGGAGGTAGGGGGCCGGGCACGAAAAGCCTGCAGGAACACAGACTACTCAGAGGTCGGATTAGAGGGCTGCCAGTCACCTCTCTGTCTAAGGATTTCGAGGATATCACCAAAGGATACCTCAGAGGGTGACCGAAGGGATCCTTCCCCCTCATCAAAGTCTGTGTCTTCAGTGAGGGACTCCTCTGTGGAGTCCATGCATTTCTTCTTACACAAACTTTTCCGATGGACTTCCTCAGAAGGAGAAGCTGGGGGAAGACAGTGGAAAAGGGGTTTCCTGCGGGAATATGTCCTGAGGCCCTTGCACCCGGTGTCCACTAGGTGCGACTTGTGAAAACAGTGTACCAGAGGAGGGCGGGGGGATAGACAGCACAATATCGCCAGGGGAAGCCAGAGCCTTCTCCAGCAGTTGAAAGGCTGGTCCACCTGAACAGGGGTGAGTGTTCAGGACAGGGATCACCCTTCCCCTAAGTGGCTCAGCCCGCCAACTTGGAGTCCCCAGATGGCTGTGGAACAGCAAATTACTTGTTTCAACTGTCATCCTGGGTCGTAGCAAAACTCTCCTGCCACGGAGGCAACTGCGGTTCGTTAGTGAGATCCATAAAGGGAACCGCAGAGGGGGAAGACCATGCTATATCAATGGACTTCAAAGGCAATGAAGGAGGAGAATAAGAAGGGGTCTTTGGAGATGGATGATCACCTCTCATGGAAGGATAGGTCCTGGGGGGGGGGGGGATACCTCTGGCCAGAAGCACTTGATCCACAAGACGCAACACGTTGTGGTCGGAAAGGCTTCTAGTGGACCTCACAGAGACTGAGTGAGAAACAAGTCTGTCCACAGAAGAGACTAGCTCGGTGCCCACCTCACCAGTCCACAACGAGAACGGTGCCGAGAGAGACTGGACTACGGGTGTCTGCACCGAGGAAATCAGTGGTGCCGAGGTCACGGTCTGCACTGACACAAGGATCGGTGTCGAAGTGGTTGCCGGTACCAAAGCTGGAACCGACACAATTGGAGCCAATAACTGAGGCGTAGGTTCCGAGTGAGATGTCAGAGCTGATGTGGTAAAGGTCTGCGCCAAAAGAACGGTCGGTGCCAATGTAGTAGTCATAATAGTCTGAACCGAGGAGCCCCTAGGTGCCAATATAGTAAAGGCTACAGGAGAAGAAGGAGCCAAGATCACTGATGGTGCCAAAGGCCTAGGCACCAAAAGCACTGGGGCTGACTGAGTGAGCTCCGAAGCAGAAACTTTAGCCTTCTTAGGTCTTGGTTGGTGGGAATCCCCAGCCGGGGACGAAGGCAAAGACTTGGCCTTAGTAGGATCATCCAAAATGTTCTTACGGGCAATAGAAGGGGTTGAAGCCTCTGACCCAGAAATAGCCTCTGAAAATGGAGATTTGAGAAGTCCCTTCAGCAACAACTTATTTTTCCTTTCCAACAAGGTTCTATTCGAAAAATTTTTACAAATACCACAGGGCGGGTCAACAGATAAGTGGGACACACCCAAGCAATAAACGCACAAAGAGTGTGCATCTGATGTAGGTAATTTGTGTCCACAATCAGAACACCTTTTAAATCCCGGACTACCTTTCTTATCTGCCATGATAGAAAAAGGGAACAGTAGAAAGGGTACCAGCAATGGTACAAAGGAATACCTGAAGGTATGAAGAAAAGGAAGATATTACCAATGATGGTAAGGGAGAAATACCTCGCGGTAAAAGGTGCAGAGTAAAGAGAAGAAATCTCAAGAAAATATGGTCGCTAAATGCGATAGGGTAAGAGGCAACAAAATATAAACTTTTCTGACAGAAAAAGTTATATATATATGACTAGTCTGACAACAAAAATCTATACTTAGCTCAAGAGAATCAGCTTGACACGACCGAATGGCAACGTGGCAAATGAAATCTGGGGTAACAGGGAGAGGGGGATTATGGGTAAGAGTTTAGCTCAAGAGTTTGTAGCCGACGCGAGCTTGGAAAATGGCAGGCTTGGTTCCGAGGTCGGTAAGGAATGAATGAGGACTAACAATATCAGATCAGAAATTTTAGGATCAATATAAATAAAAGTATGTACAAGTGTAGCCCTCCTCCCCTGTCAGTAAACCTCACTACCACAAATTTTACCTTTGTCTTTTTTTTCTCTTCTATCACTATTGGAATCCCTTTCAATCAGTATCATTACTTCCATTTTCCCTTTCCCAGAGACACTGCTTAATGTCCATCCTGAAATTCTTTGTCACACTTGCAGGATGAATGCTGTTATAGCGTGTCTCTTGCATCCTACAGTTATTAATATAATTCAATACTCTTTTGGTCACTTCCTCTAAGGCTCTTTACATTCCATGCTAATACTGACAAAGCAGGCACTTGATACAAAGCTATTACACGCACAAGTTGCACGACCATTCTTTTGAATATATGTTTCCAATTTGCAGCTCACATGCACACAGTCAGTCTGATCATGTATGTGGTTGCTTCTTCTCATCTCTACTTGAATCCAGTCACATTTTCCCAGACTCTTTTAGTTCAGTACAAATAGTTAAGAAAAAAAAGATATACATTCATTTATAACCTCCCAACCGCTTTTAACTGACAAAAAACACAAGAAACAATATATACTTTCCAAAAGAAAAGTTTAAACCTCCAAATAGGAGAAGTTGGCCCCTAAATCGATGACCGCATCCATAAGCATTACTTATTTAAAACATAGGGTTAATTATGCTAAAACTAATTTTACAGCCTTTGTTCCCACTTACACACACACCTAGCTGTATTTATCTCATCTCTATTCCCCCACATATAAAAATCAACTTGCTTGCTTTCAGTTAACATTAACTTCCAGCCACTAGAAAAAACAGATGTCACCCTTAAATAAGTAAACTAAATCACCTACTGTTATATTTAATGCATCTTAAGTACTAAGACTGTTGAGAGGCAACTACATGATGAACTCCTCACGTCTCACAGTTTCAAATTTCATTTATTTTCATTGAACAGTTTACTGATCTGCCTTTAAAAGTTAATTATATTGCATGTCATGGAAAACAAGCTGTTTGCACCTTTAATGATCAATTACTTGCACCTGCAGGTTATATTTAACTAAAAAGTATTTGCTAATGACAGAAACGGCTTCTAACTTTGCAAAT
Organism: Protopterus annectens; assembly: GCF_019279795.1. Lineage (NCBI taxonomy): Eukaryota > Metazoa > Chordata > Ceratodontiformes > Protopteridae > Protopterus > Protopterus annectens. The sequence continues at coordinate 671,890,632 of NC_056736.1, forward strand.
GCAAGAAAAAAATCCTTCTGGATTTTACACAAAATACAGTGGTCAGACTTTCATGTTTAACTGCCTGCACCAGTTTAAAAGTAAATGATAATATAATAAACAACTAATAGCTGTGGAAATGCAAGGAAAAACTATTTTCATACCTTTTATTATTTTCATTTTTTAAGCATATCTGCTTAAAAAATCAACTACAGCTTAAATTAAGCACATTCATCTAGACATCTACTTCTATAAGAACAATGGGGATTTTCTTTTAGTATTACTTATGATCAAGTACAACCCCACCCCCAACAGCCCAAGATCACATTCTACTAATGCACTTCCTTTCAAGCTTTCTTAACTTGTATAAAGCCTGGATACATTTAGAATTAAGAAAAAGTGTTCTCTTATTTTACTATCACTAGCACAAACGGTACTCAATAATAAAACATCACCTACCAAGCATTTAAAATGCCTCTAACTGCATACTACACTGAACTCATTTACACTATAACATGCCCTTTACATCATGAAATATTTTACAGAAATATTAAGAATATAAACTATTTCACTTGCATTTACCTTCTTCAGTCCCTTTACTGCCTTTGTAAACATTAATGACATACTTGGTTTACGCTTCAGAGTTCTCACATCAGTTAAACACACTCAGACTACCAGTCTTTTTCAGCTACTTCTTTCAAAATCTCCATTCACATATCCAAGCTACATCTAAGGGGACTGATGCATCACAATCTTTCACATTTATTAACAAATTTTATGCTGCTGTTGGCTTTTTTCCTTGTCATTTTGACCTCCTAACACTGGTCTATGGCTCAAGACAAGGAACTCCTGATTCTTCCACTCAGCTCTTGTGATCTTTTCTGTCAGTCAAGAATTTTCCTTTGGAACAACAGAAAAGGTTGCAATGACAATGCTTCTTTACAGACTTTCTTATCAGAAGATTTAGAAGCACAGTTATTTTTCAGTCTACTGGCTCACTCGTTGTAGGTTGAACTTTTTTATTATCTCCTCCTTAGCCTATTCTGCATTAAAAAATGTCTGATCCCCAAGAAAAACAGTCTAAGGACATATGAATACAGCAATCTTACACTTGCCTCTTGATATTCCCCGACTGTTAGGATTAACTTGATTCTCTTCTGTCTGGTGTACAGAGAATAATATTTTCCATACTCAGATGCCTCCATTTTTTTAATATGTTTCATTTCTGCCACAGTTGTGTCAGAAGTAGCTCTTTCTGGTTGTATCTTTACTGATATAGGTCTTGGTTGCTCTCTCTTGTTCAGATATGGAGCATACGCATGATGTGCCCTCTCGGTTAACAAATCCTGCTAATGAATACTTTTCCAGTTGTTTACTTGTACTTTCATATCCTGCTGAGGAACAATTCCAGCTGCTCAATTGTACTTTCTTAAAATGAATGCAATCTAGCCCTTCCAGTTTCTCTGGTATGGCAAACATTCTTAAGTTTCCTCTGCCTCTCTGTCCTCTAAACTAGTATTTTGGAAGAAGTTTTTTAAGAGGCTCCTGCTCAACTAGTCTTTCCTTTAGTTTAACTCCAAATTATGCAGTTCTATCAGCTCTTCAGAATATTTTCTTAAAAATTCATCTATTTTTCTCACCATTTGGCTTTAAATATTCCTCCAGTGTATCATTTACTTTAAACATTTTTGAGTGCATTTATCCTCCTCTACATACTTTTACAAAGCTCTATAAACTAGATAGCTTTTTCTCTATGCATTAATTGTGTCTTACTGCTGATACCAATCGTTTTTACTTACTTCTCCCCGGGACGGGCAATGCAGACTTGTAGTGGATTTATGGGTGTGTTATAGCACTCTCTACCTTTATGTTCTCCTATTAATCTATAGTTTAGGTACATTATGCTATTCCTTTTATTGTAAAGTGTTGGCCTTGTAGCATCTATGTCTAGCTTACATAGGGAAGGCTCTGTTGTATATTGCTGGTGTACTGTTGGATAGTGGTTAAACTAAAACGGTAATTTATAGACATTAGCTTCTACTATTTCCGTTCTTCTTGTGTTGGCTATGTCGCATTTGGCTTTTGGCTTGAACTGTGTCATGCTCAGTTGCTTACTGAAGGTTCTATTTAAGAAAGCGTTGAAGCTGTAGGAATTACTTATTATTTTCCCGCCTTATCACTGTTAGACTTCCTCTGGCAAGTTTTTGCACGGTGTACCATATTATTGCATTTGGATTAAGCTATTGTTTCTGCTCTGTGTTTCTGCCCTCTGCTTTCACTGTTGTGTTTTGTAAAACCTGATCCTGATGTGTTCATGCAGACAAAAGAAGTTGTAATTTTACTCTTGACACTAAGCTGACAAATATTTGTACCTTTGTTTTTATTGCCTAGTAGGTGTATATAATTGTTACTCCATGTACAAAATGATTTGCATGGCATAGCTCCATATTATTATATGCTGCTCATTTTTGTCTTTTTTCTTATCGTTTCTCTACTAGCTGGTATAAGATACTTTTTCTCCACTCTCTTAACTCCTGGAAGTGCTCATTCTGGACTCCTAAGAACTGCTATATCCACCTGCCAAATCCTGCTTTGGGTTCCCCCCTGGGTTATCTAAACCACCCTGGACAAATCCACAGTAATCATTAGTGTATGTTACAGTGTTTGTTTCTGATTTTATCAAGAGTATTACCTATTTTATTACTTATCCTCTACTCTTGTAACTTTAACTAGACTACTGCCAGTCACTGCCAGCAGCAAACCCCCCCACCCCCCCTGTTTTATTTACTACTCTATCCCTTAGACTGACTCTTCTCTTTCTTTTTCCTTGTTGTTTTTCTTTCCTTTCTGAGCCCTGACTACAGTCTTCAGTCCCTTAGTCTTATCAACCTGTCTCTTGGCTGCACCTTCACCACCTCTACCTTTTCTAGGCTTCCCTTGAGCCTATCCCCATACTGTTTTTCTTTTCAGCCTCACTTACCTTTGTATTTTATTTTTTCTTCTCCTTTCCTCCACTTTTACCCTTAGCTACCCTCCTTTAGCCAGCCTCCTGCCCTTAAATTGCACCTGATTTTTGTGTCTGCCCCGCTCCGCTCCCCTCCCTACCCCCAAATCCCACCCACCCCTAGGGGTCCTTACCTTATAGCTCTCTAGACACTCCCCCCACTTCCCCAGCCCTATCTCCATCCTTCTAATCAGTTGACCTCTCCCCTTAGCTATTATCTCTCTCTCTTTTCTCCTCCTCCTCTTGCTACTCCCATCTCTACCATCCACCTCCAAACTACCTTCTAGTTTCCTTGTACACCTATTTATTTCACCTCTTTCATTCATTCTCTCCTATTCTTCATCCCTTACCTGGCCTAGCCACACCTTGCACCTGCTAATTTCTTCCAGCATCTACCTATTATTAACAACCTCTATCCAGTTCTTGTTTTTACTTTTTCTTTCTCATAAAACCCTACACCACTAGTTATCATATAACCACCATCTCTTGCTCAAACCAATTCTCACAAACTATATTATCCTAACACTTACTCAATACAATGTCTCCTACACTTAAACCCTTTCTCTTATACATCCTTCTCTTTACCATTATTCTAGCCTCTCTTTCTATATCCTACTATATCACCTTCTTTGAAAACAACTCTTTAAAGGAACAAAATCATCATCTCCAGCAAACACTACCATCCTCTTTTCTCACTACCCTTAATCACAGTAACATAACCTGTTCCACTAATTATCTTCTACCAAAATATCACAGAACAACACACATGTCATTCTACCTTAACAGAAAATATTGTAACAACTTACTTAAATTCCTTAAATTCCTATTCTATTACAATCATTACCTCCTCCTACATGGAGATATACATCCAAACCCTGGTCCCTCCACTAAGACTAATCCAAACACAAATAGACATCCTCTATCTATACCTCCACCTTGTATTAAAACATCTAACTCTCTTCTAATAGCTCACCTTAATATTAGAAGCATTAATAACAAAGTTCATCATCTCCATGCACTATTAAACTTGCATTCATTTGACATTTTATGTCTTACAGAAACATGGTTAAAACCCTCTACTCAGGACCAGGAAATAACCCCTCCTGGCTACAACATTCTCAGATATGACCGCAAAACTAGGAAAGGTGGTGGTATAGCCATCTTCTACAATTCTAATCTCCAACTTACCCTCCATAATGAACTTTCACTAATAGATCCCAAAGCTGAATCATTATCTACCAAACTCCAGATCAACAATAACAAATCAATCTATCTAATTTGTATGTATCTTCCCCCTGGTAATAATACTCAGACTCTAGAAAACTTACTTAGTTCAACTTCCAAACAACAACCCCAAGAAACCATAATACTTGGTGACTTTAACATTGACTGGATAACCTGTTCAAACCAAAACCCAACTAACCATATTAATCTCTATGGGTTCTCACAATTAATAACAACTCCTACTAGAATCCATAAACAAAATAGAAAAGAAACAACTCTTGACTGGATCCTCATTAATAACCACCCCAGCAGTTACACCCCAGGAACCCTTCCTGACTGTATCAGTGACCATATGCTTACATATGTCATAAGACAAAAAGTGAATATTCCACATACTCATAAACTAAGAACATCCCGCTCAAAAAAGTTCTTTAACCCTGATAACTTCCTTACAGAATTGCAAACATGTGACTGGTCACCACTAACTCACCTTGAACTTAATAAAGCAGTGACCTACTTTAGTACATACTTTCTTCAAATCCTTGATCATCATGCCCTTTTTCACACTACTAGAATGAGAACCAAATCTGCTCCATGGCTATCAAAGCAAACAAAAGAAAGAATGTTCCTTAGAAATAAAAACTGGGCCAAATGGAGAGCTAGTAGATGTCCATCTGATCATCTCCTCTTCAAACAATTAAGAAATGCCACCAAAAAAGATACTGTTAGAGACAAAAAGGAATATTATCTTCACCTTCAACAAGGTAGTCAAAACACCCCTCAAAAATTCTGGGCAAGCATTAATAAACTTCTTAAACCAGGACATTCACCTACTCCTACCCCTACAGGCTTTCACCCCAACAATGCTACACAGATCCCTGATGCCTTTAACAAGTATTTTACAGAAGCCATTCAATCCCTAGCTAACTCATTACCTATACCATCTGCAGCCTTACCAAATACCTCTCTCCCCTCATCTAGGGACTTTCAAATTCAACCCGTTGCTACATCTCTTATTTATAAGCTTCTTAAGAAACTCAAACCATGCACCCCATCTGCTGACCAACTCCCATCTGAATACCTACAAATAGCTGCTAAAGCTATCAAATATCCTGTATCTATACTGATAAATAGGACTATCACTGAAGGAACAATCCCCACCTTATGGAAAATATCTCATATAATTCCCCTACATAAAGGAGGCTCATCAACTGAACTCTCAAATTTTCGCCCTAGTGCCTTACTTTCCCCATTAGCCAAGATTATGGAAAGATGTGTTCACAAACAAATGCTTAGCTACCTTCTACAAAACAAACTTCTAGCTAACTGTCAACATGGTTTTAGACCATTCCACAGTACTACAACTGCCATCCTTTCCTTCTCTGACTCCATAAACAAAAATAGGAACAATAATTGTTTCTCCTCAGCACTTTTCATAGATCTTTCTAAAGCCTTTGATATGGTTAACCACAATATACTTCTTGACAAACTAAACCTTTATTCTCTTAGCCCACACTCTCTACAGTGGTTTAGGAGCTATCTCCATAACAGGCAACAAGCAGTCCTTTGGGAGAACAACCTATCTTCCTTACTCTCAGTAAATATTGGTGTTCCACAAGGATCAATCCTAGGTCCCCTTCTTTTTTCCTTATTTATCAATGACCTACATCTGAATATACCACAAGCCACCTGCATTCAATATGCTGATGACTCAACGCTAATCTGCACTGCAAAATATACTCCCTCCCTCCAGTCCCTCACCCAAACAGTCTTCCAATATGTTGAAAATTGGTTTTTGCAACACTGCCTCCTCCTTAACCCCAAAAAAAATAAACTTCTTCTCTTTACTCCTACTCATAAATCTCCCACTCCTCTCTCTACTATCTCCTCAAATAATGCAACCTGTATAAACCCTGACAAGACCACTCGACTGCTAGGTGTAACTATTGATAACCATCTCAATTACGATGAACACATTAACACCACTATTAAAAATGTCAACAAAAAAATTGGGACACTCTACAGAATTAAACCCTTTCTTACCCCAGAAACTAGAAAAACCATTGCACAAACACACCTGATCTCCACCCTCTTTTATGCCTCACCTATCTATACTAACTTATCCAAAAATAACATTACCAAACTCTCTATCTGCTACAATAGCATAGCCAGATTCATTACTGCTACTCCCCTAAGAACTCACCATTGTCTTAACCTCAAACATCTAGATTGGTTAGAGCTAAATAACCACTTACTCTATCAACAACTACTTATCATTCATAAGACCCTTTACTACCCTGAGGTAACCCCTAGCCTTACAAAACTGATTATACCATATAAAAACCTAGCCACACTCCGTTCTGCTAATAAACTACTAGTATCACTACCCAAATCATATAATAAAGCTGGGGATTCATTACTTGCAAACTCAATAGGTAAAATCTGGAATCAACTCCCTCAAGAAATAACTAATCAAAACTCTACCTCTCCTTTCAAAAAACACATTAAAGAACATCTCAAAACAAAATGGATATGTCCGTGTGCAAATCCCGACTAAAATCATGTCCTCACTCACCTAGTTCTACCCCCCTATCCCCCTTACTTAGCTCCTCACTAAACTTTCAGGAGTCTGAGAGTCATTATCTTAGAACTAGGCTTTTACCAGTAACCTTTTTTCTGTCTGTGTAACTTCTTTTTGTGTTACTGTTTTATAAGCCTAATATAGTAGTATGTAGTATAAGTTCATCTCCTATTTTTAGTATTTGTTTTGTGATGAAACTTATTTTTCTTCCTACCTTGTATTGTTTACTCATATTATGCCTTACGTGATAAATCTTTGTTTATTGCCTGTACTGGAGCTTTTCTCCCCGGGCCTCTACTGAAAACGGATATTATGTCCAGTTAGACTAGCCCGGTCAACAAATGTAAAATAAATAAAATAAATAAATAATAAGATTCCTGAGATAGCTGGCAGTTATCTCAACTACTAAAGTTGAAACTGAACACCTAACAAGGTTCTTGCCAGACACAGCTTATTCTCCTTTTCTGGTTGATTATCCCTTACTTTCTCCATATGTCTTCTCTGCTGATATCCAGGCTGAGTAAACTCCTAGCCAGTAAATGAATTTTCCCAAACTAATAAAGTTTACTGTTTTTTTAAAAAATGTCACAGTTTTCACACTGTGACAGCTCTAACCACTGTACTGCTCAGTGTCAGCAATCATTGAATTTAACTTAGAGGAGGCTTTTGGTTTTAAGGCGATGGCCTAAACCTCCACCAGATAAAATTAATAATTTTATGCAGTAACAGCAGTGAAGCACATTTGTTAAATATCTTCCCAGCTATAAAGTGCAACATAAAGAATGCAGAGGGGCACCAAGAGATAAATATAATACATACACTACTTTAATTTCTTCCTTTCAAATCACATTAAAAAAAAGCATTGAGGTCCGCAAATAGTATTATCAATAAAGTGCCTCAGCACAAATTTCCACTCAAAAACTAACATTACACCACTCTATGCTTTAGCAATATAAATAAGTATGAAACATTTTAAACAGCTTAGAGAATGCACAATTTTACCATATATAATATTATGACTTACTAAACAAAGGAACATTTTTTAAATATTCAGTGTAAATATACTTTAAATATACTCTTTGAAAGACTGAAGACCAACTATTACCTGTTCTGGAACACACAAGAAATTGTCCTGTATTTTTCGAATGCATTTAACAGAGACAGTAGAAGTGTTACCATAGTCAACATACATAACCAAAACCTCCCTGGATCCAGGTAATCCTGAAAGAGAAAAAAAAAAAAAAAGAACAGCTTAAATAGAAAATAAAGAAATATAATGTTGGCAGTCAAATTTTGGATCAAAAGAACAAACTGCTGCCCTTCTTTTCGGTGGAGGGAGATGAATCCCTGGCTGCAACTCAATCTCAATTTGAAAAGTTGTTCGATTACTGGGGAAAATGGGCAGGGAATGGTGGGACTGAATGGCTTGTACCTGACCATCCATCCTGGGGAGAAAGGAATGATGGTTTCTCAATCAGCCAACTGCTTCCATCAAGTGAAGGCCTGCATGTCACAAAGGCTGTACAGTGGAGGTGAATGTGTCCAAGTCAGTAACAACAGCCTTGGAAGCCATATCTATAACAGGACATAAATATCTTGGAGAGACTAGGAGGCTCCTGAAGTAATGCAGGTGCTCACACCAGCTACTAGTGGGCAGGATTAAAAACAAACAGAAAAAGCCCTGATGGCCGCTTGAATACTGACATCTAAGAGTGTCTCTCTCCCCTCACAGTGAGCAAATAGGCTGGGAATAGTACTTGCTCTGTGAGAAACAAATGGACCAATAAATCATAAGGGTTGATGGCTGGTAAGCAGCAGGGACCGCCTCAAAAAACTGTCCCTTACTTCCAGCCAAACACTTACCTCCTGTGATTAAAAACAAACAAAAATAAGCCAAATAAATGAAACACAGGAAATCAAAATAATAAATATCAAACACATATTTCATTCTATATTTTGTACAGTATAGAAAGATTTAATCAGTATACTGCAGTACCACTTCAAGACATACATCCAAAGAAAAGGCATCCCATATGTAAATTTAACAAGTAATCTCCGTGGTATCCCCGAAGTCTCAAAACAACCCACTAAAGTGTAGTGGGTCTAAAAACAAAACAGTGTAAGAAACTTCTGTGTGTGGAAGATTTTCAGTCCATATATTTCTAGTTAATCACTGTATATTAATCAGATCAGACAATAGTAGTAGAAGTAGCGAACGTAAACTCGTCAAGTCAAAAAGTAATAACAGAAAATATATAATTCTACAGTATTACTAAGTATTCGAAAGTAATCCAAGCAAGGCAGGCAGTCTGTTTCCAGTCGAAAATCCTTTATTAAGTACACAGACAAGCGATCCAAGTAAAACAAAAATAGAGTAATAATTTCCTCACAAGCTTTCTAAATATATATATACTTTTTATCAGGCATGCGAGTGGTTTACTGTGCTGTAAAACAAAGTGTTATTGGTACACATGTTAAATTCACATCCCTTCCCCCATCAGTGTGACATTCGAGCTGGTCCTGCCCTACCTAGTAGCTGCCATAATAATATATAGCCCTAATGTACTTTAATGGTACATCTTATTTAACCAAATTATTAAGTCTGTGATTTTATACAAGGCAATATACTACATGGCTGTGACCTGAAGAAGTCTAGAAGGACGAAAGCGATCTTTGTTAACAATAGGTTATGAAAACAGAAACTGATTTTTACATGCAAAATGTATATGTATATATTTATATATAATTTTTGGTCGCAAAATGAACTAAGGTTGATATATTTCCAGCCATGTAGTATATTTTTTGGCAGTCTGACAGTTCTGCTTAAATAATTCACTACAGTATCACATCCAAGTGCAACAGTATACCTAACAAGTTTTTCTCCCCCACCCCCTCGAAGAAAAAATAAATACAGTTGCGTACGTAAACTAACCATAACAGTAGATCACATGCATAAAATGTTAACCAGCTATAGCTCAGCTAACTAAGTCAGGTTTGGGCATCAAGTCGTTCAAAGCTTTCATGTCAGAGAGGAGGCTAAACCCCTGAGAAGGACAATACTATGCAAACAATAATAATGAATGCCTATACCCTGGCGTAAACACACAAACAAAAAACAGAGATGGAGGGATGTAGCAGCTACTGAATCAGCGATCATTTGAACATCTGCCTTCATATTAAGTTTACTTACACAACTGTACTATGTTCTTCATTTGATCACTGTTGCAATACCTAAACTATAAGAGTAGATTACAACAGGTTAGAAATACTAAGAGGAGGAAAGATGAGGTTCGAGGAGTACCTGGAGAATGGTCCTTGCAAAGACATCCTAGACATGGAGAAGGAATCTAGTTTATAGAGCTTTGTAAAAGTATGTAGAGGACAAGTCGTTGCTTCTGGTATACTTCTAGAATCCAACACCTTTTATAAAGCCACAGAAGAAGCCTGCTATGAATGTGCTTCGACTCTGCCTGTAATAGTTTAGCTGCAGTGGGAATACCTCAAATCAGCAATACCATAAGACGACCATTTGAAAATGTCTGTTTTGACAATGCTTGTCCTTTTTTCTAATCTTAACAAGATTATCCTTTCTTCTGAGCTTGACATGAAATGAACAACTTCTCAAAAGTTCTAGAAGATTTTGTTCTGTCAAAGTGGTACCAGAACTGTCTCTAGACATCCAAGATGTGAAACAACCCTTTTTTCTCAGTTTTAGGTTCAGGAAAGAAGATAACACAGATAGTTTGCATTAAAGTAAGCTTGGATACCCCTTTAGGCATAAAAGAAGGATTCGTTCTTAACCAAAAAATAGAAATTATGTACTTACCATAATGTTTCATCTGTGTTGTCCATTTTCATTCTTACTCAACAAATGGGTTCTGACCCTCGACTCCAACTCTACCACTTTTTACAGCTCGTGAATACTGAAATCTCTCAAGCTCCTCCCTTACCCATAACACCCTAGTTCCCCAGCATACCTCAAATCTTGCTTGCTGGCCTTTTAACTTATTAGAAACTAAGGAACAACCATTATATGAGAAACCAATACCTGGAGCTCAAAGGCAGGATCATTGGTTCCCCTTAGCACCTTCTCATTCTACCAAAAGTCACAAACAAAATGGAAGGGGGTTGGAGGGAGGGGAGCTAAGGAAGAATGAAAATGGACAACGCAGATGGAATGTTATACTGAGTACATAACTTCTTTATCTGATGATGTCAATTTTCTTTCATTCCTCAACAAATGGGACAGAGTCCTCAGCTACCTGAATCCCAGGAGCACTCGAAGGAAGTATATTCCTTTGCACTGTTGAGCCGAAGGCTGCTCTTCCCCTAGACATCACATTCAATTTGTAATGGGCAATAAAGGTATGAGGATTAGCCCAAGCTGCAGCAGAACAAATACCGTTCATGGAAGATCTGGATAAAAATACTGATGAAGTTGCTAGAGACCTGGCTGAATGAGCTCTTAAAGGTTTTGGCAAAGACAAACCCAATTTTCTGTAGACAAAGGAAATGCAATCAGTCACTTGGCTAAAGTTACTTTGGTAACTGGCTTGCCCAATTTTGATTCCGAAAAAGAGACAAATAATTGATCTAATTTTCTAAAATCTTTCATCCTATGTAAACAGAAACAACTGTCTATGAACATCCAAGAAGAGTAACATGTAATCCCTTTGTTTGTGAAATTTGGGGGGAAAAATGGAAGACTGATTGACTGACAGATGTTGGATTTTGGCACCACCTTAGGAAGGAAGGATGGGTTGGTTCACAATAATATTGTATCCTTATGAAAGATGAAACAAATACACAACTAGAAAAACTTGTAAAAAACAAAAAGTTCTGATGAAGTTTGCTTATTAGTGGCAGACAAAAGAGCTAACCATTAAACAGTTTGTTTGTTGGACTTGCTGATTCTGCCTCTCTTTATGAAAGATCAAATAAGGAGGCTTTGAAGATAATGCTTGGAATTCTGAGACTCTTGTAGCAGAGGTCATGGCTACTAAAAACATCATTTTCTAGGTTAAAAAACTTCACTTCAACTTCGCTGATGGTTCAAACTGAGATTGAGTCAAAGCTTGTAAAACTAAATTCAAATCCCATGGAGGAGATGGACCTTTAAAAGGTGGCCCAAGAAGAAAGGTTCCCCATATAAATGCCTTACAAACTTTTGAAGAAGATAAGGAGGAACTGTTTACTTCTAAGTGAAAACTAGAAATGGCAGCTAGTTGTAATGCAATAGCTGAGGAACTAGCCCCTTCATTAAAAATTGTAGCTAAAAATTCAAGAACTTTAGGTACTACTGCTGAAAAAGAATATGCGTCTTTCTGTTGTGCCCAAAAAACAAATCTTTTCCATTTACTTCTGTAAATCTTCATAGTGGAAGTTTTATGGGAAGAAAGAAGAATGTGATGCACAGAGGAGGAAAGCCTGCGTTGTCTAGCTATCAAGGGAAGTAGAGAAACCATCTGATCAACTTTAGGAATAAGAAGTCCAGGTGAATCATGTCTGCCAGGTGAGACAGAAGGTCTCGAATTGGATCAGGAATCTATGGTGGAGGCCAAAAAAAAGGGAAAACAAATCTGATAAGGCCAATAAGGGGCAAGGAGAATTGACTGTGCTCTTCAACAGAGATGCTGCCGGGAGAAACTTGGGTATTAGAAGAGTTGGGGGGTAAGTGTAGAGGAGACCAGGGAGCCAGTCATGGAGGAGAGTCTCTCTCGGTGATTCCTCTGGTAGGGGAATCAGAGCAAAGAACCTGCTGTACTTGCTGTTGAGGGGAGATGCAAAGAGGTCACAGCAAGGATGACCCCACTGAAGGAATATCTTTTCCGCAACTGTCATGTTGAGAGACCACTCATGAGGCAATAAAATGGACCTGTTTAACTTGTCTACTATCACACTGGATTTCCCCAAAATGCGAGTTGCTAAGAGAAATTGACTGGATGAGATCATCCACTGCCACATACTCAGAGCTTCTCAATACAAGGGGTACGATCTGGTTCCTCCTCGTTTGTTGATGTACCACATCACTGACATACTGTCCATCTGAACTTAACAGTCCTGGAGGGAAGAAGGCCTGCAATGCTAGGACGACAGCTCTCATTTCTAGGAAAACTAATATGCATGTTGGCCACTTCAGGGGAAAAGGTACCATGAACGGTCTTTCCGAAGAAATGCTCCTCCCCAACCCAATTTGGGAAGCATCTGTGTTCACTATAGCCTTGGGTTCAGGAAGAATGAAGGGGTGGACCTTGCAAAATCTGACTGGAGTAAATCTATAAGAGGTAATTTTTGCATTCCTGAGCTATTCTGATCATGGTGGACAAAGGTTGGTGCAGAACAGACCACTCAGTTGCTAGGGTCCACTGAAGAATTCTCATATGGTATCTTGCTAATGAAACCAAAACTACTGCAGCAGACATTGAACCCACGGCTTGGAGAATCAACTGAGCTAATAGAAAAGAATTAGAAGTTATGTACCTACCATAACGTTCCATGTTAGTTGTCTTCTTCTCGCCTTCTTTCTTGCTGGTTGGGTTTGGAGCCGATCCTTGGCTCCGACTCGGCCATCTTCAAAAGCTCGAGAGCTACTTACTGGCTCGTGACCCCCCTATATCCCATGATGCCTGGCACTAGATACCCAGATCTCGTTTGGTAAATCTAACTGCAGACATAACAACAATACAGGAATCCTGTCCTAGAATGCATAAATCCTACTGGAGAGACTACTAGTCAGAAGGAATAGCCAGAGAATACTCAGCCAGTGAGAAAAACATAAGGAACTCTTCTCTGTCTGCTAGGATAGGGGATGGAGGGTGGGACGCAAGAAAGAAGGCGAGAAGAAGACAACTAACATGGAATGTTATGGTAGGTACATAATTTCTAAATGTACAGCTGAATATCTCGCCTTCATTCTTGCTGGTTGGGACAGCGCCCCTAACACCTCAATCCTGGATGGCTCATCAGAACAGACTCTTCAGAACAGTGGAACCAAAAACAGCTCTGCTCCTGGAGGCCACGTCCAGCTTATAATGTGAAATAAAAGTATGAGGATTGGCCCATGTAGCTGCCGCACAAATAGTTTCCATTGGCAATCTTGCCTGAAAAGCCACTGAAGTAGCTAGAGCTCTAGTGGAGTGACCTTTCGGTTTAGCAGGAAGCTCTTTATTCCTTAGCTGATATATAAATGTAATGATAGACGCCAACCACCTAGATAAGGTTACTTTCGACACAGGTAGACCTTGTTTACCCTCAGCATAGGACAGGAACAGCTGGTCTGATTTTCTTATTTGCTTAGTTCTATGCAAATAAAAGCGTAAACTGTCTATGAACATCCAACTGATGCAATTTGTATTCCGCCTTATTGGAATAATTTGGAAAAAAAACACAGGCAGATCAACAGACTGATTCAAATTATTGTCAGAAGAAACCTTTGGAAGGAAGGAAGGATTAGTCCTGAGAGACACTCTGTCATTGTGGAAAACTATATAAGGAGGGCGAACACAAAGAGCCTGAAGCTCAGAAACTCTTCTGGCTGAAGTAATTGCAACCAGAAAAAGGGTTTTCCAAGAAAGAAACTTCAAGGAACAAGAAGCTGCCGGTTCAAAGTGGGGCAGTATCAGGGAAGCTAAAATCAAATTTAGATCCCACTGAGGTGGGGGATCTCTCACTGGGGGCCTGAGTAAAGTAGTCCCTTTGAGAAAAGCTTTACAAAGCTTATGGGACATAATACTAGTATCCGATAGAACTGCATGAAAGTTTGAAATTGCAGCTAAATGAACTCTAATCGTGGCAGAAGAAGATCCAGCACGAAAAATTTCCGCTAAAAAATCCAAAATATGGTGCACAGGGGCTGAAAAGGGATCTATATTCCTAGCCTCTGCCCAGAAAGAGAAACGTTTCCACTTACTAGCATAAGTCTTTCTAGTGGTAGACTTGTGCGATGATAAGGTGATTTCACACACCAAGTGGAAGATGTTCGGAAGCCTGGCTAAGGTCGGAAGTGGAGCAACCAAGCAGTGAGCTGGAAAGATTTGAAGGGATTGGTGCAGCCCGCCCGATTGATGGATCAGGAGGTCTGGAACTGGGTCCAGGGCTGCTCCAGAAGGTAATGATGCAGGAACAGGAACCAAATTTGTCGAGGCCAGTAAGGGGCAATGAGGATCATCTTGCATCCCAATGTGGTAGCTTTCTGTATCAATTTGGGAATCCGGGGGAATGGAGGGAATGCATAAATAATTCCCTGAGGCCAATTGCGAACTAGAGCATCTCTGGGGGAGTGTCCAGGAAGAGGGAGAAGAGAGAAGAGATTGTTGCACTCGCTGTTGAAGGGGATGGCAAAAAGGTCGCAGCAAGGCTGACCCCATTTGCGTAAGATTTGGTCCGCCACCATCTGATTGAGAGACCACTCGTGAGGCATGAGAATTGCTCTGCTCAGCCTGTCCGCTATAATGCTGGACGTCCCAAGGATGTGCGCTGCTATCAGAAACCGCTGGGAAGAGATTGCCCACTGCCAGAGTCTGAGTGCTTCTCGACATAGGGGGTAGGACCTGGCTCCGCCCTGCTTGTTGATGTACCACACTACCGACATATTGTCGGTTTGAATAGCAATGGTCCCAGTAGGAAGAAAGTTGTGAAGAGCTTGCAACGCCAAAAGCACAGCCCTCATCTCCAAGACACTGATATGCAGATGGTACTCGTGAGGCTGCCAGGTGCCTTGGACTGTTCTGCCCTGAAAATGCCCCCCCCCCACCCGATCAGGGAGGCATCCGTGGTCACCATAGCCACTGGAGGAGGAAGAGCAAATGGTCTGCCATGGGGTACTGATGGGGAAACCATCCACCAAGCAAGTTGTTTTTTGCATGTCTGTGTGATCATTATTTTGTGAGACATTGGAAGTTGCTGGAAAGACCATTGGGTGAACAGCATCCACTGAAGAATCTTCATATGAAAACGAGCAAGGGGGACTAGTATGATAGCCATTGCCATGAGATCCAAGGTCTTTAGGACGAATCTGGCCTGAATTTTTTGAACCCAATAAGACCTGGACATATCGGCAGATGTCTAGCACTCTGTCTAATGGAAGTCTCGCTGACATGTCCTTTGTATTAAAGTTTGCGCCTATAAAGGTAATAGATTAACAAGGCGACAATGCAGACTTTTCAAAATTTATTGTGATGCCTAGTTTGGAGCAAGTTTGGATGGTGTAGTCTCTGACTTGCAGCAGGTGATGCCTGGTGGTTGCAGTAAGGAGCCAGTCGTCTAAATATGGAAACACCTGGAATCCTTGCCGTCTCAGGTGAGCGGTAACTACTGCCAAACATTTGGTGAACACCCTGGGGGCTATGGTGAGACCAAAGGGCAGAGCTCTGAACTGATAATGACTGGCTCCCAGCCGGAAGTGGAGGAATCTTCTGGAGCATCTGTCCATTTTGATATGATAGTACGCGTCCTGAAGCTCTATGGAGCAGATCCAATTGTCCTGACCCAGAAAGGGTAAAATCAACTGTAGCGTGACCATCCGGAACTTCATTCTATGAACAGACCTGTTTAGTCTGCTGAGACCCAGAATGGGTCTCCAGTCCCGTCTTTTTTGGTACCAAAAAAAACCTCGAGTAAATTCCGGATCCCTGCTGGTCTGCCGGGACTGGCTGGATGGCTCTTTTTCTTCGCAGTTTTCAAATTTCTTGAACTGCTTGATCCCTTAGATTGGGTGGAACATCTGGAAGGGATTTGTTGGGAATGTAGGGAGTGTGAAAGAAAGGGATTTTGTAGCCTTCGGTTATGATAGACAGTACCCATTTGTCTTGTGTTATACTTTGCCAGGCTTTTGGGTACAGCAATAATCTTCCCCCAACTGCCTCCAAAGGTGGACAGCCGGGCAGCACTTCAGGGATGCTGGAAGGGCTTGTCAGAGAAAGATTCTCTTTGGCCCTGATTTTGAAGACACCCTCTGCTCCGAGGGCGGCGTCTATTGTTGTTCCCTCCCTTTGCCCCTGGAGGGGAACTCTCCATGTGTGTCAGGTATGGCTCCCTGGGGTTTCCGGAACCACATATTCCCACTCTTCTGACCCTTGAGATACCGTCTTGAAGGAGTGGAAAAACGGACTCCCACAGCAGAGAGAGTCTTGTCTTCCTGCTCACACCTGGTAAGGGTATCCTTCACCTGTGGTCCAAAAAGAGCAGAACCATCAAAGCGGGTGTTTGTGAAAGATGCCCTAAAGGGTTCCGCAAAGTTACATAACTGCATCCAGGCATGCCTCCTCAAGGCCATGCTTGTGCCTGCGGCCCTACTCGCACCATCGGCTGCGTAAGAGATGAGCCGCATGGAGAAGTTTACTACCGAATTAAGAGTCGCCAGCTGGGAGGCAACCTTAGCCTGGACCCCCGCAGCTGATGGATCTTGAAGGGTATCTCCTAGCTCTTTAAGGAGATCCCTTTGAAGGTGGGTAAAGTGGCACAAGTAGCTCAGTGACCTCATGGAGAAGGTCACTGATTTAAACATCCGCTTCCCATATCTGTCCATCATCCTAGATTCCTTATTAGGGGGATGGACAGACAAAGAAGTTTCAGCCAACTCATTTTTTATGGCCAGTGCTACCACCATGGCATCAATGGGAACACCCTTAGTCAGAAACTGCTTGTCTTGTGGTGCAGTAATAAATTTTGTGGGTCTTCGGGGGGTTGGCTCCACTGTGTCTGGGGCTGACCACGCCTTCCGAGCCACCACAGACATCAGTGGATCGAAAGGCGGAGACACCCATGAGGTGGAGGGTCGGGAACCAAACACGTCCAGGAATACCGACTCATCCTCAGAAGGGTTAAGGGTAGTCCAGTTCCCCCTCTGCCTAAGTATCTCAAGGATGCCCAAAAAAGAGACGTCCTCAAGGGGGATCTCGGGGACCCTTCCGAATCCTCCAACTCAGTATCTGAAGTGACAGACTCAGGGGAGTCAACATGCTTCCTCTTGCATTTCCTCTTTTGAGGGGGCTCCTCTGAATGATCGGGGGAGGCCTCGGAAGAGGAAGATGCACCCAATGGGGTGTCCTGGAGCTCTTGTTCCCCACGCTTGGGGTCTGGAGGAGGGGCAGAGGCAGACACAGGCACCATGGGGGGAGGAGCCAATGAGGGTGATCGTGGGGCTGACTCAGAGGCCAACACACTCCTCATGACCTTGAAGGCGCCCCTTCCCGATACCGGAGAAGGCTCCGAAGAGACCGGGATCCTTCCCGGCACTGAGAGACGGCTCTGAGGCCGATGTAGGAGCCGAACTCACCTGCGCTGAAGCTCCAAGAGGGAGAACTGGGTTGGACAAGGGTCTGATGCCACTCGCCCCCTCGGAGCCGACGAGGATGTCCCGGCGCCCAGATCCCTCCAAGGACGGCACCATGGATGAGATCGGAGCCAACGACGGAACCGAAAGGGTAGGTATCGGCACCGACGATTCCACGATCCGAGCTCCAGCAAGCTCCGGCTCCGAACTCGAGGGATGAGTCAAAGGAAGAACTACTGCAGAGACAGGCAGAGCCGAACCCTGATGAGGGGGGCTGAATAACATTTTAGCCAGGGCCTGCAATTTTAGGAGCCTGCTCACCACTCTCTCCAAATCATGGTCAGATAGTCTAGAAGACCGAGAAGAGTGGGATCGGTGACTTCGCTCCAACTGCAACAGAGGCGACCCCGGAGCCGAGTGTATTGATTCTAGGGATGGATATCTAGAGCGTTTTCGACTCCCTGACGGTTCCGACACCAGAGTCGGGGCCGAGTGGGGGATAGGTACTTCGGTTCCAGTTGGAACCGAAGTTGACTGGGAGATAGGTACTTTGGTTCCAGTTGGAGCCGAAGTTGACTGGGAGATAGGTACTTCGGTTCCAGTTGGAGCCGAAGTTGAAGCAGACGCCACACCCGACAACGGCTCCGAACTGGGAGCCGGCGGCTTCGCTGGCTTAGAGGGTTTCACTGACTGAACCTTAGCCGGTGACCCTTCAGGTTTGAGCAAACCCCTAAGGATTAGCTTATTCCTATGCTCCTGCAGGACTCTTGGACTAAAGGAGTGACACACCGAACAAGAGTCCTGCAGGCGTATGGCACCCAAACAGTAGACACAAGAAGTATGACCATCTGTCAGTGACATCTTCTGACAGCATGAGTCACACTTCTTGAATCCAGATACTTTTGTATCTTTAGACAGATCTGTAAACGGAAAAATCAATTTACAGAGAAAAGGTAAGAAAAGGGAAATAGGCAACTAGTAAAACCACACACACTCAACAATAACAGCACACACAATCTATTATCTAAGAAAAGGTAATTAGACTTACTAATCTACCACAATTTCTAACAAAGAGACTATTACATAAAAAATTGAAACAAGGATGAGCCTCTAACTAAAAATGGCTACCTTTAAGACTAGAAACGGGGGAGGGGAAAACGAGTTTTCAAGGGAAGGAGACTAAATACAAATAGCTAACTACACCTGCTGAAAGTACACTAACTATCTTAAACACCAACTATAATATAAAATATTTTTATACAATGACAATAAAATTGAAAAATATGACCTGCGCCAGTAAAAGCAACCTCGCAGCAGAAGCAGCAAACGAGATCTGCCCCACGCCTCTGGGCTGGTGCCAGTCTTGTCCCCCTCTGCCTCTAGTGGAAAAGGAGTCCTGAGTGTCCCGGGAATACTAAGAAATCTGGAACCAAATCTTTTGCCCCTGCTGATTCCTGGAGAAGGATCTTTGGGGGTTAGAGGAGCAGATTCCAATGGCAGACATTGTCTTCCCGTCCTTCTCACTCTGGGCTAGTGTGCCATGGACTATCTTCCCAAACAAGGAAGATCCATCATAGGGAGCATTCGCAAAAGATGCCTTGAAGGTGTCTGTGAAATTACATAACCTGAGACAGGCGTGTCACCTCATACCAACGCCAGTCCCGGCCTCCCGTACTGCTCCTTTGGTGGGAGGAGAAAGGCGTCACATGGACATGTTGGTAACCTCTTTCAGAGTGGCCATTCACATAGAAAATTTGCTTTTATCCTCTGGCGACATGAACTCCGGGGAAGACGCAGTGAACTCTTTGATCAGGTCATGCTGCAGTCTGGCAATATGGGCCATATAGTTCAGCGCCCTTATACAAAAGGTAGCTGAAGAATAAGTCCGCTTTCACAACAGGTCCATCGTCCTAAACATTCGGTCAAGGGCATGAACCGTGGAACTCTCCTGAGCCAGTTCCTTTTTCATGGCAGCCGCTACCACCATGGCTTCCACTGGGGACCCTTTTTTCCACCTTGGTCTATCCACCAGGGGGCTCAAGATTTTGCCTGGACGTTTTGGGATTGGCTCCATGGTGTCCGATTCTTTCCATGCCCTGGTGGTAATGAGGTCAATCAGGGGGTCCACGGGGGGGGGGGGGCACCCAAGAAGTAAATGGGCCTGTGTTGAATGCCTCCAGAAACACAGACTCATCTGGGGAAGGCTTCGGGGCAGGCCAACCCCCCGCTGGCGCAGGATCTCCATGATGTCTACAAATGAGACATTCTTAGGGGGTGATCTTGGGTAGCCTTCCCCTTCCTCTAAGTCAGTATCTTCCATGAGGGACTCTGGGAGTCCAAGTGCCTCCTCTTGCACTTGCGTTTCTGAGGAACCTCTTTGGTGGGACTCCGCAGAGAGGACTCACAAATCGCTTGGGGTTCCTCATAGGGAACAGTCTGGGGTATGTCGAACATGGGCTGTCCCTGCATGGGCAGACTTGCAGAAGATGCACCCGGAATAGAGGGGGTTGGGGTGGACTCAGAGGACATAGTCAGGGGCCTCTATCCATTAGCGAGAACCCTTTACACTACACCAAATGTCGATGGGGAATGAGCCTGCCGAGCAACTGACAGAGAGGACGCCCTCCCCGGATCAGACATGGGGATTGGATCTGAGCCCGAAGGTGCCGAGGCTCTGTAGGGTAGGTCTTGGCCCGACAAAGACAGAGCAGAAGGGGAAAGACCTACCCCCCTCGGATCTGACACCTAGGATACGGCTCCAAAGGCTTGGATCCGACCCAGTCGGCTCCAACAAGCTCAAGGTAACTGACGGCATTGAGGTAGGTGGTACCATCGGCGCCGACCCCCTGACTCTGGGACCTCTCGGATCCAAGAACTCCGAAACCAAAGATCTGATCAGAGAAGCAGCAATTGGTGCAAATAGTGGCAGTGAGCTACCCCCTCCAGAGGGAGAGGGAGCCAGCAAGACCCCATCTGAAGCGGACTGCGAATAAACCTTCACATCAGTCTGTCCTTGTTGGCTTCAGAAAGGCTCATTCATAGTTGATCTAGAAGAGGCCACAGAGGCCAGCCCAGAAGGATGGTGACTGGAGGCCCTAGACGAAGGCCGAACCTCCTCCAGCTCGGGGGAAAACCTCAGAGACTGTAGTCAAGGGAATGTCAGCCTGGAAGGTGCAAGAAGCTTTGGAGGAGGACCCGCCGGATCTGTGCGCTCCAGGATCTCTTTCTCCCTTTCTCTTGGTGCCTCTCTTTCTTTTTTCTTCTCCCTTTCCCTGGGTCGGTGGTCGGAAGGGTGAGTCCCAGCCTGGAAGAGAGGACACAACAGAAGTGGAGGGAGCGGTCACAGCTGAGACCGCCGCTGAAGAAGACGAGGAGGCAGCCGCCTCCGTGGAGGGGAGAAGCCGCTTCAAGATTAATTTGGCTTTACGGTCCTTTAAGGCCCTAGGGTTAAACCCAGCACATATGGAGCACTCAGTGGACAAATGACCGGCCTCTAGACAAACTCAGAGTGTGGTCATCCGCAGGGGATAACTTATGGCCACACTCTCTGCATTTTCTGAAGACCAACTTTTGTTGATCTGCCATAACAGTGTCAGGCTATCCAACCCACACACTCAAACACGAGGCGGGAAGGCAAAGCAGAAAGCCCACTCTACCCTGACTAACAAACTATTTTTTTTTAAACACTAAACCCAGCGGAGAATGCGAAGGGGAAGAATGAAGGGACCTAAGAACTAGGAACACACACTTACACTCAAATCCCCCAAAAAGCTGTCTTACCACCTGGAGCTCGGCAATCACAATGCAGGCGAAGTCATGGCAAACGAGATCTGAGGGAAAGAAGGAGATGCAGTGGTATTATGAGTAAGGGGAAGAGCTTGGATCTGATGCTGGTGAAACTGCCGTCTTGGATCCAAAGCCCACAGGTTGATGACCAAATGAAGTTAACTACTTCAGATTCAGAGTTCTTAGGACAATCTTTGGATCCTAAGAAAAGCAGTCTTCGGATCTGAGGCAGGCAGAGTCAGACAGCCCAGATCCAAGGGCACTGTAACAGATGAAAATAGTCGGATCTGGTAGTTTTTTCTTTTTGTCGGATCCGAGGAGGCTGGATCCATGACTTTACTCTTTTTTGTTTTGGATCCAAGGACGAGGTCGGATCCAGCTTAGATCTTTCTCTATATTTAGGATCCGAAGGTGAGGTCAGATCCAAAATTAGGTCTAGATGTAAGATCCAAGTGTGAGATCAAATCCAAATTAGGCTTTTTCTTAAATGTAGGAGCCAAGGGTGAGGCTGAATATGACTTAGATCTTTTGCTAGTTTTAGGATCCAAAGGTGAGGACGGATGAGACTGAGGTCTTTTCTTGGATGTAAAATTCAAGGCTGAGGTCAGATCCGATTTAGATCACTTTCAAGATTATGCCGAGACCAAAAGGATGAACTGGATGGCAAGTACCAAACTTTTTTTTTTTTATTAAACCCCTGTGTGTTTTTTTTTTTTTATTAAATCCCTGTGGTCAAAGCCGGGGCAACCATCAGAGTCTTCCTGTAAGGATAGCAGTCCAAGTCAGGAAACACACAAAATATGGGTATCAAAAGCAGAAATTACTGTCCATCCTTAACACACATTTTTTTGTAAAACTTACAGGTACTTTTCTTCAATAGGAAAACAACCAACAGTAACCATCAATTAGAAAATTAGCAAAACAAAAAGAATCAGCTTTTTTTTCCCAGAAGACAACAAAAGAATACTAGCAAAAACAGATAAAAGTATTTCTAATTATACTGCTTTCTGCACTTGATTTGTCATTTTTTCATTTAATTGCATGTATTTCAACTGTATTTGCTTTAATACTGCTACACACACAAGTGTGCTAGCTTGCACTGCATTTAAAGTATTTTTATTACTGTTTTTACTGTTTTTTTTCCTGCAAAAAAAAAAGTTCTAAGCTTCTTTCCTGTTACTAGAGTAGTCCAGATACAGATTTTTTTGTATCCAGGACTGTTTTTGTAAGTTATTGAATTCCCCAGACACCTCTGTGTTAGAAGGAAACCTTTCAGCTTATCAGTGGGAGTGGTAAGCACTAGGTAGCCTATCTACCACAAAAGGAATGGTTTCTGGCTCTGAAATTGTAGTTTACTGGTCGTTTGGGTTGTTTTTCTATCCCTTTCAACTTTCTGATTTTAAAGCCTGTGTTTGAGTGGGTCTGCGCACCACACAGTGCTGCTAAGCTGGGGTAAACTATTACCGGTGTCAGAAAGTCTGCTCTTTGATTTTTCCCTTAGATCTTGCTAGTTCTCTTCTCTCTTGCACTTTAATTAGGTTATTCGGCTAGCACGTCATCAGGCTTTTTGTAGCAGTTATTGTAGCACACAAGTACTATCAGCACTAGACTTTATACGGTTCATAGGGTCATAGGTTAGTACTAGGTTAAATGCGCTTGTGGGCTATTTTAAGCCTAGCCAATTACCCAATGTGAGAATCAAACCTTGCACCTTGTGTCTATAAGTTAAACACCTTAACCATTATGCCAACCTCCCACCTCCTATAATCCACTTCCTAGAAGGAAACCGCTCCAGTACTTGGCAATGATGACCATCCCTTCTGGCATGTCCAAAGGTCAGTTCTCTGTGCTTTCTTCTATTAACCTGGTGAACTTCGGCATTCTAAGGCAGTGTAGCAACTGCCTCATGCACATAGAAAACCCACTCCTCTTACCTCCCAACACTCAGACTTGTAAGAGATGCACATCTTCAAATTGGAAGCCATGCACTCTCCAGCCAAGACCGGAATAGATGAAATCAAGAGGAGAAGGTCAACACCGGCACCACACCACATGGAACACACAGCCCTCCAGAACAAACACCATCACAGCCCTCACATAAAAGCACAAACCACACACCCACCTTCAACGAGGCCCTCAACAAAAATCTACCCAAATAGCAGAGACCTCCAAAGCAGAAACACACTCAACCATCACAACACAGCACGACCCACAAGAGACACAGCTCACCTACACAGTGTGCCCCTCAACCTAAGCCCCCAAAGCAAAACAACTTGCCCAATTCAATAATCCTAGGTGACTCGACGGTGAGGCACACTGATGTCCCACACACTAGGCTGAATAAGGAGAAGGTTACAGCCAGCTGTCTATCAGGTCCCAGAATCAGACACATAACACACACACTCAGGTCACTCCACAACAAGTACAAGTATGACTCTGTCACTGTCCATGTGGGTATGAATGACCTGAGACACAGCTCCCTGGACTACATGAAAAGAGACATGGTGGAGTTCTCGGATTATGTGGCCCAGACAGGTATGACGCTAGCCCTGAGCAGGAGCCTACCGTCGCCTAGAATGATACTGCAGTACAAACAGAAAATAATTGATTTCAACAACTGGCTAAGTTTCTGGTGTCATTCTAAGTGGATCCAGTATCTGTTTGCTTGGGATTACATGATCGACAGACCTCAATGCTTTACCAGAGATGGCCTGCATTTGTCACCCCTGGATTTCCGGTACTGGCCTAGGCTCTTGCCTTTTTAAGCGGTGTTCCAAAGACCAAATTACCACTGTAAGAGCTATAAATAAATGAAATTCAAGGGTCATGCTGCTTAAAGCTAGAAATCTAAATTTCAAGATGCACTCGCTTGAAGCAGTCCTCAAAATGGAGAACACTGACATTTGTGCTGTAACGTAGACCTGGTTTAAAGCAGCAGAAACAACCCCTGCGCTACCAGGCTATAACTCATTCCACACCTTTTGGCCCCAGAACATGGACCGAAGCTACAAAGGCAGTGGTGTCTTCATATTCATAAAGGATATGCACACCTCCAGACTAGTCCCCAAACATGTCCCAAGACTCTAACTCCACATTCCTAAGCACCCTGGAAACTATTAAGATCCAACCCAACACTCTTATACTAGGTGACTTTAACTACCCATCCATCAACTGGGAAAACTAGTCATGCACTAATGCACAGGCCCAACTCTACTTGGACTTCATCAATTCCAATTCCATGGACCAGCTCATTCTTACCCCCACTACAGGAAGCAACATCACTGACCTGGTTATTACTAGCATGGGCAACCATTGCTTTACACTAATAGTCAATTCCTCCCTGGTTAGATCCGACCACAAACTAATCATCATGGAAATCCACATCTCACACCCCCCGCAAAGGTATCCACCATGAAAAACTTCTCCAAAGCCGACTTTGGACTCCTAAAAACAGAGGAGGCTAACTTCACTTCACCCATGCCAATGGAAAAGATGCACGACTGCCAAATCATACACCAATGCACTGTACAAACATGTACATAAATGAATGGAACGAGCCATATCCAACAGAACCAAGACTTTCTCTTCCACAAAAAGGAAGCCAATCTGGTGGTTCCTTGCCATTAATAAACTCTACAACAGTAGGAAGAAACTGTTGCAGAAACAGCTGAAGTCCCAAGACTGGAAAAATCCCCTTATTAGCCTCAACAAAAAGTTGAGATCCCTCAACAAAACCTCCAAAGCCAGCTATGAAGGCAGAATTGTGGCAGACACTAAAAACATCCACAAAGCCTTCTATAGTTATATCAAGAATCTCCACTGCAATACCCAGATTTGCTCTGAGTTACTGAACAATGGTACCTCCTATACTGAGCCAACAGATATTGGCCAGCATACTGGCAAACAGATTCAGTGCCAACTTTACCCCTCTCTCCTCCACCTAAAGGAACAATCTCAATACCAGAAGAATGCCAAGCATCAAGCATTACTGCAGCACAGGTTAAAGCTGCATTGTCCAAGGCCAAGTTACAGCTTCCATGGGACCCGACAATATCCTTGGCTGTGTTCTACATGCATTACAAAGTGAAATGGCACCAAATCTGAGTGCCCTGTTCACTCACATCCTCACCTCAGGCTTTGTCCTTATCAAATGACGCACTGCTACAGTCAACCCTCTCCATAAAGGAAGAGCAACTACAGACCCTGGAAATTATCGCCCGATTAACCTGACTAGTCTGATATGTAAGGCTGTGGAGCACATCATCATGGACCCAATTAACAAGGATATAGGGAATCTCCAAACTCTAGATGCCATGCAATTTGGTTTTGTGAAAGGTAAATCATGCCTGCTCAACGTGGTTGAATTCTTCGAGTCAGTCACCAGAGCTGTGGATGAGGGTAAGGCAGTTCATACAGCCTACCTCGGTCTGAACAAGGCCTTAGATACCATTCCTCACTCAGGAATTACTGATAAACTCACCAAACTAGGAATCAAGTCCTATATCATTAGGTGGGTTGCAAATTATCTGACATATAGAACCCTTGGTGTGAAAGTAGTGGACTCCAAGTCAGACTGCCGACCAGTCACGAGTGGAGTCCCACATGGATCAGTCCTGTTTGACATCTACTTCTCAGAATTCCAGGCCAACAGGGAGGGACTCTGGCTGACCAAGTTCTCAGTCGACTGCAAGCTGGGAGCCATTATTAACTACCCAAGTGATGCAGACATCCTATAGCAAGGCCTCATTGAGACCAATGACTGGTGTCAAAACCATGGCCTTAAGCTTAATGCCAAAAAATGCGTCATCCCCTTTGGGAAAACCTAATTTCCCACTAATTACCACATCGATGGGAGCCCAGTGAACACTTAAGGCGTTATAAGAGATCTGGGGACGCAGGTTGACAGCAACCTCTCCTTCGACCACCACATTGCCACTGTGGTCAGAAAGTCCTTCTAAGTGGCACATCTTATTACCAAGGGTTTTGCATCCAGAAGAAAGAGGTCATCATTTCTCTCTACTCTTCTCTCATTAGACCAATCACAGAGTATAATACCCCATTTGGCATGTACCTCACTAGACACCTGCAACAGCTGGAAAGGCCACAAAAGTAACTCACGAAGAGGATCCTAGGCCTTAAACACATGTCCTACATGGACAGACTCAAAAACTCCAGGTATTCTCTGTCTCATATCGTCGACTAAGACAATCTCTGCTTGACTTACAAAGCCATGTCTGACGCAGCTCTGTTAGAAATGATACATCTAAAGAAATCCCAATCCCTCTGCACCACACACTAGAGAGAGCTCAACCTCATTTCCACAATCAACAGAACAGGCTGGGAGTACAGGTTCATAATCCAGAGACTGCCCATGCTCTGGAAGAGACTTCCCATAGATGTCAAGCACAGCACCTGACTGGCCCTCTTCAAGAGAAATCTTGATGAGTGGATGGGAAACACAGTTCACCCCAGGGATCACTCCAGTGGCTCTACTTGACAGAGGCACTATGAACTAACGTCGGGTGGCCCAATGCCAGGGCATTTCTATTGGCTGCATTTGTAAAGGCTCCAGGGCCATTAGCCTACTACACACCTATGAACCTATTAAATATAGATAACAGCTTTTACTTTAAAGATAATTCACTAGAAAAAATATTTGACAGAATACTCACACTTCAAGGAATGAGAGAAAAAGGGAATACATGGTTTTACAAAGTTGCTAAATCAGTGACAGGGTAAGGGACAAGAGAAACATTTAAAGCACCCCAGCTTTACCAGGTTACTTGTCCTACCATACTTTCAGACCCCAAACAGAGTGGTACAAATCCAAAGAGGTGAAGCTTCAATATTTATCAAAGACATACACACCTCCAGGGTGGTCAAACACTATGACGCATAGCAGACACTCCAGGTGCAGTTAACTGTTGACAAAACACCTACTAAAATCATAGCTAGCTACAGACCCCCAACCATGAATCAGAAGGCCCACCGACCTATCTGGACTTACTTGAATCCATCAAGATTCAACCCTCTACCGTGATCATGGGCGACTGACTACTCAACCATAGAGTGGAAGACTTTATTCCAGCTCAAACACGAACACACAGAGATTCCTCGACTTTGTCAATGACAGTGCACTGTATCAGCGGTCGACACCCCCACAAGAGGTGAAAATATCCTGGACCTGGTACTAACCAACATGAATAGTCACTGTAGCACCCCTACAGTGTCATCCTCCTTTTTAAGATCCAACCATAAAGCAATCACTTTTGAAGTCATCATCTTCACTACCCCCCGCCCCCACTCCCCCCACCATGAAGTCATCATCTTCACTACCCCCCGCCCCCACTCCCCCCCACCATGGTTGAACAGAATAACGTTTACAAAGCTGACTACAACCTTCTGAGAGCAGGTATAAGCAACTTCACAGCCACCATCCCTTCAGTTGGAACAAACACTAATGTCCAGGCCTACACCAAAAAAAACTATATGAGCACCTATATATCTGAATGGACTCAGCAATACCCGACAGGATCAAATCATCTTCCTCAGGGAAGGGTAAACCTTTCTGGGGGACAGCAGCAATAAACAGACTATAATAAAAGGAAAAAATTGCTGTCCAGGACCAAGAAGGGGAAGGTACCAAGTTGGAAGCAATCTCTCCTTTGTTTGAACAAGCAAATAAGGTCACTGGTGAAATTCTCTAAAGCCAACAGAGTCCAAACTGGCCACATCCACTAAGGACAATCACAAGGCCTTCTTCGCATATGTCCGCAATCTCAAAAGGTAACTCCCAAATCTGCTCTGAACTGGTGGTCAAGAATCTCACACACAAATGCCATAGATATAGCTAACCTGCTGGCAGACAAGTTCAGAAAAAATTCACCCCCCTGTCCACCCCAACAGTAAATCAGGGCATCCCCAGCACCTGCTCCCCTCCCCCCATCACCAGGGAGCAGGTTATTAACGTCCTCTCAAAGGCAAAAAATACAGCCTCCATGGGACCCGACAACATCCCTGGCTATGTCCTACATGAACTCCGGCAAGAGCTCTCAGCACCACTATGCACCCTATTCAACCAAAGCCTGTGCACCAGTTTCATTCCCGCAGAATGGAGGACAGCCACCATCATCCTACTGCACAAAGGTGGAGCATCCACCGACCCAGGGAATTATTCGCCCATCAGGCCAACTAGCCTGATATGCAAGGTCATCGAACGCATTATCATGGACCTTATAAACAAGAACAATGGCAACCTCCAAATGCTTGATCCCCACACAATTTGGTTTTGTCAAAGAAGATCATGCCTGTTAAACTTGGTTACTTTCTTCAAAACAGTCACCAAAGCCATGGATGAGGGGCAAGACAGTGCACGCTGCCTACCTTGACATAGCCAAAGCCTTCGACACTATTCCCTACTCGGGCATAACAAATAAACTCTCACTGCTTGGCATCAACCCGTATGTTACCAGATGGGTCACTAACTGACTCAATGATAGAATCCAGTCAGTCAAATTAGGCAAAGCCACCTCTAGTAGTAGACCTATAACAAGCGGCATACCCCAAGGATAGGTCTTGGGGCCTCTACTGTTTGGTATATACTTTTCTGAGATACAAGCCAAAACCAGTGGTCTGTGGCTGACCAAGTTTGCAGATGACTGTAAGCTGGGCACTGTCATAAATTCCCCTAGTGATGTGAACATCCTCCAAAAGGGTGTTAACCAAACTAATGACTGGTGCCAGAAGCATGGCCTCAAACTAAATGGTATCCCTTTTGGGGAAAATGGTGTCCCCCACTAATTATCACATTAATATGAATGTATTAAACATGCAATCAGTTGTGAGGGACTTGGGCACCCAGGTTGATAGCAACCTGACTTTTGACCACCATGTTGCCTCCATTGTATGGAAGGCTTTCTACATGGCCCACCTCATAAGTAAGGGTATTTCATCCAGGAACAAGATCTAGTATTTTATAACAGTACTGTATTCTTTTAATTTTAAAAGTAATGTGATGTAGTGATTTGTTAATGGAGGGGGGGTGTTGATTGGTTGCCGTTGCTATAAAAATGTTATGCAGTCATTTATTATTGTTCTGATGAAGTTTGGGGGGGTTACCCAGACAAAAGCGCTTAACCTCGTTATAATTTACTGCACTTTTGGCTTGCAATAAACCAGTTTACTACCAGTTTGTTTCCTTTGGCAGTGATTTGTGTTCAAGGCTTTAAGGATGATTGCCTGAAGAACTTCTTGTGAAAAAGTTTTATCACTTCTTGTGAGGGTGCCTGGTATCAAGGGGGAAGAAGTAACATGTTTAATCTGTTTCTTCTTAGAGGTTCATAAATTAAGTACTAGGCTAGCTGCCCTTGCAGGCCATTTTAAGCTTAGCCGGTTTCCTTTTTTGTGCTTGAAATAACCTATCCCATTTGGCTACAGACTGGTCCTAATAATCCAGTGGCTGATAATGATATATTACGCTGGATAATTTGGACATGGATGAACTTCATTTCATGTGCCTGGAGAGTCTTGTTCAACAGCAGTGATATTCTCTGCAAGATACATCTGTCCTTCTAAACCATTCTGTTGATGTTGCAGAAAAGGTTTAGATCCCTAGACAGAGTATTTCTGATGCCATTTGACTTATTTATCTCCAGTAAATCCATCAGTAATAGGTCAAAGAATACCTTGTATGCCAGACCCAAGTCACCTCTTAGCAGTCTTTAGGATACAGAGTACAGTGACAAGGGACTAAGCTGGTCCATGTAGGACTTGTTGTTTAGGCACTGTATCCTTTTAGTAAGGCATCTCTGTAGGCGTTCCAGTTGTTGCATGTATTTGGACGACATCAACCCAAAGGGGACACTATATTCAATGACTGGCCTAATGAGAGCTGAGTAAAGGGAGACAGTGACATCCATAGATCTAAATACAATCCGTTTGTTTAGAAGCTGTGCAATAGAGAAGGGCTTTCTTAAAACAATAGACACATGTTGGTTAAATGGTAGGTCAATGTCCACATAAGTTCAAAAATCCCAAACTGGTTTCACTCAAGAGCGTATTATCATTGTGGTAGTTCCTTAGGGTAGAAGGCTTCCCAAAGGATACAATAATGATTTTTTGGCACTTAGTTTCAGCCCCTAATTTTGGCACCTGTTACTTGAGACAACCCTCCTGCAAGATGGCCAAGTAATTTGAGGATTCAAGGACTGCTGCTAGCTTAACGTCATCTGCAAACACAGTCAGCCAGAGCCCTTTGGTTTTGGTTTTCACTTCAGAAAAGCAGATGCAAACCAAGACAGATCCTAGCACAAAAACCTTGGGGACTCCACTGGTGACTGGTCTTTTTGTAGAGATAGCTTCCCCCCATTTTATCTGTGTCCTATCTGTGAGCTAGATGGCAATCCAGTGGCTGACAAAGGGGTTTATTCCCAGTTTATTTAGCTTTTCTACTATGCCTAAGTGGGGAACTGTGTCAAAACCTTTGGCCAGGTCGAGGCATCTGTGTATGCCAGTTTGCTTTCATCCATTGTTTTCGTGATCTTTTCAAAAAAAAAAAAAAAATCCACCAATATGAGTAAACATGACCCACCCTTCACAAATCCAAAATGAGAGGGGGTTCAGTGTTTGGAGGTTCCCTATGTCCTGACTGACTGCATCGCAAGTCTTTCCATGGCTGTGGAATGTCCTCCTTTACATGCAGAGGAATTTATGTAGCTGTTCTCCATTTGCTTGGTACAAAACCTATAAGGAGGTTGAGACTGAGCAGTGTTGTTACAGGTGAGGCTAAATTGTGCTTCATACTATTTAAGATGCATCCAGGGATATTGTTGAAACCCAACGATGCAGTATTTTTAGCTTTTGTCGGGTCTTTTAGAATTTGGACTTGTGTGATAGCTGGAGGCAAGACAGTTTCAGGTATACTCTGAGGGACAGATCAAGGGGGGAAGAGGGATAAAGTGAAAGTTAAATCTATCGGCCAATATTTTTGCTTTATCTTCCGCTACAGTGTAGATAACATTGTTCATATCAGCTCAGCACATTGTTGCATTGTGCTTTCAAGATTACCATCATCACTAAACATTGCCTTGTGATGGTCTTTGGCTTAGGTAGCTTACTTCGTACTTGGCTTTGGTGGATTTTATTCGGCTCCTGAGTTGTTTATTTCAATGACAAAGGTTCTAACATTCTTATTTTGGTCAATTTTTTTTCTGTTTATTATATAGCTTATGGACATTATGATTCCGTCATGTGGCTTTGTTTCTAGGGTTTCCCATGTAGTTGTTCCTATAGGGTACAGTGGCATCTATGCAGATGTTTACAAGTTGTAGTGTGGCTGTGCATATTTCAGTATTTTTAGTGGAGTTAACTGGGTTTAGTGGGGATTTCAAGCTTGCTAATGCATCACATAAGAAAAGGAAGTTTATCTTAAAGAAATTCTGAAGATATCTTGAGTGGAAGGAGCTTATTGCAAAGTAGATTGCTTTGTTGTCAGAAAGAACAAGAGATGAAGATAAGCAAAGGATGGTACAAGATGCTGCCATATAATTAAGGACAAGATCCAAGATGTTATTCCCCCTACTATGTACTCTAATTGTTCTATGGCATTTATACTGACAAAGTCCATTAATCTCTGTGCTTGTGCACTAGTAGTGGTGTAGATTTCCCAGTTTATAGTTGGGACAGTTTAGATCTAGGAAAATGTTACTGGATTTAAGACAGAGTGATTCTATTTTCTGTAGACAGGTGTTGCATCCTTCCTTGGTCATAGTTCTATAGCTAGCTAATATATGGTACGGGACCATTCTGATAGTTATTTGAATACAAACTCTAGTGCATCGTGCTGCTTTACCAGCCTCAATGAATCTCTCTTCTGGATGTAGCCTGACAGACCACTACCTTTTTTCCCTCCTGTGCAATAGCTGGTCTAAACTTGTGGATGCTGTTATAGCCATGCACAGACAGTTTAAATCAATGTCTAGGTCACGACACCGATGTCAATGTCTTTTATGGTAAGAAGGCTTGTAGTGAGAGGAGTTTCTTGTTCAGGCTCTTCGGGTTTATCACATTTTTTTGGCATGTCAGCTTGTACATAAATGACAAGATCTGATCCTGATGCAATTAGATAAGGGATCATGGTACCTTTTCCCTGATCAAAATCTGAGGAAACCCCTTTGATTCCTCAGTTAGGAGTCTAGGTCCCCACTTCTTAATTTCTATTTTCTTGACTCTGTCTGAGGAATCCTCCTTTCTCCCCTTCTGGATGGACATACTCTTTTGTTTGTTCCTCTTAGGTTGCTGTGCTTTTCTTGGGGCAATTTGGTTCTAAGGATTAGGTGCCCATACATCAGTTATGTACCTTAAGTCTGGGATGCAGAACATACATCTGACATCTGCAAGGACCTAAGGCTTTGGTATGTTAGCCAGATGTATGGCTCTCCTCAGTACGATATCTGCTCAGTAAGCATACTACATACAGTGATAAGGAATGGTATCTTCTGATGACTACCCCTGGTCAAATGGAAGAAAAGGGGGAACTAGTGCTCCCTGGAGTAAAAGGGAGTCATCAAACAGATATTTCTTATCCTTCATAATTTCTGGAAGACTTTTGGCAACAGACGCAGGAGAAGGAAATCAAAATGTATCTCCCCTTCCAAGAAAAAGGCATTGCATTCATCTTCCATGGCGGAGGACATGGATCTCTGGAAAAGAAAACATTTAAGCTGTCTGTTGTGGATGCAGGCAAAAAGGTCTTTCAATGGAATAACCCACCGATGAACAATAATCCAGGAAGATTCTCTGTTTATCCTCCATTCATAAGGATCTGCCCTCTATTTGCTCAGTATGTCTGCCACGGGGTTCCTTTCTCATTTTCATCATTAACCCCCTTTTCCCAATTTTCTGCATGGGGTCAGTGTGTTGTGTCAAGTGTCATTATCTCTCTCTCTTTTTAATGTCATTCTCCTGTCTCCTTCGACACTCTTGCCTAACAGTTGCAAGTCTTCTCTCACACAATCCATCCATCTCTCTACCAAACACCCTTGCTTCCTACTGCCGCCTTCTTGGCTGTCCAAAATCATCTTCGCTAGGTTGTCTTCTGTTTTTCTGCATATATGCCTGAGCCACTGTAATCTGATCTGCTCATATGTCCTCATTTCTTCGTCTGCCCCACAGTATGCATCCTACCACCCATCTCAGGCACTTCATCTCCATACTTAAAACGTTCTCAACTGCTCTGCCTTTACTGCCAGGTTTCTGTACCATACAATAGTACTTGTCACACCACTGTTTTGCACACCTTACTTTTCTGCTTCTTTGGCATTCTACAGTCATATACACCTGACACCCGGTGCCAGTTAGTTGCAGCCTCCCTGATTCTAGCTTTAACAATCTCATTCAGACTTCCCTTCTCCTCAACCACCCCCCTGCCTGATACTTGAAGTTGTTAACCTGTTCCACTATCTTCCTTTCTATCTCAATTCTCAGCTTCTTCTGAATTCCACCATTTGCTACCATTACAACTGTCTTATTTGTACTCGGTTTCATCCCATGTGCTTCAAGTTTTACATTCCCTTCCATTCCCCTACATTTGCTGAAGTTCTTATTCAGAGTCTGACTGTCAATGCCACATCATTTACATACAGCAACTCTGTTGATCTGTCCCCTCTGATCGGTTTGCTAATGTAGTCCATCACCAGTATGAACAGCAGTGGGCTCAGAGCTGAAACACGGTGCACAACCACTCTTACTGGGATAACTTCTTTGAGACCAAACACTGTTCCTACTTGAGTTATTGGGTCCTTATACACAGACAGCACTAATTCTGTCAATGTCTCAGGGACGTCAAACCACTGCAGGACTGCCCAAATCAGCTTTCCTGGGACCTTATTATATGCATTCTTCAAATCCAGGAATGCCCAGTTGGAGTCTCTACTCATCTCTAGGTTCTTCTTAACCATCTGTCTCACTGCAAACATTGGGTCAGTTATGTTACATTATGATCTTAATCTAAACTGTTCTTCTCCCATCTAAGCTTCTACTACACTGCGTACTGATTTATCAAGAACCCTCTCTAGAACTTTCAAGAAATGTGGCAGGTGTTTAATACCTCTGTATTGGCCACAACTGTGTATGTCCAATTTATTCTTGAACACACTGGTACTATGCTTATTATCCAGTCATCTGGGATCCACCTTTATCTCCAAACTGCTATAATTACCCTCAAGAGGCATTTCTCTCCTATTTCACCCATCATCTTTATCATATCTCCTTTGACCTCATCTGAGTCTGCTGCTTTCTCTGACTTCATTTTCCTTAGTGCTGTTCTTGCTTCTTCTGTGGTGGACTCCTCCTCTCATAGTAGGCTGTGTCTGGAGTGTTACAACTTCTGTCAGGTTTTCTTTATTCAGGAAGCTGCAAGTACACCTTCCATCTGCTTTTGATGTCCTGTGGACTGGTGAACAGGTTGTTGCTGGCATCCCTTAGGAAGGGTGTCTGTCGTCTTCATCTTTCTGTCTTTGTCTGACAACCTAATTTAGCTTCTTTGTGCCATGTACAAACTTGCTTTCCAAAAGGTGTTAGCATGCCTTTTATGCCTTCTTTGTTATTGCAGCTCCTTTCTTAGCCTCATTGTTAGTCAACCAGTATACCTTCCTAGCCTGCTTCATCTTTTCTATCTCCCATTTTTTCTTGCATGTCATCTTTCTTTTGATGACTTCCTGGACTTCTGCACTCCACTACCAGCTTTCCTTATATACCTTATTTCCACAGCTGGCTCAGCCACATATCTGTTCTGTAGCCCTCACACACGCTGCTTTGAGGTGCTGCCATTCTTCAACTCATCTACTTCCTCTTCTTCTTGAAGTGCTACAGCCCTGAGTAATTCCTTGAACTGTTGTGCTTTCTCTCCAGTCAACTTCTAGGACTTCAGCTTGGTCTCTCTTGATCTTACAGCCATACCTGACCACTGGTTGCAGTTGATTGTGGCAACCATTGTTTTTTTTTTTTTTTTTTACTGTGGGCTATTTCAGTGGGGATGATTTTGCAATTACTGATTCTACCCCAGTGCCCTCTTCCTTACTAGGAGGAAGTCTACATGAGTTGTATGCTGGCCATTCTTGTATGTGATCATCTCCCTTTCTAAACCATTTGTTGGCTACCATCAAGCCCATTTGCCAAACAGAAGTCTGGAATGGTCTCTCTCCTTTATTCATGTTCCTCTTCTGTCTGTCACGATATGCAAATTCAAGTCACCCATTATTAACACCAATTCATGTTCTGCTTTATCTAGTAAGTCCTGCAACTGCTGACAGAATGCAAGCTTTTCCTCACTGCCACAACCCTGCTGTGGGGCATAGGCTGAGATTATGAATACTGCGCTATCATTGGGCTGGAATCTGATTGCCTTCATTCTGATGACATACCTCACTGTCTTCTGAAACTTCTCCCTCACCATAATCCCCACACCACTTCTAGCCTATTGTGCTCCTGAGTAGTAGACTCTTGATTCCAAGGCAAGTGGCTATGCTGTACTGCCCTTCCATCTCATTTCCTGAATACACAGGATGTCCAGCTTCCTCCTTACCATCATCCATCCACTTCTAATCTGCATCCTGCATTAGTGAAACTACACTGAGTGTAGCAATTCTTAGTTCATGTTTGGTAGGTTGACTGGACACCAGCCAACCAGCAGCTTACTGACAAAGGGCTGCTGCGCTTTATGGCAGGTATACACTGGACAATGGGGGCACATACACCCCCTCCCATTGTTAGTATGGGTCCCTGGTGCAAGTCAGAGTAGACCAGGTCCTCAACCCACTTACCACCGGCAAATGCCCATGCCCATTTGCCAACATTAGTCAACATGACTGCATCACCTAGAGCCATATTTTACACCAAGTGGCTAGTCCTGCCACAGTGCAGTCTGTAATCTGTGTTTTCTTATCATGAGGATACTGTGCACCACAGCAGATTCCCAAAAGTGTCTGGTTTATGGAACTCTTTCACATTGGGCACCATGTAGAGTCTGTGCTGCTACACACAGCTCCGTTCTTTGGTGAGTGTGAGATGGAGATGCTCAGTTTTTCAGAGAGGGAAGGAATCCCAAAGAGACACAGGGGGAACATGCAAACTCCAAACAGGCATTGCTCAGAAGTCAGGATCAAACCTTGTGCTTGAGAGAAGACCTTAACCATTAGGCTAAATGTTTTTTTTCTCTCCTTTTCTGAGGGAAGGTAA
Source organism: Protopterus annectens (assembly GCF_019279795.1). Taxonomy (NCBI): domain Eukaryota; kingdom Metazoa; phylum Chordata; order Ceratodontiformes; family Protopteridae; genus Protopterus; species Protopterus annectens. The sequence goes on from NC_056736.1 coordinate 671,927,712, forward strand.
ACAGCCAGAGGAGAAAGGTGTGTTGAATGGTAGTCTCCCATGCCATCAAGGGTAATTTGCAAAGACAGTAAGATTTGTTACGCACTTGGCTTAAGTACCACATGATTGTGGTGTTATCTGTGAATACCCTCTGAGGTGGTCTGGAGTCCAAAGAAGATTCAAGGACTGAAGAACCAGAATTAGTCTTTATTTCCTTAATGTTCACATGGTCTTTCCTCTCCTTGGTAGACCAACCCCCCTGGACCTCAATGTTGATGGAACAGGAACCCCATGCCAAGTCGGAAGCATCTGTGTAAATCTCCTTGCAAGAAGGAAGAACCAGAAAATGTACTCCCCCTACTGAGGAAAATCTGGTTGATCCACCAAACTATCTTTTTCCTGATGCAGGGAAAGACAGGGATTTGGAAAGTCTAATGGGTGACAGTGCTGAATCCAAACTGAACTGAGATACCATTGCAGCTTCCTCATAAGAAGTCTGGCATAAGGAAACATAGGCATGGTTGATGCCATCAACCCCATGTTGTGACTGAAGCTACACATTTTGTGAATATCTTCAGGGCAGCAGAAAGACCAAAGGTTTAAGTAAACACCAGAAATTGTGACGGACAGAGAATCTCAAGTACTTTTTGAAGAGAGGATAGAGATGTGCAGCTAAGCATCCTTCAAATTCAAATTCACTAGAAAGACAAATGGAGAATCATAAGATACAGGGAAAGGAGAGTTAACATTCTGAAACTTGAGACATTTAGGAAGGTGTTGAGAAAGGACAAATCCAGAATTGGTCTCCAGATGCCCTCTTTTCTGGGAACTAAGAGTATCTTGGAGTAAAACAGAAGGAACTGGCTGAACGGTTCCCTGTACTGGGAGATATTACAAAAGAAGAAATAGAGGCAGCTGGTTTTCAGGAGGATGAGGGATTCTAGAGAAAGGGAGAGCAGATTTTCAAAACATACTGTTCTCCTCTTCTATGACAGAGAGAACTCACGTGCCATAGTGAATTCCTTTCAGGTTGGAAAAGGGAGTCATTCTCTGGGCTAGGGGAACCTGGCTGAATAGAGGGGGGTGCCAAGGGGGTGAGTCATAAGTTTGCAAGTTTATCAGGAAAAGGACTTAGATCCCTTATGTGGCCTGGATTTATCTAGTAATTCCCCTTCTTAGCTATTTTGCCATTTTGGGGTTGCTTTTAGTGTCTCCTGACAAAAGGGACGACTTTAATGTGACAATTCCTCTGGAAACAAAGCAATGGGAAAATAAAAATCTGCTTTAAGTCCTGCATAACTGCCCCCCTTTTTCCTATAAGATCTTAAAAGATCTGCAGCCATAGAGCATAGGAGGTTACTAGGCTACTGGCCCTGAGGCCCTTTTAAGTCTAGACAAGAATTTAGCCCGTGTTTAGACAAGTCAGCACCCAGTGCCCCTGTTCAGCGAGGGCATAGGTGGAATCCCAAGTGTCCCATCCAGTTATCCAAGTTGCGCTTAAAATGGGATAATGAGGTACTCTGCTTGATGTGGACAGGAAGTCTATTCCACAGATGGGGGAGTCTATTGATATCACAGACCAGGTTGAGGTTGCACATACAGGTTGCTCGAGTGAAGCTTGACTTGCGTTTATGCAGCAATCCCATTAAGGCTGGGTCTGAGATTGCTTTGTATGCCAGACAGAGGTCACCTCTGAGGAGTATGTATGAAACTGAGTAGAGGGACAGGGTCGTTAGCCTGTTTAGGGTAGGTGCTTGAGGCCCTGGGTTCTCCTGGTGAGGAGCCTCTGTGGTCTCTCCAGCTGCTGCATGTGCCTTGCGAGGTATATGGTGAAGGGGGAGTTGTACTCAATAATTGGCCTTATAAGGTAAGAATACAGGGATCTTATGACCTCTTTGTCCCTGGATAAGATTCCCTTACTTATGAGGTGTGTCATGTAGAAGCAACATGGTGGTCAAAATTCAGGTTGCTATCAACCTGGGTGCCCAAATCCATCACTACTGATTCTGTACTTAGGATGTTGTTATTAATGTGATAATATGTGGGGACGTCACTCTCCCCAAAGGGGATGATGATGCATTTTTTGCCAATCAGCTTGAGACCTTGTTTCTGGCACCAGTCATTTGTTTGGGCGAGACACTCTTGGAGGACGTCCACATCACTTGGGGAATTGATGAATGCGCCCAGCTTGCAGTCATCTGCAAACCTGGTTAGCCATAGCCCACTGGTTTTGGCCAGCACCTCAGAGAAGTATATCCCGAATAACAGAAGCCCCAAGACCGATCCCCAGGGTACGCTGCTTGAGGTGGCTTCCCCTATTTTGATTAGGTGGGTTCTATCAGTGAGCCAGTTTGCTACTCATCTGGTAACACATGGATTGATGCCTAGTTCAAACAATTTATCTACTTTGCCCGAGTGGGGAATAGTCTCAAAGGCTGTGGCCAGGTCAAGGTAGGCGGTGTGCACTGTCTTCCCCTCGTCCATGGCTTTGGTGACTGTCTCAAAGAAGTCAACCAGATTTAACAGACATGACCTCCCCTTGACAAAGCCAAACTGTGTGGGGCCAAGTGTTTGGAGGTTGCCAGTGTCTCTGTTAATGAGGACCATGATAATCTGTTCTATGGCCTTGCAGATTAGAAATAACTAGCCCCGCCAGATCTCGAACCCAGGACCCTGTGCACTACAGTCTGAGCAACGTACCACTACACCAAATCAGCTGCTTGTCCAGAAGAGAATCCAAAAGTTTTGCCTTGACATCTTTCAATAGGGATTGGAGTGTTAACCAAGAATACCTGTGAATGACAGACCCTGATGCAGCCACTGTGGAAGATGCATCTGCAGCATCATAACTGCAGATGACTGCGAGCCTGGGTCCCCTAACAAGCAGAATTAAGCACAGTTAGAGCAGAAGGCTGATTTTCTGACTGACATGGCCTTGATTACTTCCCCAGGTTAGACAGAATAGATAAAAAGGTATCTAGTCATATGGGTCTGACAATTAACAGCCCTAAATGCTGAAGCAAAAGAGGTGCAAAATTCTTTTTTTTTTTTTTTAACAATACATGTCCATGGTCCTGCTATACTTGCCTGTTAACACATTAGAAGTGGACAATTTATTGGGCTTTTCTGTAGAAAGGGAAATCTAAAACTTGAGATCCTCAGGTACATTATAAAACCTATCTAGTTTGAAATCTGGAATCAAAGAAGCATCAGTGAAGGTATCTTGAAGGTCTTCCAGAACAGGGAGAATGGCTGAGGGCATAGTACCTCCCCTCAAGTCCAAGCAGGAGTAATACCTCTGTTGTGGATCAGTGATCTTGATGTCATCTCATTTAAGACGCTGCATCACTCTGACCTCTGAATGTTTGAAAGACAGCTCCTCCAAATAAGAGACAGTAGAAAGGATATATTCATCGGAAGCCACAGCCAAAGGGGGAATGGATTTATTCTCTCTGAGGGATAATCCCACTGTCTTTTAAGAGAAGAAGAATGAGGGACAGCAGCAGGCACAGCTTGAAAACACTGAGGTGACCTTCAAAGACATAAGGGCTTTAAACGGCCCCAGAGTAAAATCTTGCCATTCTTTCTGCAGATCCTTTACAACCTGACGGGAAAAGAATGTTTGGTTTTCTGCTTTTTCTTTGCTGGGATGTCTGACTGAACACGTGGCGAGTCAGAGCCCTGATGTACTTCTATCAGAAAACTGGGTACTTCATCTCAAGTTAAAATTTGGGGAACACCCTCCAGAACCAGCCAGGGCTCACCTTCCCATCTGAAGCAGATATCGGATCAGCCAGAGTTGACATGCAAATCAACACTGCCACATTAGCCTCCAGCTGGTTTATGATAACAGGGGCAAACACAGGCACCATAGGGTCCAAGTACTCTAACACACAGTGTGGCGATGTCGAAGTCTGGACGGACAGCCAAAGCCTCTTTCTTAGGCTTCATTTTTGGTAACAGCTGGATATCAAGGCGGAAAACCTTAGATGAAATTGTGATATGCCCGAGTTCTTCAAGCCTTTGATTTTCTAAGTAGATCTTGGAGGAAGACAGTCTGCTATGGAGGGTCTTTGGGGCAAAGGATTGGCAAGTAACGCACTTTGTAGTTAAGTGCAGCACACAGACAAAAAGGACACTTACCATGATGCTTTTCATACGAAATTTGCCTCCCACAGTTGCATTTCCCTTTCTTACATGACATGTACAAATATTAAGATACGCAATATGAAAGGGATGGGACTCCATTGGGGAACTAATCTGCCCAACAGCCGAGAAGCTGCACTAGTCATACGTTTCATAAACCAAAGATGAAGTGAAGTTTTGCTTTTGTGCTGGTGGCAAGGAAGTTATTAGGTCATCCACACTCTTATGTCTCTTATCCATCATGAAACAATAATGCCAGGAGATTTAAATATGGATTGGAATATCATCAATAGTAGATCCCTAACATATTCCATGAGCCTTTACTGCTTTACTCAGCTACCTAACATAATAAAGACACATGGCTGTCTACCAGACAACATAAATGACCACCTTTCAACCTATGTAGTAAGATGTTAAAATACTCAAGATACACATATCACTTATAACCAAGTTTGCAATACAACCAACTTTAGCAAACAGATCTTCATCCAAACACTGGCACAGTATTACTGGAATGTACTTCAAGTCCTAGCTCCTTGATACTGCCATAGTGCATTTCATTAATTTACTCCTAAAAGTCCTCAGCAATTTTGCTCTAGTATATAACAAGAGTTAAACTAATTCAGCACCATGATTAACAAAGGAAACCAAAAAGTCGCATGTTATAGTGTGACAAAGCCTGGAAAGCCTGGCACAAAAACACACACCAACGTTTCTGAAATTCTAATACTACAAAATACCCCAAAAAAGACAAAACACTTGCTACAAATCACTCAAAAACAGACACTAAGAGAACCACAAACCTTTCTGGTAATCCATAAACAAACTAATACACCAAGGATAAAGCTCCACCATACGACCACCACTGACTCAATCTCCACACAGTTCAATTCCTGCTTCAAACAACATCATCCATGACTAACAAATCATCAGCTATCACCTCAACACTACAACCTGTTCGAACTATTTGTAACAGCTTAACTTTAATCCAGTTCCTACCTCTACTATCAGAATGCTTCCATCTAATCCAAAGCCACAACCCTTAGCTGCTGACCACCTCCACTATGATTACTTAAAAATGACTGCTGACGCTATTGCTTATGCTACATCTCCACACTAAAAATTGGATCTATTATAGCAATAACCCACAGCTGGGTGTGGGTTATGCTGGATTTACCCATGATTTGTGTGGTTTGGTTATGACGGTGCAGCCAAAGTCACCAAACAAAGCCAACCGTGGGAAAATCAAGCATTACCCACACCCAGCTGTGGGTTATTGCTATCATACAATGACATTATTTAAGAAAAATGTTACTTACCTTTCTTAAAAAATGTCCTTGTATAATGGCGCCATGGTGATCTGCGTTTTCCCCAGTATCATGGGGCTTTCCTAATGTACTGTGCATGCGTATGTGACTTACATTGCCACCCTTATGCAGTACATCAGTACTGTGTAAAGGAAGAAACGTAAAAAGGATAATCTTCATTGTTTTTTTGTTTTGTTTTTTAATTAAAGAAAAGAAATCTGGAGATTTCAAATGAATGAGAGAGAGAGAGAAAATATAAAGATAACCAGGTACGTTTGTCTAATTTTATATAATGTACCTGATTATCCTTGTAGTTGTCTCTCTCGTTCGTTTAAAGTCTCTGTTTTTTGTAAGTTTTTTTTTTTAAATGAAACGAAAGTAAAATCTTTGTACCATATATTAATGGAAGAAAGTCCAGGCGACCGGACTTTTTTACATTAGTATAGGATCAATTTACAACAGGCACGTTGGTTGGGCTGACCGAGAGTGCTTGTTTTTGAATGTTAATGGCCAGTCATTCTATAAATTAGAATATAACACCCCATCCATCTGGAAGAAATCATTCATCATACCACTACATAAAGGTGGTATATCTACTCAAAGTAAACACTCAAACTCCCTTCTCTTTTATTGAGACCTGATTAAGTACTTCAAAGCTGCTTCTTTTTTTTTTTTTTTTTTTTTAAAGTGAATGCTTTTCCCAGCAAAAGCAATATCTGAACCAAATTCAACCTTTTAAAGTCACAGCTGCTAGCAATACTAAAACTGAACTTGTAACCCATACTAAATTACAAGACATTCAAACAGAAAACCACCTTAAATTTGATCTACGGCCATTTCATAGGATTCTAGGAGGTTACTAGGCTAATGACCCAGAGGTCATTTCAAGGCTAGCCATTTAATCGCAATGCAATACCACAGATATGCTAGTCAATAACCAGAATTGTACTTAGTAATGAATGCCCATGTTCAGAAGGTTGTGGGTGCTGTCCCCGGTAAGAATTTATGGTGCCCCATCCACTTCTCCAGGTTTGTTCTGAACAGTGTCACAGAGGTTCTCTGCTTCACATGAACTGGCAGCCTATTCCAAAGATGCGGCAGTCTCTGGGAGACAAA